>NC_081407.1:613677339-614028589 GCF_030272615.1 Cryptomeria japonica
TTAGTGATTTCTAAATAGGTTGGAATAAACATTTGTTTGCATTGATTGTTAAGTGTGACATTGGAGTAGGAGAGTATGCTCTCATCCTTCTTAGGGTGATCAAAAATCCAGATCTTCAATACCATGCTTGTGTTGTTGATTGTGTGTCACATTTAGAGGGCCTGCCTTCCTGACCACTTTGCTTTTGCAAGCAAGTGATAATCGTGAGAAGGGAACGACCCAAAGTGAGTACAGCTAGAATACCTTGGCATTCTAACTCACTATAAACAAATACCTGATGAGTGAAAGCTTTGAAGGAAGTGTTACGTGGGAATTGCAGTTACTTGGGAAGTGATGACCCTTGGACTCTTTCTCATATCAACATCTAAGTAGGGCCTCTTGGTCTAAATCATGCTTGCGCGACTACATTTGTTTGGTATCTTGATGGGCTTAATGTCTCAATCTCGCTTGCGTGACATCAAGGAGTAATGCTTAATAGAAATCCTTACTACATACCTTGTTTTTAGAGGCCAAAAACCCTTCTAGTTGCTTGAGAAGGACAAATTTAGATACTTGGAACAGATACTAAGTTTGCCATGGGGAGATTTCCATGGGGACTAATGCTTGGCTGCCCTGAGAAGTGAGTGTCGTGGAGGGGAGCCCGTGGGGTCAAGCATCTATGTATTCTCCTTGAATCCCATAACAAGTTTACCTCTCAAGTACCTAATGTCTTTGCCTACCATAAGAAATGTGGGATTGAGCATGATTGTCTTGAGTCTAAGTTGCAATATCTTGTATTCTTTGATTGTCAAAAGTTGAATTGCATCTCATTTCAAAACAAGGCAAATTGATTTAACATAAGATTAAACACAAGAGAGAATTTCATCCAACAAAGTTTAAAACACCTTCAAACATGGTTGTCAAACATTTTTCAAAGTCTTGTCTCAATATTCATGTCCCTTAGATCTAGGTTCATCTTAGGTTTGCATTTTACAAAGTCATTGTCAAGTACCAAGGTTAAGTTTCACCTAAGTCATACTCCTTTGCATATCAATAAGGGTCATCCATTTGCATGTGTCCTCTTACATTAGAGTAATACCATTGTCATACATTTGCATTTGTATACCCTAAGTCTCTTCATTAAGCTTAAGTCATTATCATATCATAGCAATTGTCCCTTTGCATATAGTCTCAAAAACTAGGTCTTGTCATACTTGAGTAATCCAAATCTTTGATAAACCCTAAGTCATTGTTAAGAAGTCTAGACCTTATCAAACCTTTTGTCCTTTTATCATCAATGTCATTTGGTCAAACCTAGCTTAGTATCCAAGCATATAGGGGAGACATTTTCATATTGTCCTTTTGTCACTTGGTCCTTTTGTCCTTTGAGGTCTAGACATCATTTCAATTTCCTAAGGGTCTCTTTTAGATTTGCATTCCAAAAAGTTTGTCAAAATCTTCAAAAACACCAAAACCATAGATTGCACTTTCATCTATTTAGTTTGCATTTAGTTGCATATCATATATTGTCTTTGAAAAATCCCAAAAACATTGCACAGTGACATGTCTATTGAAACAAGGTTCCAAGCACCAATGATGCAACAAAGTTTGACATATCAACCGACAATGCAATCACAATTATATCCAACCCAACAACAAGGCAATATCGATCAAACTTTTTATGATGAAACAAATCTCCAAATACAAAAACTAGAGGAGAAGCTAGCTCAAGAAAATGAGATATTGGAACAAAGAGTGAAAAACATTCAGAAGAATAGATCACAAATGTCCAAAATGTTTCAAAAATTTCAAGGTCAAAATCCAAATATTGAGCCAATTGATGTAAGATCTCTTATTGAATGATCAGACATACCAGCTCTCCTCTCCCAAATAGAGATGATGAAACAATTACAAGAAAGGAGAAAACATCAATTTCAACATTATGTGCCTCCACAACAAGAACAAAGTGTTTACTATCAATCAGATTTTCAACCAACACAACCAATGGGTCAATTTCAATGATATGTCCAACCAACTATACAATGTCAACAATTAGTCCAACCAATGGTGGAATATCAACAAGTTCAAGTTCAATCAACATATCAACGTCAACAACCACAATCACAAATTCAAAAACAAAACTTGCAATATGCACCAAGCCAAGTTTCAAACATGTCAGAACAATTGAACCAAGTCCAATATGAAAACATGACATTAAACCAAAAACAAGTTCAAATTCCAGATACAACCATGTCAAAACCTTGAAAGAAAGGTGGCTTTATTGCAATGATCTTAAGGAAACTACCAAGTGAGGAAGATCAAAATAGATACACTTATGTCTAGCAATGCCTCATCCCCCCACAAACAAATTGACTCTCTAGTGGCATCTATCCCTACACCTTTAGAAGTTTCACAAGAACCTTCCATATTGTCCTCATCAAACAATACACCCAAGGATGCAATTATCCAAGGACTATCCATAATTGATTGCCATGATAATCCAATTCATGATGCACATCCTTGTCATGTTTCAGAAATACAAGACCCAATGCCACCATGCACTTTATTGCCATTACCTGTTTTAGAGGACCCCATTCGAAGTCCCTCTTCCTCATGTTCAAGCATTGATTCCTTGCCAGAATCCATCATAAATGTTCAAAGTGCATTTCCTTCATGCCAAAGCATTGATTCCTTGCCAGAATCCATCACAAATGTTCAAAGTGCATCCCCTTCATGCCAAAACATTGATTCCTTGCCAAAATCCCCCATGCATATCCAAAGTCAAACCCCATGTCAAGAGGACAATTTAGATCATGAAGAAACGTGTCTTGAAACAGATCAACATCAAGATCCTGAAAACTTATCATCCCATCCAATTGTTGACCAGGACCCTATGTTCCCAGACACTCATGATGATTCCCCTATTCTTGTCCATCATATCCAAAGTCCTATTGACACTCCATTCCCTGAGCAAGATCAAGATATCCCAGTCCATCCAATCCCAAACGATCCCCTTCCATTTCATGAACACAATGTCCTTTCAAATCCCATTGGCATTCCACTTCCTAAGAAAGATCAAGATATCCCTTCCATCCTTTCCAATGATCCCATTGAAAGTCCAAAGGAAAGCATCTTTAAAGAGGAATCCAATGATCTTCCTCCTTGTCAAGATCAAAGTATCCTTCCAAATTCATTTCTAGCACAAGACCCTATCATTCCTTCAGATCCTCCACAAGATCCACTTGTTCCTCCATCTCCTTGTCCTACTGCTCCATATACACTCCAAGAGTGCATTTATTTTGGTGATCCCATTATTTCTCCCGTTCCATCTCTTGAAGAGCCTATCTTTGAACCATGTCCACTACACAATCCTAGTCCCCCTCATGATCCTAATCCCCATCATGATCCTAACATGTCAGTGCAAGATGTTCATGAACCCTCGACATGCATAATGGGTTCTTCCATTTTGGTGCAATCCGATCCACTTCAAGATCTCATTATTTCTCTCATATCATATCCACCTCATAATGGACTCGCGTCTTCTTTTCAAAGAAAAGAGTATCCTACAAGTCAAGATATTCATAAAGGCAAAGGGGTAAACCTTCACAAGCAAGAACCCCTTCATATCAAAGAAGATCTTAATGGTCATGGCTACAGAGCTCACACTCAAGGCATTGGTATCCCTTCAAAGTCAAAATCCAAATGTCCACCTTCCCCATCATCGCTTCCATCCATTCTAGGTCCCTATATCCCTCCATCTCCTATGCAACATCAGCAAAGGCACACATCTTGGAGAACCTTCCATCCATCCCACATGCCTCCATATCATTCCCATCCACACCAACATTCATTCCCTCTTCCAAGCAATTTGGATGCCAAGTATAAAATTCATAAGTCTAAAAGTCCACATGTATTCAAGGATCAACATGTCCAATATAATTGACATGTCAAAACAAAGAACAATATGATCTATAAAGAAGAAGAAATATCCAAAAGGTTAGAAAGGCCCACTGAGCAAAATAAAGCAAAGTCAAAATATATATGGGTTCCTAAATCCCTTGTGCAAGCAATGCACTCCAAAGAACCGCAAAAGCATGAAAAATCAAAAACCATGTGGATCCCTAAGCGGCTCCTTGAAGCACAAAATCCTAAAGAAACATCCAACTTGGCATCCAAAGTTGCTATTCCTCCATCCAAACCTCTCAAATTTGTTCCTCCATCACCTTCTTCATCCATTTTGGGCCCTTATGTCCACAAATCCCAAGCTATTCCTTCATCAAAATTTCAATATCCAAAATACATTTGTCCTCCATCAGTCCATCACCCGTCAAGGTGTGTGCCAATGTCGATCTTGCCTTCATTTCCATCCAGTGAAGCCCAATTTTTCCCATACCTTACCTATTATCCAATGCATATTTTCCATCCTTTGATCCCTTTGATCCAATCCTTTGCATAAATCCTCACCTTAGTTTCATCTCATTTTCCATGTCCTTATCCTACCAACGTCTTTGAGCATACTTTTAATGGTCATGGTCCATTTTTTTTTCAAGGCTACTATCCAAAAAAAAAAGACGCTTGATTCCTTCTTCCATCCCCTATCATGTGTCCATCTTTTTCTAAAAAAATCAAAAAAAAAGAAAAAAAAAAAAGAAAAAAGAAAAATAATTCATCCACTGGTGAAAACCTGGCAAACAGGCGCCTTGGGCAAGTACCATGATGAAAACCTGGCAAATAGGCATCATGCGTAATCTATGAACTTCTTGCACACCACACTTGGGGGCAAGTTTCCTCCTTCATATCCTATTGCCCTTCATTATCCTATCATATCATGTCATACCCCTCCATTGTCCTATCATCCCTCATGTCCAGTTTCCCTTTCCACCTTTGATCTTGACAAGGCTGATGATCATCATGAGCATCATGCTTGCAGCTTTTAGTCCATCATAGCTTTTGGTCATTTATCCATTTTCTTATTATAACCTTTCATCCATATTCCCTAGCTTATTGCGACTTTCTGCCACTATCCCGTATCCTACCCCGACCTTCAGTCCATGTCCCTTATCCATTCTTGGTCCTGCTTATCCTATCCATATCTTATCACTATACATACACTCTGTTTCATTCCTTGATCTTGATTTGACATAAGGACGCAAAATTTAAACATGGTTTCAAAAACCTCTTGACATGTCCCTCATGCCATGTTACTGCTTTACATTGTCATATCCAGTCTCTTGTCCCATCACGCAATAGCTCTTGGAAATTGCATCTGCATTGTCTCCATAATAAAAGGCCTTTGTCTTCCCTCTATCCATCAACATTTTAGAAAGCCTATTTATCCATTTGTCATATTCCTTGCCTTGCTAGACACTGGGGGCAAAATTTGAAAAAATTAATAAAAATTGAAAAATGTCCTGAAAAAAGTCTTAAAAATCAAATAATGTCCTGCAAAAAATTCATAAAATTCAAATAATGTCCTGAAAAAAGTCTTAAAAATTTGAAAAATGTCCTGAAATAATCCAAAAAAATTGAAAAATGTCCTGAAATAATCAAAAAAAAAAAAATTGAAAAATATCTTGAAAAAAATTAAAAAGTCCTGAAAAAATGAACATAAAAAAAAAAAAATTGTAAAAATTCCAAAAACAAAAACAAGCATTTTGCAATAAAGTATTCCCTTTATGCATCGACAGATCACTGAGCATTCCTCCAATGACTCGCAATCAAACATTGTGCTTTTAATGAAATCATGCATTAACAGGTGAACTTTTCAATCAACCCAGACATTCAAACTGATCAAAATTGTCTTATCAATTGAACATCAACATCGATATCACTTGTCCTTGTCACTATCATGGGTCTTATACAGGGTGTGGTATACTCGAAACCAAACTATGTCCTATCTTAGATGGGGTACCGCATGTCCTGAAACCAGACAACATGATTGTCCTATCAGCACTTTCAACTTTTGACAATGAAGATGAAGATGTTTGTTTGATTTGTTGGAATTTGTGCATCTTATCTTTTTATTGATTTATCTTTGGCTTCGATCATGTTCCTATGTTGCTCGATGATGTCACTGAGTGATTTAGAGTGACCGGGATGGCTCATGATCCTTTTCTTTTTTTGTGATTGTTGTTTGTCTATGATGTGTCTGTCTTTTGCAAAAAGGGTTGCATTTCAGCTCTGGCCTTCCATGCCATGATGCTACGCATCCATTTTTCTACATAAAAATAAAGGTTCTCACCTACAAAGTGCATTACTGAAAGCAAATTTTTCTTCATCTCTAATTGTCCTCTGTCTCATTTCTTCTTACTAATGTTTCCTCTATCAGTTTGGATAGTCCGTTCGATCTAGTGCTCTGATCTCCACACACACATGTTACATCCTGCATTCACTGGTTAGTACATTTGCATTGCATCAAGCATCACATCAAGCATTTTATCCATTTCATATTATAAATGCATCCAAAATACATAAAAATACATCCGTACATGTTCATAAACAGTGCATAAATCATCCATCCATAGAAAACAACTATAAGTCATAACCCATTGCATCCCATCATACTGATGCATATCATATCCCATATCACAATCATGTCGGAGTACAAAATTGGACTATCTGTGCTGAGTATGGCCCGCAGGCTGACTACATAGTGTCAAACTACATCTGTCTATCATAAGGAGTACGTGCCTCTGTCACTGGGTGCTCCCTGTGTCCTCCTCATCCCTGCCATGTCTCGCGAATGATGTCCCTCCTGGTCCTGGCTGTGGTAGTCTCATCGGTCCACTCACCCCCATGCTGCTCAATGACCTCCAAGAGCGTGACCTGCTCTCTGTCCTCGATCGTGCCCGATATGACGGTGCTCTCCACTTCGGTGGAACTGCACTCTCATATAGTGTCCTCCAATGGCATATCTCCTCTCCGGTCTCTATCAGCATCTGTCCTAGCTCCCGTACACCACCATCCCTAATCGACCCAATGAACTCAGTGACTCTCTGTCCCTCTCGCTGTGCCTTTGCTATTGTTGTATCTCGTTCTATCCTCAAGATGGCATTCTCTCTCTCCAATGTCACAATGTAATCCTGTTGACTCGCTATGGTAGCCCTACACATATCCATCTCCTCTGTCCTAGCTGTCTCTGTCTCTATGGGAATATCCTGCAAATCCTCCTGATCAGCTGAGTCTGGCTCATCATCGTCCTCCCCACCATCCTCTCCATCATCTCCATCCTCGTCATCCCCCCCATCCTCTCCATCATCTCCATCCTCGTCCTCGTCCTCATCCTCATCATCTCCCTCCTCTCCTGTGAGTGGGAAGTCCTCCTATCTCCTCGGTACTGGAATGTCTGGATCTATCAAAGGCACTGGCCATTGTCATGCAAACCATATCTCATACTCCTCTGTCGTCTCGGCATCTACCACATCTGACCTCCAATCCCACTATCTCTGTTGTAGCTCTGCAAAGTCAGCATATGCTATGTGTGGCTGAATCATACTACCCCACTGACTCATCTCTCTGTGAGATCGGAAAAAGCATGCAGTCCTCCTAGGTACATCCTGCCTCTCTCTAAACTATCATCTAACTCTCTCTGGCAGGTACATCTCAATCACTCTCTGGCGATTCACTGGTCGCCCAATCAAGTACCTCTCCTGTCTACAATATGGTAGCTCATCACTGTCATCTGACCATCCTGGGCAATCTCAATATGGCCTCCATATGAACTCTCTCAGTCTGTCTAGCTCATGTCGCCAGTATAATATGTATCCAAATGGACCCTATCTCAGTGCTCCACCATAGCAATACACATATGGTCTGTGTGGTACAATCTATCTCTCTGTAATCGGTCGACATATGGCAATGTGCTCAAATGCCCATACCTGAAGCAATGTGACTCCACAACTCAGCGTCTGCACTCCCTGATATGCTATCTGTTGCAATTGAAAATATAGCATAGCAAGCACACATGGTCCCCATGCATACACTATCCCCTCTGTCACCATCTGCTCTAGCACTCTTCCCCATCCAATAGGGAATCCATGTCCTCGTCTGTCACCTGCTAGAAGACATGCTATCACAACTGCTATCACCACACATCGCTGATCATACTCTACTGCCATAGTCTCCCAGTGGATCTCCCTCTCGACAATGTCCAGATCATCTGCATCACACTCAAATAGCCTGCATAACGCATCTCTCCCGATCACTGGGTTGTACTCTACCATCTCCCCATGTATCGGAATGTGGAGGATCCGCCATACATCCTCTAATGTCACTGTCGCCTCGCCAGTCGCCAAATGGAATGAGGAGGTCTCCGAATGCCATCGCTCTGCCAATGCAGTAAGCAATCTTGTGTTTGCCCTAATCTCGGGCATGTATGTGATGTAATATATGTCAAGTCCTGCTAATGTGTCTCTATCTGTGCTCCTAAGTCTATGTCATAGCATGAAGTAGTCAGGTCGATTCTCCCGCGTGATCAATGGATACTGTCGACTCTGCATCACAATTGGGGCATATTTTTGTCAGTTTTAGGGTTTGCTCCTACGGGCTGCATTTCCTTGTTTCATGTCCAAATTAGGGTTTTTTTCATCTAATCTGACCTATCCTACCCATATCCCCCCTTTTCGGATCATTTGCATGTCATTTTGACCAAAATTAGGGTTTTTAGTACATAACTGTGCCTGTGTCTTGTAACCTACGCCTGTGTCAGGTGACCTACGCTTGTGTCTTCCTACACAAGCATAGAACACCCTACACAAGTGCAGAAGTCCTCTTTTGCATCCCCTGTGGGCCCCGCAATGTCCCGCAAGCAATCCAAATTCATGACATTGAAAACATGGGTTTTTGAGATACATACCGCTACTCCCACATCGTTTGATCATTTGTACATGTGTACACATTCCCCAAGGTGATCCGCCATTGGAATGTTCGCCATCTCTCTGCACGTGTCCTTGTCCAGAGCAATAAATCCTCCTCTTTGGCTAGTGCAAATGAGCAATTTTCCCCCTCTTGGTCTCATTTATAGATCTTTGTCATTGCATAGATGGATGTGCACCCTCTCCATCTTATGTTGGTCACGGTCTTGTGCACCTTAAATTGCTTGTCCTTCATGCATCCGATCTCCGATTGTCAGTCCGTTCGATCCTATCATTTTTATCGATCAATTGGCCTCTTTTCTGCATGTTTCCGGCCAATTCCTCGAGGGGGCATGCATATGTCATTATTATTGTCTGGGGCATTTTCATTATTGTTCTTTGAAACAATGCTTAAAATCACATTGTCTCAAAGAGGCGCAAAATGTAGACACCTAAAAATGGTCAACGCTTGCGAAGTCATGCTTTAACATTTGCGCATTGCCTCATTTTAGGTTTTTGCATTGCATTAACATTTCTCCTATGATTCGCACTTGGTCTTTATCATTTGCGAACATCGAGTCATTCTTCTATATTCTTCATTCATCTTGCCTTCGAATTTGGTCTTGTTGACAACAATCTTCAATCATGATTTTGGTCGATCTTTGTCCTTGTCAATCTTGTCATATTGCGATTGACTTGTCATCGATCCTTGTCCTTTTCAATCATGTCAATTTGGTCAATTTTTCATTGATTTTTGTCAACCAATCTTAATCAAATCATTTATCAACACTAGTCATTTATCAATTCAAAATCATGATCGAATCGATATCAACTATCCTTTGTCAAGACCTAATTGTCATCTTTGCATTGCTAATTCATCTCTTTAGGGTTTCATGATTTAATCATTTAACCTTGTTTGGCATTTTCCCTCTAGGTTAAATAATTTATTTATTTATCCTAAGTCTTCTTGTCACAATTAAATGTTCATTTAATTGGCTAATTATTCCTCTTTGTGAATTAATTAATAAATGACAAATTATCAATTAATTTACCTAATTTCTAATTTCCATCAATTTCTTAATTCCTAATTTCATTATTTCCTAATTCCTAATTTCTACCTATTTTCTAATTTCCTAATTTTAATTTCCACCTAATTAACTTGTCTTTAGTGCTCCCTATTTTTGTGCTTCATGCGTCATACTCTTGGCATAGCAAGATGTCATAGGGTTCTAGTCCTCTAAGCTTTGCATTGGCAATATGTCATAATTAATGACATAGAAGGTGTCATAACCTTCTTCTTTTCACTCATTTTTCCCATTTTGAAATCAATTGCTTCTTATATCCATTTCATGCTAAATTTGATCCTATCTCCAATTTATCTATAAATTGGATGATCTTTTTCAATCAATTCCTAATAATAATCCCTAATCAGAGTATCGTATTTACGCTTTGAGTATTCTTGTGTCAATGTCAATCTTGCTTTCATAATTAGGTGTATGCACTTGGAGGTGAGATCCACAACAAATCTGTTTGGAGAAGAAAGAAGAACAATGGAGCTGCATGAAGGGAACATCTGGTTTGCATGATCTTTTTACATGTTTTGTCTTTATGTCTCTATTGAGTGTGCTTAGGATAGATTGTTGCAATGAATGCTTTTGGGATTGAGCTATTACATTTATCTTGTCTTGTGATGATTTCCTATTTCCTAATGTACAAAGAGTTTTAAACTCTTTGGAAATATGCTCTGTCAAACCTTTTAATTTTCCAGATGGGCTTCCAATCTGATCTACCTTATACTCTAGTGCAAGCTACTACAACACTGGAATGACCTGCTCAATGACTTGTTTATCTTCTAATCCTTCATTGACTTCTGAGCTACAACAAACATCAATTCAAAACTACTCCATTCCTTAATATTCTTCTTTCCAAAATCAACTTGACTGGATGAGCCAAGTGCCAACAATGAATGACTAGACCCTCCAACCTGCTGACTAGCACTGGTGGCTTCACCACTTGGTGAAGTAACTTGCTCAACCTTAGCCTCTTCTATATGTACATTTGTTGTCGGAGGTTCAATATCCTCATCCTGTTTATTGTCTATATCCACATCAATAACCTCTACATCTAGAATTTTTTGTTTTGGTGTATCATGCTTATCCTGTACAATTTCAATGTTATATATAGGTTTCTCTACATTAGGTACAGTTGGTTCTATTAGAGGAATATCCTCTATTAGTTTCTACTCCAAAACTGGTGAATCCATACCTAATATACCTTTCCCCTTACCATCTACCGGGATGTTTGGAGTGTCAGACTTTGGAGCGATTTCAGATTCTGGTGATGTAAAGAATTTAGGGTTATCAAGAAAGAATTTGCCCATGCTTCATGGGTCTCCTTGACAATTTCATTAACTCTACCTACCATGAGACTCACATGTTAGTGTCGACTCCAGAAAATTATTTTGTTAGCAAACTCTAGACACTTTTGCATCTCCTCATCAGTTATAGCACCACAAACAATTAATAACTCTTGCATCTTTATATATTTATCTTATTTTACCATAGATAATATCCTAGCATCTATTTTATTGTACAAATCTCTCAATATTTTCTTTTCAATCTCAATTAATGCCTTCTTATATATATCTAAGTATAACAAAATTGCTTCCTCAATATCTTTTTTCTCCTTATCATCCATATGTACATAGTAATGTTGGATATTACTCAAAATTCCATTTTTAGTTATCTCATCAAGCAACTCAACAACAAAAAGAGGAGGAATAACCTTAATACCTTTAATGGATTTCAAGGCCACATCTATTTCAAATTTCTTCTTTCTGGGAGTGGAGGTGGTTCCTTTTACCAGTTTCCTCTTCTCTGTTGGTTTCCTCTCCTTCAAAGGTTTCTTTGCTACTACTGGAGGAGTAACCTTTTCTTTCTATTGTTTCCCTTCCTTGGGTTTCTTCCTCTGTATCCTGATGTGTGATTTAGGGATCTTAGAGGGTTCTTCTTCTGTATCAGATCCAGAAGCAATAGGTGCAATTAATGTTTTCAGTTGCTTTCTCTTCAGTGCACCCTTTCCAGTTTCCACTACCAGTGGAGCCTTAACTGTTGTTGGAGATGACCCTTCTACTAGTCAAATGATCCTTTTTTATCTCCGACGGCATTTTCTCCACAACCTACCAAAATTTCTTTATCTTTCCTTCCCTCTTCATCCTGCTAAATCCAATTTCTACTTCAAGTCCTTTTTGCTTTTTTGTCCCAAAAGTTTTTTTGAGTTTCATCAACTGAGGCATCTATGAGAGTTTTGGCATATAAGTCCAAGGTCTTAGCATCAACCTCATAGCCCATCTCAGTGATCCAGATCTTTCATGGTTGCACTCCCTCCATCAATGTTTCATCCTTCTTCACCATAAAGAAGATTTATGTTGAATATTTATGAGCTATACGTTTTGGAACACTTTCTCTCTGTTTCATTTCTTTCTAAAATGATTTGAAATAACCCCATAAAATGGAGTCTCTATCCTTGTCCTATCCCAAACCTTTTATAGCATCTTTGATTTGTTTCCCTACTAGTATATCAAATGCCCATTGTGCTTTACCAAATCCCGGTAACTCATTCAAAAAGAAAAGCATGAAGCAAACAACAAGGTTGCCATACTGGAAAACACCTTTCTTCTCACCCTTAATCTTCCCTAAGTTTAAAGTTATCTCATCACACATCTATTGACAGAGATCATACTTATCATTTTCTTTGACCATTTTATGAGCACAGTAAATGCATGAACTGGAAATAGAATTCAACCGATTTGAATGAGTTACCTTGTAATCGATGATCATGCTTGCAAATTGAACAACTTTATCTCTGACAGTGCTTATCCTCATTGATTGGTTGTCAAAATTTACACTGGTTAACTTCTCCACCTCATTGTTAGATATTTTCTTCTTTCTCAGAGTCTGACCAGTCTGGGGCAAATCGGTGATTGCACGAATAGCTTATTTAGTGATTTTGTGAGGCCCATCTAGCCACATAAATTCCCCATGGAGATGGCTTAGCACATACCAGATCATTTCATCTTCAAATTCTGACATCTCCAAAATGTCTATGAAACCTTGATTGTAAAGACGTAAAACATTCTATATTCCATAATAAAACAAAATACCCATTATTCTTAAATAAACTCATATTTTCCTCAATAAGTCTATTTACTTCCACTATTTCATTCTTAGCTCAAAATTATCATTTCCAATTGTCATTATAAACACGACATTTCTAAAAAGAGATAAAGATTTTTTATTCAATAAGAATATGTAAGTAGTATCTTAATCATATCTACATATAATACTTAGGTCTTTCAAATGCCTTAAGTTCAAATAACAAGAGAATATAAAGTAAAGGATGAGATGCATTCCTTGATTTTCAATCCAGGCTATCTTCAATGCAATCTTCATAATTGAAGACAAGAACAAGATTCGGGTGCTTTTTCCACCCAACCTTGAAGCTTACACTTCCCTAGAATTCTTGATCATTCAAGAATACCCGACCTTGTATGAATTGCTTAGCAAAAATAATTTGATAGAAAAGATGGAATCTGGCATGTGCCTAGAATGATACATGCATTTTTATGTTTCTAAATCCATAAAGAAACAAGCCCGATCAATCAAGGATATGGTAGAGAGCATAAATAAATCCATCTATTTCATTGGTCAATAAGTTACTCGAGTAAAATGCCATGTATAACAATAAAATAAAGTTTGGAAAAGAGAACTATTCTCTCTATGATTTTACATTCGTCACCCGTCCCCGAAGGTAATCTTTCCAACACACAAGCATATCTAGCTTTTCTATATTCATATGAAATCAGAACAAAGTACATGGAAGACAATCTTTCTTTTCTCAATTCTAGATTCCTATTCTTCACATGATAAAATTATAATATTTAAAGAAAATAATCTTTCGTTAAATAGATATATAAAAAACAATCTTTTGTCTATAACCAATTACATCTAATAAGAAAACAATATTTTGCTTCTATCTTTTCTTGTAAATCAAGAATTAAAAATACGAAGGTGTAACACATGTATGTATCTTTACATAAAAATTGAATAAAAAGTGAGTACACATTCTTTTATTCATTTATCATAACATTTAAATAGCATAATCATTAACTTGCATTCTATTTCTTATGGTTTTGAATTTCCACGTTTATATCGCCTAAGTTCTCTATCGTTTCATGTGTTTTGGTTTGTCAACCTCTTTTCTCAAATAACATATTTAGTTTGATACTAATATATGGTTTTTCATGATTTATGAATTCAACTAACTAATTTTAGTAATTCTCCATAACAACATTTAATAAAATGAAAATTCATAATGCGCATACCTATATGGATTTTCAAACGAAATACCATATAATCATCATAACTTCTAATGCAAGGATCAAAGACGAAAGTGTAACTCTTTTCATCACGAAATAAAAATAAGCTTCAATATTTAATAATTAATTATCCTAGTATTTCATCTTCTTTGTGGTTCAAATTCAAATTTTATAATGCACAAACTCTCTCTATCCTCTTACTATGTTTCTAGAGGGTTTGGTGATCTAATTTTTGTGAGTTACACTATGTTTATCAACAAACTTTAAGAAAATATTTCATTATTGCATCTTTATTTACATGAACGTATTTTAAAACAATCTAAAATGGTTTCATATTAGGAAATCAATTATCATGATTCTAATTCCTTTATTTGATTATTGTCTAGATCTGAACAAAATACAACATTCTTTTATCTTTTAGATTTCTACAACAAAACTTGCTAGAATAGAGCCTACCTCGGAAATACGATCCAAGTCTATTGTGATCACTGATAACTTCTCCCAAAACTGTCTGCAATACATCCAGATTCCAATGCTTTTCCCCTCTACGCTATTTTATCTCATGAGCTCTCTCTTCTCTACTTACTACTATATATTTCCATTCTCTTTTCTTAGATCTTATCTTTTCTATACTTTGCGAGTTTCTCTCTTTTCCACAATATCGTCTTCTCTCTTTTCTATTCTCTATTTTTTTAATGTGTAGTAACAGTCTTATTTATGCTATTTTTGAACTATAACTCCTCCTAGTTGTGGGCTCATCTTAACCATCATCGGCTATTTCTTGTGCCAACTACACAACACGTTTAAGTTTACCATAGCATGTGGAAAATTGAATGCACCATGTATAATAGTCCATATTCAACCCAACAACTTAACTCATTGTTAACATCAGTTGGTATCATTGTTTTTGGCTTAATGTCTCCCCCACATGGGTTTGGAATCCTCTAATCTTGCCACATAATACTTTGACTGCAGTTCGGTTATATCAGTCTAACAACTGCACTTTGCATTCATCATTTGATGAGAATGATGCATAGTATTAAACATGCATTCACTATTTGAAATTAAAGCATGATCTGCCACCTTAATATATCTTTAAAAATCCATTGCACATGGCAATTAAATTATCCACATAGTTTGGCACAAAGTTCATGTTTGACTCGAACTCAATGAGTTCAATGCATTGAATTGCAGAGTCGATACACATATCGACTTCCCTTTGCAATGCATAAGGTTACATGGGATAGTGGACTCCCACTAGCACTGTTCTCTGTGTTATGGTTTTAAATAAGCCCATGTAACAGTTCAGTTGGCCATGAAAGAATTATTTCAACCATAATCTCCATGTAACCTCCTAAATCATAGTAGTTGTTACATGCATTGTTAAATTTTTAACTCAAACTCTACTTGTTATACTCATAGAGAAGTATGTGTTCAATACAACTCTAAGTGTTTACTTCATGAGTCAATAATAATATCGACTCCCCCTTAACTCATAGTTTTCTACAAGTTGACATTAATACTGATTCTTTTGCAAGTAATTTCCAAGTCTTGTGGTAGTTACTTCATGCCAAATTGATTAGTATCGACTCCCTCATAAACCTTCTTTATTTGACTATGGCTTGTATTAAATACACCCACCACCATATTGGTTATGTTGCTGCATAGTCAATATTCTCTCTTATTTTCAAGGTGTTTTGCTATGTGGGATAGTCCTCATAGTGCTCATGTCTCATAGCACAAATTCCTTATCCTATTTGTACTCAATGAGTTTTATAAGGTGATAAGTCAATATTAATATTGATCTCTCTCTATGCAAATCATTTTCTACATGTCTTTGTTTTATGCCAAATTGTCTTCACTAGTTTCGACTTCCTTTATATCATGCAATATGATTGGGTGTTACTAACAACACGTTATTCAAAAAGTCTCCCACCTTTATATATATATAGATTTAGTCAAATGATTAAGTATATGAAAAATATGAACATAAAGATTATGTATATGTAAATATGTACATAATTTCAAGAAGTATTATAATCAAATTCATAAGTAAACCAATATAATTATATATATATTATAACTACCTGCATATATATATGTATATGATTGAGTCATTATTATTTGAACTCATATACATATATATATATATATATATATATATATATATATATATATATATATATATATATATATATATATATATATATATATATATATATATATATAACTTGTAAACAAAATAATATATATAGTTTCACCAAATCACATATATCTGCACAAAACAGCTTAAAAATTTACAACCAATATTCATATTTAATCTTCTTTTAACAACAAATCTTTCTTTAAAATAAAGCATATCATTTGCAAGCACTCATGCAAATTCAAATTTTAAATCAATCACAAGATCAAATCATACAACCATCATACATACATTTATATGTTCTAATAGTGGTGTGTGAGATTCCCATCCATTCTAACAAAATCTAAGAGCTAAAACAACTCTACCTAAACCATGTTCTCACCTTCATTCGTGTTCACCTATTCCTGCATTCACTTGCACTCAATTTCTCATTAGCAATGATGATCCCAATTTCATAAAAAAAATAATACTGATCATTCAATTGCATGTAAATTATTTCATTGCATTTGAACTCTTATTTCATTATCATCTATTTCACTAAAAACTCCATTTCCATTTCATTTAAATTTCATAAAGGAAAAATAAGCATTATTTTCCTAATAAATAATTATAGATAAATATGGTTAACGACATCCTTCCCCTCTTGGAAGAGACATCATCCTGATGTCTTATTATCTATCAATAAACACATAGTATTCCAACATCATAAAATATTAACCATACATCATAGTCTCAAATCATAACATAAACAATAACAATAGCATCCATTCTTTCCAAGTTCACAACATGTAAATCAAAATCAGAGTATCAAGGTATCTCATGCATTAAGCAAATACTATTCTAAGAAAGCAAATGAGGAAAATTATAGTCAATTGTCTCAACATTCTCCCATGTAGCACTATCCTTAGAATATTTGTCCCATTGGACCTTATACTAAATGAAATCTCTTTTACGTAGCTTCATGCTACGTTGATCTAGGATTTGGATGGGCTCCACTAGCACCACCCCTGGATCTTGTAACTAGATTTATAACTTCTAGCACATCAAAGGATCCCACATATCTAGGTGCCACCTTTGATGATTTCCCAAATGAGTTAGAGCTCTTATGAGGCTTGATCTTCAAAATACTTTATCTCCTACAGTAAACTATCTGAAAGTCTTATTTCTATCAAAATATATTTTCTATCTATCAGCTGCCTCTTTCAATCTTGTCCTTATTGACTTCATCTACTCATCCATTTCTTTGACCAAATCAGGATCAATAATGATCCTATCTTCCATTCTATCCTAACTAATGGGTGTGTGACAGTTTCGTCCATAGAGTGCCTCACAAGGTTCCATCCCTAAAGATGCATGAAAAGAGTTGTTGTATGAAAACTCAACCAAAGGAAAATACTTCTCCCACTTGTATTGTTGATCTATGCAACAAATCCATAGAAGATCCTCCACAACCTGATTAACCCTTTTCATTTGGCCATCAGTCTGAGGATGATATACCAAACTAAAGTTTAGTCTAGTTCCCAAAGCTACATTCAATGTTGTCCAAAATCTAGATGTCATCATGGTATCCCTATCTAAAATAATGGTTTCTAGTACACCATGCAATCGTAATATCTCTTGCACAAATTTCTTCACAAGAGTCAATGATCCATCCTTAAGATTTTTTAGGTATGAAATGTGCAACTTTTCTCAACTTATCAATAACTACTAAAATGATATCATGCTTGTTTTTTCTCAAAGGTAACCCTTGGATAAAATACATACTTGGTTACTTGCTACTTATACTCAGGTATAACATGTTGAAATAAAAGTCCTACCAGAAGAACATACTCAACTTTCACTCGCTGGCATTCCAAACACTTTACCACATACTCAATCATCTATTTTCTTGTGTTTAGGCAAAAAATACAAAATTCTCAATTAAGTTACCATCTTTGTCACTTCCAAATGTTCTAAATAAGGTGTATGCAACACTAATTTCCTTAAGTTTCTATCTCTAAGTGAGTACATCCTTCATTAACATTCCTAGTCACCATCAAGTCTTATCTCATATCTATCTATGATCCGTAAAATCTACTTCCAAAGATTTCTTATCCTTTAGGTAATGTTTCTCTTCCAAGTGATTCCACAACAATTGCTATCTCAAGTTTGACTTTAAATTAACTATGGCAGATAAATATTTTCTTGGTCTAAGAGAATCCGTCATTCGAATCTCTTCAAATTCCAAAAATTCCAAATATTACAACCAACTAACTTCGTTCTAGTCCTGTGACTTTTAACAATCCATAAGGATTTTGGAACTACTAGGTACACCTTTAACTGACAACTAATAAGGTAATCATAATAATAGAAAATTTTAATGTAATAGCATATGTTTAGCATCTGCTAACGCAACCTATACTCAACTAACTCTAAATTTGTCTTTTCATCAAAGAAAACTTGTACTTGTATGTCCAAGACTCCATTGCCAACTTTCAATTAACAAAAGACATCATACATGATCACATGATCGCAAGGATAGTAAGAACACAAATTTGTCTATCTTCTAAATATATATATATATATATACCTTTGAGAGACCTACACACTTGTTTCTCATATTTAAGTCACTCAAACTAAAAGTTATACACATACATGGTATTTTTGTCCTAACTAATATAGACAAATATGCTTGACATACTCTCTAAGTTCTAATCCCTTATACATTCTATCAAGGGTTTGCTATGAACATGATACAGAATGAATGCAATATGCAAATCAAAAATCACTAAAAATTTTAAACATTAGATTAGCCACCATAAGGATTAAGAGAACAATGATCAATTTCAACAGTAAATTATAAAATGCGCATAATGAAACAATAAGTCAAGTGTGACCAAGGGCCACAAAAATAGAGAGAAAATTGGTGACACATATGCTCACAAAGGAAAAAATGTGATTAGCTTAAGTCAAGCCAATCCAAATAACCAAAAATCAAAGAATTCATCAATAAACCAAATAAAGAATCAAACTACATATATATCATGAACTGTGTGACTAAGAGTAGTCACATGTGGGGGAGTGTTACAACACCTTGGGGTATCCTCTCCAAAGTATTCTAGAGAGAATATCAAACATAGTACCAACGGTTTTGCCATTGTGTCGACAAGGACCACACAACTTGAGCATAAAATAGAAAAAGAATTTCTTATGAAGGTTTCATCCATAATATCCATAATTTCTATCCATATAATACCTCCATATAATACCTACTACAGACATAGAGTATAATAGAATAGTATATATATCTTTCACAAGAACAAGTTAGAATAATACTAGTCTAGGAACGTAATTTAATAACTCAAGAATCCAATGCATCTAGGTTCTTATGATAAATTTCATTGTTGTATTAAATAAGATCTCAACGATAGCTCTTCTGTATAAGAAACATACTTAAAAGTGCTCATCTCTACTCAGGAGACTATTATCCAAGATATGTGTCCATATAAATGTGCTAAGTCTAGGAGATACTCTTCTTCTGCCTATTCTGGCACCATACTGCTTAGCATAATAACAACTTTATTTATTTCTAATGAAATCAATGGGGTATATCCTTCTAACTCATTTGAACTAATTACTATTAACTCAGTAGAAAGATGCTCATATAGATACTCTTTGTTTTATTTCATCTCCTTGTTAAGGATAGTCAGACTAGTCTTATTTCCAAGAAATTTGGTAGGCGAGATTCCCTTTCCCTTCTCCAATTTCTCATTGTCCCACCATGTCACAACTTCTCTAGTAAGATGATAAGAATCCCACACTACTTTAGTTTCATTTGTCATGTTACAAAGTTCAAACTACTTCTCCATCTCAATTACCTAAGCTTCAGCACCATCACCAATGGTCTTACCATCGAACCTAAGTGGGACTGTCCTTTTCAAGTCTTTAGCTAGCTCCCTTTCAATCCTATCTCAATGATCAGGTTGTTCCTTGGCTCTACAAAATTAATTACTAGGTTGTTCTTCCTGTTGAGGTTGTTCATTTTGAACCTCACCAACTCTTTGAGCTTCTTGTTCAATTCCATCCCTCCTAGCATTCTACTAATTCAAAAGATCAAGAATTTGGTCAAGGCTTTCATTTTTGTTACTTGATCCAACTCTAGTAGTTCTAGAACCCATTGCAATTCAACAATTCCTATATCAAGGAATGTTTCTTTAGCATAATGGTCATAGGCCCTAGTATTTCAAATCTAGTGCTCTAATACCAAAATGTAAAGACGTAAAACATTCTATATTTCATAATAAAACGAAATTCTTAAATAAACTCATAATTCCCTTAATAAGTCTATTTACTTCCACTATTTTGTTCTTAGCTCAAAATGTTCATTTCCAATGATGTCATTATAAACTCAAGATTTCTAAAAAAAGATAAAGATTCTTTATTCAATAAGAATATGTAAGTAATATCTCAATCATATCTACATACAATACTTAGGCCTTTCAAATGCCTTAAGTTAAAATAACAAGAGAATATAAACTAAAGAATGAGATGCGTCCTTTGATTTGCAATCCAAGCTATCTTCAATGCAATCTTTGGAATTGAAGACAAGAACAAGATTCAGGTGCTTTTTCCATCCAACCTTGAAGCTTACACTTCCCCGAAATTCTTGGTCAATCAAGAATACACGACCCTGCATGAATTGCTTAGAAAAAATAATTTGATAGAGAAGATGGAATATGGTGCGTGCCTAGAATGATTGTTTGCATTTTCATTTTTTTAATTCCATTAAGAAACAAGCCCTATCAATCAAAGATAAGGTAGAGAGCATAAATAAATTCATCTATTTTAATGATCAATAAGTTACTCAAGTAAAATGCCATGCATAGCAATAATATATAGTTTGGAAAAGCAAACTATTCTCTCTATGATTCCACATTCGGCACCCATCCCGGAAGGTAATCTTTCCAACACACAAGCACATCTAGCTTTTCTATATTCATATGAAATCATAACAAAGTACGTGGAAGACAATCTTTCTTTTCTCAATTCTAGATTCCTATACTTCACATGATAAAATTATAATATTTAAAGAAAACAATCTTTCTTTAAATAGATATATAAGAAACAATCTTTTGTCCATGACCAATTACATCTAATAAGAAAACAATCTTTTGCTTCTATCTTTTCTTGTAAATCAAGAGTTAAAAATACGAAGGTGTACCACATGTATGTATCTTTACATAAAAATTGAATAAAAAATTAGTACACATTATTTTATTCATTTATCATAACATTTAAATAGCATAATCATTAACTTGCATTCTATTTTGTATGGTTTCGAATTTCCACATTTATATCAC
The DNA here is from genome assembly GCF_030272615.1 of Cryptomeria japonica. Lineage (NCBI taxonomy): Eukaryota > Viridiplantae > Streptophyta > Pinopsida > Cupressales > Cupressaceae > Cryptomeria > Cryptomeria japonica. The sequence goes on from NC_081407.1 coordinate 613,699,030, forward strand.
CTAAGTTCTCTATCTTCCACATGTTTTGGTTTGTCTACCTCTTTTCTCAAATAACATATTTAGTTTGATACTAATATGTGGTTTTTCATGATTTATGAATTCAACTAACTAATTTTAGTAATTCTCCATAACAGCATTTAATAAAATGAAAATTCATAATGAACATACCTATATGGCTTTTCAAATGAAATACCATATAATCATCATAACTTCTAACACAAGTATCAAATACAGAAGTGTAACTCTTTTCATCATGAAATCAAAATAAGCTTCAATATTTAATAATTCATTATCCTAGTATTTCATCTTCTTTGTGGTTCAAATTCAAATTTTATAACGCACAAACTCTCTCTATCCTCTTACTCATTTTCTAGAGGGTTTGGTGATCTATTTTTTGTGAGTTACACTATTTATCAACAAACTTTAAGAAAATATTTCATTATTGCATCTTTATTTACATGAACGTATTTTAAAACAATTTAAAATGGTTTCATATCAGGAAATCAATTATCATGATTCTAATTCCTTTATTTGATTATTGTCTAGATTTGAACAAAATACAACATTCTTTTATCTTTTAGATTTCTACAAAAAAAATTGCTAGAATAGAGCTTGCCTTTGAAATACAATCTTAGTCTATTGTGATCACTGATAACTTCTCCCAAAACTATCTGCAATACGTCTAGATTCCAATGCTTTTCCCCTCTACGCTATTCTATCTCATGAGCTCTCTCTTCTCTACTTAATACTCTATATTTACATTCTCTTTTCTTAGTTCTTATCTTTTCTATACTCTACAAATTTCTCTCTTTTCCACAATATCATCTTCTCTCCCTTCTATTCTTTCTTTTTTGTGTAGTAATAGTCTTATTTATGCTATTTTCAAACTAGAATTCCTCCTAGTTTTGGGCTCATCTTAACCATCATCGATTGTTTGTTGTGCCAACTACACAACACATCCAAGTTTACCATAGCATGTGGAAAATCGAATGCATCACGTATAATAGTCCATATTCAACCCAACATCTTAACTCACTGTTAACAGCAATTGATATCATTGTTTTTGGCTTAATGTCTCCCCTCACATAGGTTTGGAATCCTCTAATCTTTCCACATAATACTTTGACTATAGTTCAGTTATATTAGTCTAACAACTGCGCTTTGCATTCATCATTTGATGACAATGATGCATAGTATTAATTATGCATTCACTATTTGAAATTAAAGCATGATCTGCCACCTTAATATATCTTTAACAATCTGTTGCCCATGGCAATTAACTTATCCACATAGTTTGGCACATAGTTTGGCACATAGTTCATGTTTGACTCGAACTCAATGAGTTTGCTGCATTGAATTGCAGAGTCGATACACTTATTGACTTCCCTTTGCAATGCATAAGGTTACATGGGATAGTCAACTCCCACTAGCACTCTTCTATGTGTTGTGATTTTAAATAATCCTATGTAACAGTTCAGTTGGCCATGAAAGACTTATTTCAACCATAATCTCCATGTAACCTCCTAAATCACAGTGGTTGTTACATCCATTGTTAAAATTTTATCTCAAACTCTGCTTGTTATATTGATAGAGAAGTCTGTGTTCAATACAACTCTAAGTGTTTTCTTCATGAGTCAATAATATTATCAACTCCCCCTTAACTCATAGTTTTCTATGAATTGACATTAATACCGATTGTTTTGCAAGTAATTTCCAAGTCTTGTGGCATTTACTTCATGCCAAGTTGATTAGTATCAACTCCCTCATAAAATCAATTTATTTGACCATGACTTGTATTAAATACACCCGCCACCATATAGGTTATGTTGCTGCATAGTCAATAATCTCTCCTATTTACAAGATGTTTAGCTACGTGGGATAGTCCTCATAGTGCTCACTTTTTATAGCACAAAGTCCTAATAGTGGTGTGTGAGATTCCCACACATTCTAACAAAATCTAGGAGCTAAAACAACTCTACTTGAACCATGTTCTTGCCTTCATTCACATTCACCTGTTCTGGCATTCACTTGCACTCAATTGCTCATTATCAATGATGATCCCAATTTCATAATAAAAATAATATTGATCATTCAATTGCATGTAAATCATTTCATTGCATTTGAACTCTTATTTCATTATCATCTATTTCACTGAAAATTCCATTTCCATTTCATTTAAATTTCATAAAGGAAAAATAAGCATTATTTTCCTAAAAAATAATTATAAATAAATAAGGTTCATGATTGATTCTTTGAAATTTGGAATTCCAGTTTCATTGACCCATTCCTATCCAGTAGATTTGTCATGTACATTGTTTTGATTTCAGCAGAACCTAAATCCTCCAGAGTGTAGTGAATATATGCATGAACATCTTCAACATAAAAAATTCCATCTGCAACCCTACAGAATGCATCAACTGAATCATCAACTTTCACAATCTAAGGGCATTGCTTGAAAAATGGGTGTGGATGATCCTTGATGTCAACACCAACAGGGGTAGCCACACCTACCATAGTAGAGGTTGATCTAGAAGCCATTGTAATCAAAAGATAGCTCATAAACTGATAAAATACCTCACAACCTTTGCGAGTGAAAACTCTTGAAAATCCACTTTGAATGCACTAGAAATCACTTGAAAATGCTTTTGATCACCTTAAATCGCCTTAAACTCTCTTTGAATGTTGTGTGATAAGAAATGAATCAACATTTCTCTTTTATTCTGTGAAAACCCTAATTTCACATTGACATAAATGTGTGTCGGTATATCATACTGGATTCAATATCCATAATCTGAGTACCGAAAAACTTTCAAACTCACTTCTCCAAAGTCTAAAACATGTTTTCAGACCACTACTAGGGGTAATGCAAGATCTATCATTAATTTTTCTCCCCCTAAGGCTAATGCCTTAGTTACTGGGTGAGTTTCCTGTCAATGCAGGAATATTTTGTTCTATCGGTTGAGTAACCAGGTTGTTTGTCTCTCTCGGTTGATCTTCAGATCTCCTAACCCATTTCATCTCATGGTCCTTCCTAATATCATCAACCTTTTGTTTTTCTTTCTCATCATTTCCTACTGGATTGTTCTTGCTTCTGCAAAATTTGGCAATGTGTCCTATTTTGTTTCATGAATAGCAAGTGACATTATTTTTCTAAATTGCTTTCCTGTATCCTTGATCATTCCTTGACTTGCATTGATTTACCATATTTCCAAACTTTCCACATGCATGACATATCACATTCATTCTACAATCTTCTGTCTTATGACCATACTTCTTTCAATTTGAACACTGCCCGGGAACTAAATTATTATTCTGATTTTCTCTATTTCTGCACTAACTTTCTCTATGACCAAATTTATTGTAAATAAAGCATCTACCATTAAATTTATGTGCATTGGGTTTCCTTACTGGTGATTTCTGGTTCTGAATGACAAGTGGATTCTCCTTCTGACCGGTTGCTTCAACTTCATTTGTAGTAGCGGAGCTTTCTCCATGCTCAAATTCAAGACCTCTAGTGTCTCTCTTGCACCTTTGATCCTTCAATAGCTCATCAAGCTTTGAAGAACTAGCCTTAAACTTGTCTTTGTATTCATTCGCAGTATCTAGATATCCCCTTAGAGCTGTTATCAATCTTTCTATCTCTTGCTCATTATTCTGGGACTGCACCAATTCAATTCTTAACATATCACTCTCATGTGCCAGTCTAATGCATTCCTCAAATCTGTCTTTCAGATATCTGCCAAGATTTTATTCATTCTTCTTTTGGTCTTCAATATCCTTGAACATCCTCATAGTTAGAGCTTGCATTTCATTCTTCATGACACCATTCTCTTGACTCGGCTTCTGACATTATTCCTTAAGGGAATTCTTCTCTTCATCATCCTGATTTTGTTAAAGTTCCCTCCTTCTAGCTTGAACAAATGATAGCCTCTCCTGTAAGATAAGAATATATTCCTTTGTAGAGTTCAATTCATCTTGTAACTTTAAGCTCTTCATCCTTTCAACATCATAGTCTTCAAGTGCTACTTCAAGTTGTTTCTCCATACTCATCTCCATTGATTCCGGATTCAAGATCTTCCTCAAGCTATTAGACTTACTCTGAGGCACCAGGCTCTGATACCAATTGTTGAAATCCAAGAACACTGAGAGGGGGGGTGAATTAGTGTTCTACCGGTGGGATCAATGTTAACCTTATTAACAAAGTATTTCAGTAACCAGTAACCATAAAAGAATATAACAACAAGTAGAAATGATGCAATCACAAGAACATACACCATAACATAGGAGTTTATACATGGAACACCTCAAAGAGGAAAAACCACGGTGGGATTGGTGACCCACAATATCTATCCACTAGCCAAATGAATAAATATTACAATAGGGGCCTAGACATGCAGGAAGGCACACTGCCTAGAGCACACTAGTCATCACAAAAGGAGCCTCGCTGACTACATACACCAAAATGGAGTTACAAACAAAATTTTGAAATCAGAGAATGTATCTACTATGTTGGATGAGTTCTGGTTCAAGCATTGTCTTTACTAGTTTTCACCATGTCCTCCCTTACCGATAACTTACTTCATTTCCCAAACCTCTAATCCAATAACCAAGACCAACTATAGAATATTATATTCACATTCAGTCAATCATTGCTCACTTAATATCACATCACTATATATTCCATATATGTTCAAAATAACCTAATCAAACTTACTTAAATACCCTTCCCAATCATAAACATAAATGCCTTATGTTGGCTTACAATGATATTACAAGTTATTTACATGTCGACTTAGACAAAAATAAATGCATTAAACTTTGTGACTAATGTCGTTGATTGCTGCCTTGTAAACCTGCCGGATCAACTTTCTATGTGGGCCTCATATTGATGAATACTAAGAGGGGGGGGTGAATTAGTATACCAAAAAATACTAAACTTAAAACCATAAATAGTTTACCAATAAACCAGTATAATAGTTTTACTAAGAAACTAGTTAGCACAAATGCAAACCAAACAACAAATAAGGCATTCACCCACAGAAGTACAATCACCATAACACAAGATTTTGATGTGGAAACCCAAATGGGAAAAACCATGGTGAGGTGAAACTCACAAGTAACTATCTGCAGAATAGTAACCAGACCGGTTAAGTTCATACAATGTTCTTTATCAGAACAGATCCTATTAGGAATCTCAATCTCTGTTAGGAGATAAGTCCGATTAAAGACTACCTTGTGAGAGGATTTCAGATCCATAGTTGTGAACCACCTTGTTAGAGGATTTACAAATACTTTTCCATGCCTACCCGGTTAAGGATTACCAACTCGTCGAAGATGTGAGTAATCAACAAGTGAATGATCTAGCAAATAGAAGAATCAGCTTGATTAGATCCATGATAGCTCATTGCTAATGCATTTCAGCATTACTTAAGTCTTTAGTAAATCCACACTTTGTTACTACACACAGACTTGATCTTCTCTTTTAAGATCACACATATAGAAACTTCATCAACCACACAAAACCCCTGACACATCTAAAACCCTAGACATGATGTCCTTATAAAGGAATCTGATTAAATGTCGATCCAATAGGATTACATTGCAAGTTCCTAGGTTTAGTGCATCTAGACACATTTGGTAACATGACACAAAATCACTGCCAAAGTGTTGGTGGATGATAACTCATCACAAAAATAATACTAGTTGGTAACTCATCATAGAGTAATACTTGTTCATACATTTACCTATTACCGGTTCACATATTTTATCGATTACCGGTTTGCCAAAATGAAGACAGGGAAAAATGATAACTGCCACTTCAGTTCCTTCATACCACTTGAGATCCTTGAACCGCTTGAGGTCTTCATACCACTTGGGATCAGTAGACACTTTCTGCAAAAATTGATAGCCTAAAGGCTATAATACACAATACCGGTTTGGAATAAATACTGGTTGAGCATAACTCATACATACAAAAATTGATCTCAAAGCAAGTGTGTGTCCATCAATGACAATCACAACAACATCATAAAAAATGCCAACACATATACCGATTCTTAGTTTTTCCAATTTCCCTTGTCTATCGGTTGTTGGTTCCTTTGTATGCTAGATGACATGAATGTTGGTTGTCAAATAATAAATACTAGTGAGTACCGGTTAAGTGTCCAACCCAAAATGATATGTGTTTCCATCAATGACAACACTACTAAACCGGATGAGTGTCAATTGCCAATAGTGGTGTCCTTGTATTTAACATATTCTGATCTATAGGTTTCGGGTATCCTCCTTCCACTAATTCCTAGAGTTCTTGGGATAATTGTAGGGTCTTCATTTCATAATCCAATAACCATAGTTGTCCTTGGTAAACAACAAAATTGTAAATGGCACATCTTTGATATTGGCCATCTGGAGATAACCTTTTCTCTAACGTTGCTACCTGTAGAAACAAAAATTCTACAACTCACTCTGATACCAAATGAAAGATTATGTTGTAAATTTGGTACAAGCAAATTATCATGAATATGAGTAGTTTCTCCTTGCTTATTCTTGATTGCAAGGGTACCTTTTCCTATTACATCAACCTCCTTATCACCTCCAAATTTAACTTGACTTCTTACGATATTATCTAATTTGACAAAGAGATCAGATTTACCTGGCATGTGGTTTGAATAACCACTATCCAAGAACCACATATCCTCTTGGTTTTATTTTGCCAAATTACATGTGAAGAATGTAGAATGCTTTGCTTCAGAAGACTCTTATGTAAAAATTTCTCTTGAATTGGAGGAAGCCCTCTCAACATATTTTTTTTATTTAACAAAGTTAACCCTTGAAAGTTTAAATGACCATATCATTGATGCCATGACCATGAATCATTCCTGGTTTATTTGAGTGCATGCAACTTACTAGAAATCAATGTGAGAGGAAATAATCTATTCTCTAGTTTGATATTGGAATGATATGCTCAAGAATAGAATGTTGTCTTGAAGAATGCTATGTTGGAGATCAAACTCAAGATTAGAAAGATGCCATGGAGATCAAAGCTTGATGGAAATTACTAAGAATTTGTTTTTATTTTGTTAATAAAATAGCAGTTTGGAAACTACTAAGATGCACATTAGTCTAGTTTTTGGTAGTTTTTTAGTCTTTAGAAATTGTTGTCTAAATAGTGGTTTTTCTTTTTAGAAACTATTGTCTATGCAATGACAAACCTATTATTAGTTTTTTTGTTACTTTTCTTTTTTGATAGACTTGAGGAGTCTATAAATGTAATTATCATTGTTCTTTAAATTTTGAATTAATTTTTTCATATCAATAATATTTAATCTTCTTCCTAGTTGATGTTTTGTATTTTGTGTGTTTTAAATTATAATTATAATTGCTTAGGTTCCTTGTTAGATATATTGAACCACTAATACATCCTCGATCTTGTGCCTGGGTCTTAAATTGGCCATAAGGATGAAGTAGATGCCCTATCACTTCTTATCTTCCATTCTAGATTTGTTATGTTCATTGTCCCAATGTACCTAGCCAACTCACTGTCTATAAAGAACTAGTTGCATTTGAATCAGTCAAAGGCCTGTAGCATGGGTAGGTAAGAAATCCTTAAGCCTTGATCACCACCCATGTTAGATTGATGGCATGATATACATGAAAATGAAACTAGAGGGGAGTAGCACTAAAGTTAGAGAGGATACCTTCAGGGAGAGTTGTCATTGTTTTGGTATAGTGTACCTTCAACCACTATTTAGTTTCTATAGAAAGAATATGGAATTAGGAAGCAAGTAATTGTTGCTTTGTAAAGTTTTAGGGTTTGTGATTTGTTGATTTCTTCTATCTATAGGATCCCCTATTAGATGGGTGACCTATATTTTTTTCCCTAGATTAAGGTGTTAGGATTTTATCCTGTGACTGTCGTAGACACTTCCTTCAATGGTTGGCAACACATTCCCTAAAAGTTTTACAAATACAATGCATAGAAGGGTAAATCTTTCTTTCTTGTAGGTAGCTAAATGATAATGTTACTACTAAAAATGAATTCATATAATGCATGTGGTTGGAAACATCCATCCTTCATTTTTTTCTTTACGAATCCACGTGTGGTGGGTTGCATTCGTAGAAGACAAGAATATTGGAAGAAAAATATTAAAGTTTATGTCAATGGTAATTATTGGAGATAAAATGCTACTAGAAGCCATATTTAGGGGCCTTCCATAAATATTGAAACATATTCGTAGTTCAAACTACCATAGTATCACAACTGGTGATTAGATAGTTTTTTTGGGGGTCATAAAGGTACGTGGTTTTCTCTTACCATAAAAGGCTTGCCAACTTTAGGATAATTACCCATATTGATAATAATGTGAGTGAGAGTGCTCTGTTGACCATTTGGTGGAATTGATTATGATCAACATTGATGTTTTGTCATTGATGCTAACACTAGATGTTTGGATGCTTTACCGGCACCCTTCTAGTCCCGGTAGGTTGAGTGGTTTCTGGTTAACTTGGATCCAACGTGTTCTCGTACGCTCCAGTATAGTTTGGTGATGGAATTGGCTTGTTCATGATACTCATGCTTATATTTGGTTAGTTGGTTTTGGTTTGGTGATCGGATGATATCCTTCTTGCTTAGAAGCTTGGTTTCTGGTTTTGGTGAGGGTTTCACCGGCATAGATTTTGATGAAGATATTTGATGAATTGCATAAGTGGTGTTGGTGCAACTTCTGGTGGAGTTTCAGGTTGTTGTTGGTGATCATGTTTAATACTTGGTGGTTGGAGAACATTGTTGAAGTGTGTGGACCTATATTGGGTCCCAGTTGATCTAGGTTATGGATCGACTTTAATGTAACATGTGGATTGGACCTATCGATGATTTCCGGGATGTCTTATGTGTTAGATATTATTTGTTTGGTCTAAGGTTGACATGGTTTGTAATTATGTAATTGGTTTATTATCTAGTGGCTGACGTAATTATTTATGGTCGAGGCTTTGTATATATAGATGTAAGATCTCATTATAGATCATCATGGTTATTGTTAGAGGTCATGGTCAAGGAATGTAATGTGCGAATAATGTAATATCATTCAGGCAAAGGAATTGGTCAATCATTGGAGATTGAATTGGGTTTATGTAAGAGGATTTAGTCCTCTGGTATTGAGCTTAACTGGAACTGTACTCAAGCATAGGAGGTGCTATCTTTTGCAGTTCAACACTTCTCCGAATTGTAGTCTGGATTTATATGTAGTCAGTGATTCTCCTTTCATGATGGGCAGTGCACTCTACATTGTTGGCCTTCCTACAAGTGTAGACTCCTGAATTGTAATTCACATACTTAATGCAGAAGTATTATCCGACTGTGGGTAGGCTTCCCACTATGGTTTTTCCCTTTACCAGGTTTTCCATGTATAAATCCTAGTGTTATGTGGATGGCTTTTATTCTATGATTATTATTTATGCTTAATTGGATTAACTACTATTTTGGTATTAATGTTTAGGGTTATAGTATTAAAGTTTAAATTTGTAATGGTTCTAGTAATCTGTGACAATTGATTCATCCCCCCTCTCATTTGTCTTCTAGTTATTTGAACTATCTAACAATTGGTATTAGAGATTTGGTCCTCTCTGTAGAAAGATTAACTGCTTGAGGAATATCCTAAGGTGACTAACAGTTCAAGTTCATCCAGTTCTTCTAGAGCTATCTTTCAAAGGGATATTCTGAGGCTTGATGGAACAAATTATATAGTATGGAAGATTCAGATAGAAACTCATCTAAGATGTCTTGGCAAGGAGATTTGGGAGATTACACAGAATGGTGTAATACCCTATAATTTGGGATCTGGCAATCCCCCTCTGGCAAACCTGGACAAGGAGTTTGAGAATGATTGTAGAGCAAGAGAAGCCATCTTGTGTGCACTTTCTGATCAGCAAATAATGGGGTTAACTGACAAATCATCTGCAAAGGCTACATGAGATAATTTGGAGACTCTTAATGAAGGTGACCCTATAGTGAAGATTGCTAAACTTGATGGTTACCAGGTGAGATATGAAAAATTGAAGATGGAAGAACATGAAAGGATTACTACATTCATGGAAAGGGTAAATGAGATTTTTATGGGAATTCAATGTTGTGGTGGAACTCTTAGCAAAGATGAAATTGTTTCTAAAGTCTCGAGATCCCTACCACTGAGAGATACTTTGGTTGGGAAACTATCTACTTTCGATCTTGAAGAATTTGGACCTTCTAGAGCTATGAAGACTGAACCTACTTTTCATGCATCTTCATCTACAACCGGTAAGCAAGATTGGAAAGCTATGTATCCAAAGCAATTACAAGATATGAAGAGAGAAGATGAACAAGATATGAAGAGAGAAGATGACGAGATTGAGAAAATTGAAGCATTATTTTCTAGAAGAGTACCTAAAGGACTGGTAGGAAGTAAGTACGAAGGAAAAGAACCTTTTAAATGTTTTGCATGTAATAAGATTAGTCATTTTTCATCTAGATGTCCTGAAAGGAATTCAAGATTTGAAGAAAGGGTTAGAAGATCATTTAAGCCTAACCCTAGATATCAGAACAAGTATAAGTACAAGAAGAACATAGACAAATCATGATACATATCATATGAGGAAGGCATTACTGATCCAGATGATGAACCAATAGAAGACTTTGCTAGTGGTTTCGGCAATGGGAAGGAATGGGTGTTCCTGGCTATCAAGGAAGATGATTCGGCACTAGAAGAGAATATACCTGAAGAGAAGGCACTTGCTGCTAAAATTGAAGACAAGGATGAATGGGTAATTGATAGTGGTTGTTCACATCATATCACTGGAGATAGAGGGAAGTTTTTGTCTTTGCAATAATTTGATGGTGGTCTAGTTAGATTTGGAGATGACAAAGCATGTATGATCAAAGGAAAAGGAACTATATCATTGGATGGTAAGAACAATACTGACAATGTTTATTATGTTAAAGGTTTGAGGCATAATCTTTTGAGTGTAGGAAAATTCGTAGATAAGGGATTTCAATTACAGTTCAAGGATGGAAAATGCAAAATCATTAATTGATCTAGATTGGAGATTGCAATCGGTACATAGACAAAAGGTAATATATTTCATTTGAACTCTGGTGAGAAGACATGTTTGATTACACAGATTGATGAGAGTTGGCTATGACATAAAAGGTTGTGTCATGTGAATTTTGATTGCATTGTGAAGATCAATTTAACTAAGGCAGTTAGGGATATACCTAAGATTATGAAGCCCTATAATCCGGTATGTAAAGAATGTCAAATGGGCAAATAGGTCAGAACCTCTTTTAGAAGTATACAAGATAAATCAAATGATGTTCTTGATCTTATTCATATTGATTTGTGTGGCCCTACTAGAGTTAAAAGTTTTCAAGGTGATAAATATTTCATGCTAATCATTGATGATTATTCTAGAATGATGTGGGTTACTTTTTGGAAAGAAAAATCTGAAGCGTTTGCGAAGTTTAATATATTGAAAGCTAAAGTGTAAACTGAGACAAGATTCAAGATTAAATGTTTGAGGTCAGATCATGGTGGAGAATTCACATCCAGTGAGTTTACTAACTTTTGTGAGAAGCATGGTATAAGAAGGCAATTTTCTGCTCCCGGGACACCTCAGCAGAATGGAGTTGTGGAAAGGAAGAACAAAACTATCTTGGATGTTGCTAGAACAATGACGATGGAAGCTAGTCTACCTCATATCTACTAGAGAGAAGCGGTGAGAATAGAGGTTTATACATTCAACACATTACATATCAAAGGAGGAACTAGTAAGACACCTTATGAGTTATGGTTTGGCAATACACCTACAGTTAAGTATTTCATAATTTTTGGTAGTAAATGTTATATTAGGAGAGATGATATTATTGGGAAATTTGATCCTAGATGTGATGAAGGAATATTTCTTGGTTATTCTAATGAAATCAAAGCATATAGATGTTATAGCAAGAGATTGCAGAGAATTGTGGAGAGTGCTAATGTCAAAGTAAATGAGCTGAACAAAATTCAAATCAGAGTTTATGAGAAGGAACCAGTAGTAGAAATAATTATATCTGAACCGGTATCACCTTTATCGGAACAAAGTGTTGAACCTGTTACTCTGGCAACATCAAAGAATTCTATAGCAATTGAAGAACAAGGAAGAGGAACTGAAATTCAGAAGACTCCAAGGTATGTGAGATTGAATCATTCAGAAGATCAGATCATTGGGGATAAGAGAAATGGAGTGATGACAAGAAGAAGACTAGCAGCTAATGAGGTATGTTTAATTTCACAAGTTGAACCAGTATCAGTAATTGAGGCATGTAAAGATGAATATTGGTTGAAAGCTATTGAAGAAGAATTAGATCAAATTGAGAAAAATAACACATGGACCTTGGTTCCCTAACCTAAAAATAAAAAGGTTATTGTAACTAAATGTCTTTTGAGGAATAAATTGAATAAGGATGGTCAAGTTATAAGGAATAAGGCTAGATTGGTTTGTAAAGGATATTCTCAGAAGGAAGTAATTGATTATGGAGAAACTTTTGCACCTATAGCTATGATTGAAGCTGTAAGAATATTTCTTGCCTATGCTGATTATTAAAACTACAAGGTTTATCAGATGGATGTTAAATGTGCATTTTTGAATGGGGATATTGATGAGGAAGTCCATAGAAGGTAATTCATCTTTTGAGAATGTAATATCAAATTTGGTTTAGAAGAAGGATGAGGAACTACCTTTTTATAAGGCTTCTTGGATCAACCTATGATATGAAGGTGTATTTAAATGAGGTCTAAAAGGGAAATATTAGCTAAGATATCATAGATTTTCTCAAGAAGATTAGGTTCCTTATAAACATTTTTATTAAGATGAGAGAGTAAGGGAAGTGAGAAGAACATTAGGGTATTGCTTGTTGTTTCTAGTGTTATATGTGTGAGGCACTTCAATACCGTATTTTTGTGCTAGTTTCCTTCCATGTTACTTTTTTCACATATGAATTTTACAACTCTTAAGAAATAGACATGAGATCTCTTTGGTTTGTTATAATTAATCTTAGGGTGGTTTTAAGGTTGAGTGGCTTGTTGAAGAAATATAAGCTTCTCATAACTAGAAACATGAATAGTGTTGACTTGATTAAGCTCTTTGGTCTCCAAGGATTCATCTCTAGAGTCAACAAGGAAATTGATAATCATTTTATCCTCTTGATAAAAGATATCTTTATGGGGGAAGGACAAAATTTGTGAGAAGAATTAACAATATCCATCAATAATTCATCCCTCGGAGGAATACCATGTATGAAAGGTAAAGAGACATTAAGGAAGGTGTTTATTGTATCATCATCTTCCTCTTGGATATCCTTACAAGAGAGGCAAGTTTTAGGAGAAATATCAACATCATTCTTCCACACTTAATCTTTGGGAAGGAGAATTTTAAAGGAAGTGTTAATGATATCTTCTTACACCAAAGTATCCTCATGGGTGGGGTAAAACTTGGGAGAGGGTAAATCATAGCTATGGATGAAAGGAATAGCTAATTTATCATCATATGCATGAAAGGGAACATCATGAACATCTTGAATGTAACTTGAAACCAAACTAGCAAAAGAGGATAATAATTCCATTTAATCAAATGATCAAACAAGATACTTGAATATAGCATAATAATTAATAAATATGTAACCAAATCATTGTTTATTGAATGTATGTAATTAAATTATACAAACTCATATTTAAAAGCAAAAGATATGAAAATGTAAAAAGAGTCACATTCACCAAAATGTAATATGTAAAAAAAGAGCAAGCTAGGATTTAGGCTAAGATCCATTTTCACACAAACATTAGATATAAAACCACAAAGATGTGATTAAATTTGACAAACTGTTGTCAAGGAGAGCCAAATAGTACCTTAGGGCTTCTATTGTTTTGGTGAATTGGAAAACATGTGGATTTGAAATGACATTAAACTAGTATCTAAGTATGATGTAAATGAAAAGTTAAAGAACTATATTAGACTGATGCACAAGTAGAATCTTTGTAGTAGGTATAGAAATAGACAAGAAAAAAATAGCATATATGACTAAAATCTAAGGCTAAATTCATTTAACTAGGTTGCCCGAAGTGCCTTGGTCTTACAACTATTGTACACCAATTGATATTTGACTTCTTGAGAACCTACACTGTGCTCCTATTAAATCTGGTGTTTTTTTAGGATGGGGATGCCTAGGTCACCCTAGTCCTGAGAGGGACACTCAGAGCACCTTGGTCTTGTTTTTTACTATCTAGGTTTCTGGTACTGATTTGTGTTTGTTTGTTGATTGTCTCCTCATCTTTTTGTCATTGTTAGAAATCTATAAGTACACACAAAAGGACAAACATGGTGTTTGAGTTTCTTATAGGGGTTTACCAAGGTCAAGTACTAGGTTTGGAATCAACCCTATAATTGAATTCAAATTGAAACATAAATGATTGAATGGAAATGCTTGATTTAAATTACCGAGTGAATTGATTATACCTTCAATAGGTTATGCAATGCCCTTACGATAAGTCCTCCATGTCTTGATGCAATAACAGATAAATCAAATATAATCCATCATGAAATCATAACTAAAATATAAATTAAGATTCCTTGATGTAGTTTGTTTCTCCTTGAATCAAATCTTCTCTTGAAGTGTTACTTTTGAATTAAATTTGTAGAAGTCGGAATGGAATAATGATTGATTTATGATATGAATTGAGAGGGATGCCTTATATAGGGATTTCATAATAAAATCAGCACTAGGCTGACTTACAATTATGATATTTTTGCACAAAGATAGATTTGAATAGGATACGACTTCCTTATTATCCTCTTGAAATCCAAGGAAAAAAGAACAAGATTGTGTGGCCTTGGGCATCATGGTCTTGGCAATTTTAGCCCAACTTTATAGGGATGCGAGATAGTAGGGTTCTAATGCCAAAATTATGTTTGTGCAATAATATATAATGTTTAGGTGGGGTAGACATGTCTTGAGATTAAAAATTGGGTAGGATCTATAATAAATCGGGATAATTAAAGATAAAGGGTATACCTTAAATTAAGGGCCTAAATAAGAGTGTGATGATTTATTTTAAAGTAAAATAAGACTCAAAATATTGAATTAAATGATAATTTAAATTAATAAAAGGTCCCATAATTTATAGAGAAATGAAAAAAAAAACTAAAATAAGTACTAGGATCTAGTGTAAAATTGGACACCCTACTTAAAGGTGTACAATTTATGACATTATAAATGGTAACAATCACATGCTCCCTCAGAAGCAAAGAAAAACAAATAACGTAAACTTAAATGATTAAATTATCCAAAAAAACCTTTCTAGGGTCTCATAGAAGGTGTTGTAGACTTTCTCTCATGAAGTATGCCAAAACATTAGTGCAACATGATAGCAATAACAATGAATGACACTTTATAATATATCTCAATATGCTTGATGATAATCATCATATTTATTTTCTTGATAGTGTTTGATTGCTTGAAATGCTAGATTGAGATCATTAGATTTCTTAGAGAGAATAGATTAATAGATTCATCATCAGAGTATATAGAGAGATCTTCAAATGAGAAGGGGAGTCACATTTATATGTGTCTCACACTTTTTCACAAACCACTTTTCTAGAGAGGCCGGCAATAAGGTTACAATTATTAAGAGTCCAAAATTGACATTCAAATATTTTATTTTGGAGTCAAATTAGGAGGACACTAGAGCTAGGTGCTAGTATCTACCCCTTTTTCACTACATAAATGACTAGGTATTAGGGGTTGTGAAAAATATTATAGATTGAAACTTGGGAGGAGAAAAAATTAAAATAGATGAAAAACCTAACATAAAATTGTAAAGGGTATACAATTCATGATAATACAAGTGGAAGCTCATTACATTTTCATTCAATAAAGGAGGTTAATACTATTAACCAATTATTTGTTTACATGGAAGACATCAACATACTTTTTAAGAAGAGATACATGGAAGACATCATGGATTCGGCTCAACTGGGGAGGTAAGGTCAACCGGTATGCAACTTCATTAATCCTTCCCAATATTTCAAAAGGCCCAACATAATGAGGTGCAAGCCCAAATCTTATGGAACTCTTGTGTGGCCTAACCCTTAGGAAGACTTTCTCTCCCACCTCAAACTCCCTTGGTGTTATGTTTTTGTCTGCATAACTTTTCTGCCGATCTGAGGCTTCCTTCAATCTTTTCCTAATTTCCTTAGTTTTCCTTTCCATCTCCTTCAACATATCTGGTCCAACAATTACTCTATCTTCAAGACTATCCCAACTCAAAGGTGTTCGACATAGTCTACCATATAAAGCTTCGAAAGGTGCCATTCCCAAAGATGTTTGATATGTATTATTGTAAGCAAACTCTACCAGAGGTAGGTACTCTTCCCATTTCTTCTGTTGGTCCATGCCGTACATGCAAAGTAGGTCTTCCATAATTTGATTTATCCTTTATGTCTGATCATTGGTTTCAGGATGGTATGCAGTGCTAAAGTCTAGTTGGGTTCCCAGAGCTGTTTGAAGAGTTGTCCAAAACCTTGAAGTGAATCTAGCATCTCTATCTGATATGATTTTCTCTAGCATTCCATGCAACCTAAATATTTCCCTAACAAAGCATCTAGCCAAGGTAGGTGCATCATTTGTTAGGTTCCCTGGTATAAAGTGTGCTGCCTTAGTGAGTTTTTCAATTACCACCATTATTGCATCATGCCTAGAAGGTGACATGGCAACCCTTGCACAAAATCCATGCTAATAACTTACCGTTTGTGTTGAGGTACATCATGTAACTATAATAATCCAACTAGATGTCTATGTTCTACCTTTACTCTTTGACACTCCAAACATTTAGCCACAAACTTGACTATGTCATTCTTCATCCCTTGCCAAAAGTATAACTTCTTTAGGTCTGCATAAATTTTGTTAACTCCTAGGTGCCCTGAATAAGGGGCATTGTGAGCCTCCAACAAGACTACTTTCGTTAAGTTCCTGAATTAGGAATATAGATTCTATTATTAAATCTGAGCAACCCATCTCCGTCTAATGTATACCCTTCAATCTTAGGATTGGTTGGATCGTGTTCTAATGTAAATTTGACTTTCTCATACCATGGGTCATGACCTTGCTCATCCATCACCTTCCTTTTGAAAGAATTTTTGAATGTTGCTATAGTCATCAAGTCTCTCCTCCTACTCAAAGCATCTGCCTCCCTATTTTCCTTCCCCTTAATATATTCAATTTCAAAATCGTATTCACTCAGAAACTCTAACCACTTTCTTTGTCTGGCATTTAAGTGGGGTTGGGTAAAGATGTACTTTAGTCCTTGGTTATCTGACTTTAACTCAAAGGGCTTCCCTAGTAAGAAGTGTCTCCATTTTTCTAGGGCATGCACAATCGCTGCTAACTCTAAGTCATGGGGTACATAATTGACTTCATGAGTCTTTAGCTTTCTGGATTCATAAGCTACTACCCCTTCATCTTGGACAAGTACCCCTCCTAAACCCTCAATAGAAGCATCAGTTACAACTGTGAAGTGTCCATTCAGATTTGGTACTTTTAGATTGGGTGTTGAAGTTAGTTTCCCCTTCAAAATTTGAAATGCCTTATCAATTTTCTCTGTCCACATGAACCTTTTACACTTCCTTTGTAATGAGGTGATGGGGTTTTCTATCTTAGAGAATCCTTCCACAAACCTCCTATAGTACCCTGCTAGCCCCATAAAGCTTCTTACCTCTAAAATGTTTTTTAGGGATCGACCATTCTACTATTGCCTTTATTTTATCTGGATCAACTGCTATTCCTTCCTTTGATGTTATATGCCCAAGGTAGTGAATCTTTTCCTCGAAGAAGGCACATTTTGACAATTTCCCATATAACTTATGTTCTCTCAACCTTTTTAAAACAATTTATAGCTGCACTAAATGTTCCTCCTCATTCATAGAGTAAATCATTATGTCATCAAGAAATACCAAAACAAATTTATCTAAGTAGTCATGGAGTACACTATTCATTAGGTTCATAAATTCAGCTGGGGCATTGGTTACACCAAAAGGAACTACTATGAAATCATAATGCCCATGTCTAGTCCTTAAAATTGTTTTCGGAATGTCTTCCTCCTTAATTCTGAGTTGATGGTACCCTAACCGGAGGTCTATCTTTGAGAAAATTGCTGCTCCTTTCATTTGGTCAAAAAGATCCTCTATGCGAGGTAAGGGATACCTATTCTTTATTGTGACGTTGTTTAACATCCTATAGTTGATGCATAGTCTTAAGGTTCCATCCTTCTTCTTAACAAATAAGACTGGAACTCCCCATGGTGACACACTTGGCCTTATTAATCCTTTAGCTAAGAGTTCCTCTAATTGCATTTTGAGCTCTTGTAATTCAATTATGTTCATTCGATAAGGTGCCCTTGATACTGGTTCAGCTCCTGGTAGTACGTCGATAGAAAAGTCAAACTTCCTTTTAGGGGGTAAGCTAGGTAATTCTTTTGGAAAAACATCCTTGAATTATTTTAAAAAATGGATATTTTCAAAGGTTGGTGTACTTTCCTCTTTTTCGTCATCAATTTCAACCATATAGATTTGGCCTCCTCTTCTTCTTTCCTTCTTTAATTGCATGGCTGATATGGTTTCTATATTAATGAGTTTAAACTTTCCTTGGATTTTGACCCTTTCCCCCCCATCATCCAAACATTCAACAATTTTGTTATAGCAATCTACATTAGCTTGATGGTTAGTTAACCAACTCATTCCAATAATTACATCATACGATCCTAGGGGTGCCACATAGAGGTCTACCCTTGTTTCAAACTCAGGAAATTGTACCCTTGCCCTCGGCAACACTTAGTTACTTCCCTAGCCATTCTAGGGTTTTACCTAGAAGTTAAATGATGTAGTTAGCTCTTGATTTAGGATTTTAAGATTTAATTTCTACCATTGCAAAACATTCCCTTAGTTGTATAAATTGAAGTGAGCACAAGGCCTAGATTTGAACCTTTTCTCTGATACCACAAGTAATAACCCACCATATTTAACCCAACAAAAATTTGACCATTCTATTTTTTTTGTTAAATATAATCATTTGTGTTTGATTCAATCGCATACTCTGGGCATCCATCCATTTGGATTAGGCATTCATCCATCCGAGATGAGCATCTAACCATACGGGTTAGGCACTTGTCCATACGGGACATACGATTTAATCTATCCAATACGGGACAGGCATCTACCCATACGGGGTAGGCATCTATCCAAATCGGGATAGGAATCTACCCATGCGGGGTAGGCATATATCCAATTGGGATAGGGGGTGCTCTGACCAGAGACTTAGACTCATCGGGACCATTCAGGAACTGAGCCACTCACTATGTACTACACTCTTCTAACAGAAGTGCACCGAGGTCGCCGTCCTTAGGAGTAATTGAATAACATAATACAAGCTTGAATTCCGCCTCACAATTTGGCTTAAAGCATCGAGAAGTCAAGAGAATCCGTATGGGATTCCTTCCGAGTATGCGTTGAATTACCTTTTTCCAATTTTAATTATCTTATCTTTCTAAATAGGATTCTTACTCAATCTTTCTTTTACCAAGCCTTAACCCCACCCACGAATGCCTGAGTACGAGGGACAACTCTATCCCAAGACTACCTACATACCCACTTCGGCATAGGATCAAGGCGTAAAGTATGTAGTTCTATTTTCTATTCTATGGTTTGATGTAAACTGATTAGTGGGTATGCAACCCTTTCTAGGGTCAATGTCCCAGATAGTTTCTCTGCGATTGCTACCCATGATGGTAGCACTTAAACAAAGGCTCAAGATGGCCTATTGTTTGTGGCCTAACAACTACATCCTAACACCTATCATGAGCGTCACCCTTGACCAAATTTCCAATCACCAATATCTCTTCAAGATTAAATCAATTTCATAAAAGCATTTTACTTAACCAACCCTAAAGGGGGTTTACTATGGTTTATCTCAACAGATGTAAAATCATTTAAAAATTATCTTATTAGATTATCGATCCAAGGGGAATTACCCGCCCCTTGGATTTTAACTTCCAAGTGTCCCTTATGACTCCCCGACGATTTATAGGGACGATGTCATAAACGTCATTGATGAAGCTTTATTAGGCGTTAAGTGCAGTAGTTCAACACGATGGCATTACCCATAAGCGTGACCCAGAGGCACCATATATACCGAATGCTACTAGGTTTAGGTTTTCATCTTCCTTTATTTAGTTCTCTAACTAAGAAGCCATGAAAACATCATGCTTGAAAACAATTACTAATTGAACGTGCATAATTTTAATTGATTGAAATAACTACTTGATGAATTACGTGGAATAAAACCATAACTTGAAGTATAACTTGCATACAAAAACTTGCATATTAATAATTGCATGTGTACTTGCATGGAGATGCTAACGTCAAATAAATGTAGTTAATCTATAAGTAATTTGCATGATATAAGAATAGTGTAACTTGTGTGCATAATTAAGCAATCCAAAAATAATGATTAATTTAGGCATTCGATTCAAATCATATTAATGTGAATTAGTTGCTAAAAGCCAACTAAGCACCCAATGGATCTTACATGAAATGAATGACTTTAATTAAAATAAATTTGATCCAATATAATTTGTAGATGTAAAATTTATCAAGGATACTTAATCATGAATCCACTACACAATAAACCTTTCTAAGTTAAATCCAATAGCTTAAAATTTATACTAAGGAAGGAATTTAATATTTCCTAAATTACAATTATATAAAAAATAAGATTTAAGCAATTGAATTTCAATCCCAAGGCAATTACTAAAAGAAAAATTCTAAATTGCAATAAAAAGAAAATGTATATATATATTTAAAAAAACTATCTACAAAAAAAAGCAAATTTCATTTATTGTTTTATTTAGCAATCGGGGGGAGGGGGAGGGGGAGGGGGGGAAGTGGGGACGATGAGTCCCATCACTCCCTTCAGTCCTGCATGTGCAGTCCCGCAGGGTTGAGGCTCCTCTGTGGATTATTGACAGTGACAGTAGGGTAGTGGGGGGTACCGCTACCCCCGACGGTTACAGAACCCACTGCCCTTGCATGCTATCATGCCTTAATACTTTTCGAAAACCGCACCACCATTAATATAATTAACATTTGAACATAGTTAAATATAATTATAAAGTGACATTAATATATATATATATATAAACATTTGCAGTTAAACTTTATATATATCCGTAGGATAGTGGGGGGTACTGTTACCCCTGGCGGTTACAAAACCCACCACCCTTGCACGCTGTCATGCCTTAATACTTTTCAAAGACTGCACCACCATTAATATAATTAACATTTGAACGTAGTTAAATATAATTATAAAGTGACACATATATATATATATATATATATTAACATTTGCAACTACTCATGGCCAGGGTCGAGAAGACCCGGACACATACATTGGAAAGATACGGTACGGTGCGGTCAGAGGAACACATTGTTTTGTTTAACCCGCCCGCCATTCACCCGAGAAGAGCAAGTCGACCCGCCCACATAAGAGGAGCAAGTATTCATAGACGAGCAACAAACAGGAAGAGGAGGGGCAATGGGAAGAGCAAGTGTTCACATATAGGTTGATGGCCTGGCACGAAAGGGAAGCAACCAAGTTCATGGAACCATAGGCAGACTTCCCATGTTGGAGTTAGGAGCTTCTTTCGCTTCATCCTCTGAATCACCCGCGGCATGGGGACTTGCACTTTGATTATAGAATTGGTGGATATGACTAATTGAATACCTAACAAAGTGCTACTATTCCGTATGATTCTTGCCCTTATCTGTAGTCTTCCTAGGTGATCACTTAAGAATCTCTTCACTTCTTTAAGTATCGAGAGATGTGGGTGCCTTTCTCTGCCGGGTGATGAAACTGGTGGTCCATCAGGCAATGTCAGAGCAGCAGGCTATGGCGCTGGGACTCGATCCCTACCGATGAATGGAACAGTAAGGAGTGCCAGTATTCATGCCCCTTCAATTTTCCTGTGTGTAGGTCAAAATGGCATGTACAATGAGGGAGCAACAGTTACAACAACGCAACCAAGTATACAAGCAAAGGGCTGATGTGAAAAGGTGTGTTAATAAATTGGGAGGGAATCTTGTGTTAGCACACTTGAGGAAGGAAAGATTACCGAAGGGAATCTATAACAAGTTGAAAATGAATAAGATAGGTCCTTGCAAGAGAATTATAATGCTCGAGGAACCCCCCTAGGAGCACCACTTGGCCATGATTCGGAGGGTTCCACGGAGAGAAGCTAACCCGGGCTTTGCTTATTCTAGTAGGCTAATTAATTGACGTGGGTGGGAATCATAGGGCCCCGTGGCCGGTTATTCTAATTATTGCTAGATACTGGATTGCTAGAGACTGGATCAATGTCGTTGTCCAGTGTGTGGGTTGGCAGTTTTTAGAGAAGACGTCGATGCGCCTATTCCCCCACTTCTGCAGGGGTCTTTTCACTAGTCACAGGTACGGGGCTAAGGCTAGTATCTTTCGTGCATGCAACCCGTACCCTCGTCAGGCCAGAACAGAAGCACTACTCAATCCTGTGGTTTTCCTATAGGTTCACTCGAATGCTTATGCAATGTGCAAATGTTGTGCCCAGTGGTGTGTGGTATGCTCGCAGGGGGGGAATATTCTTTTGGAATATTCTGCTTGTTGGTACCTACCACCTATAAAACCCTTTCTCTCATCAAGAGGGGACCCTCATTCCTTTGGGAGTGAGGGGAGTGGATGCGGGTGGGCCCCTAGCACTATAGCACATTTTGGTCCAGAAGGGAAATTCACAGCATGACCATCTTAGCAGCACATCGAGGGCGACCGTTGTCTCGTTGATAGTTTCGAAGGAGCTCATGAGACAGGAGGATATTGTTGGTGATTTTTCACCCATGAATGAATGCCGAATGATATGGGCTAACCAAGCTAACAATCATAGCTTTCATTCGGTTTGTAATACTCGAGATAGACTTATAAACCATGTTGCAACATGAAATAGGCCGAAAGTCATTAAGAGTAGTGAGATTGGAAACCTTAGGCACAGGAGATAGAAGCATAGAGTCAACTTCCGTCACTAGCTTGCCCGACTTGAAGAAGTTCAGAGCAGCTTTCGTCAAGTCTTACCAACAATGTTCCAGGCGGCCGAAGCAGCGAACGAAGAGCAAAAGGGTCTGGGGCCTTTTTTTCTTTAAAGGATAACAAGGTATTCTTTACTTCCTAACTCGTCACTTCACGTTCAAGCTCTAATTTCTGGCTGTTCGTGAGCTGACTGAAGAAGGATAATCCACGGGCCACATCATGGGGATAACATCCAATGGGATCAGCACCCAAAACATCCTGATAATAACGAACCACTTCAGCCTTAATAGCATCCGGATTATTTACTTTCACCTTGTTTATGTAGAGGTTGGATATCTTGTTACGATATTTCCTTACATAAATATATTGGAATAAAGACATATATATGTATATAAAAGAATTTTCATTTAGGAAGTAAGAACATGGATAAAATAGATGAACAAATAATTGTTTTTAGATTAATTTTCACAGTAAATGGGAATTTAACATTTAGAGAGAGGGAAAGAGAGCTTTATCCACCATTCATAGGGAGGGAGTTTATTTCCAGACTTCACAGGGAAAATTGTTTATTTCCAAGATTCATTTCTAGTATTCATAAGAGGATTTATTCAACTGATATTCATAGAGAGGTCTTTGACCAACTCACAGGGAGATTTAAAATAACTACAGAGATTTAAAATAATCCCGGAGATTTAAAATAACTACAGTGATTTAAAATAATCCCAGAGATTTAAAATAACTACAGAGATTTAAAATAACTACAGAGATTCAAAATAATCCCAGGGATTTAAAATAACTATAGTGATTTAAAATAATCCCAGAGATTTAAAGTAACTACAGAGATTTAAAATAACTACAGAGATTCAAAATAATCCTAGAGATTTAAAATAACTACAACGATTTAAAATAATCCCAGAGATTTAAAGTAACTACAAAGATTTAAAATAACTACAGAGATTCAAAATGATCCCAGAGATTTAAAATAACTACAGAGATTTAAAATAATCCCAGAGAGAGATTTAGAATAACCATAGAGGAAATAATCGCAGAGGTTTAAAATAATCTCAGAGATTTAAAATAACTAATATTCACAGAGAGATTCATTTTAAGAATGAGATTCAGATTTCCAGAGAAATGAATTAGAGGGAAGAAGTAAAGATTAAGATTCAAATGCATAGATCTAAAATCTTTGGAAAAAAAATAAAAGGGCAAAATTATGAGCATATTTCTTAAGGAAAATAAAATTAATAGAACTATCTTTTACTTGCATTATGTGGAAGAAACTTATCAATAATTGCTTCTAAATAGAAGAAAAAGACTTACACTCTAATTAAACTTTTGAAAGAAGATCTAGAAGCTATTTTTTTTTTGATAATATAAATTTCTCATATGACAAAAAGAGAGAACTTGATTTGCTGAAGCTTGATGTTGAATCCTCTAGCTATCCTTGATCCTTCCTTGCAACTAGAGAGAGATCTTCCAACAATAACTTAAAAATTCCTACAACAAAATGAGACTACCCAAAAAAAAAAACTTGGGAAAATTTCCTTCAAAACAAAATCAACTCCCTTCTTTGAAACTTGCATATCATTTATAAGTAAAATCCCTCTATTCCACTATCTATAATTTTAATTAAAAAAAGGAGATTCTTTCCCAATTTTGGACTTCATGCAAATTGATTATAATTAGTGGGAGGAGTTACATGCAAGGTGGTGGAGAATCCTCTAGAAGCTTCTTATTCTTCCTACAACATGTGCCATAATTGGATGAGGAAAACTAAATAATAATTAAAAAATATATATTTTCCATGTGTGTGTGTTTGTGTTTTATTATTTTATCCTTTTATAATATTCATTCAATCATTTAAATAGCTTAGCCAAAAATATAATAGAGTTTGTATTTTAAATCCAAAAGTGATAAATGAGGGTTGTGACATCCTCCCCACCTTAATTTGTGCATCATCACAATGCACTTATTGAATGCATCCAAAAGAGTCTATAGTTCGTGATTATCTTAAAACAAAAAAAGAAACAACTATTGCATTTCCTTAGTATCCTCCCACGTGGTATTCCTTTCATCATACTGATTCCATTGCACTTTGCATTGATCAACCGCTCTGTTGTGCAATTGGCACTGGCGCCTCTCCAAGATTTTGAATGGCTCCATCATTATTCCTCCCATTTCCTAGACCTGTAAAGCATCCCAATTCAAAATGTGCTCGTCATCAGGTACATACTTTTTAAGAGGAGATACATGGAAGACATCATGGATTCGGCTCAACTGGGGAGGTAAGGTCAACCGGTATGCAACTCGATTAATCCTTCCCAATATTTCAAAAGGCCCAACATAATGAGGTGCAAGCCCAAATCTTATGGAACTCTTGTGTGGCCTAACCCTTAGGAAGACTTTCTCTCCCACCTCAAACTCCCTTGGTGTTCTATTTTTTTCTGCATAACTTTTCTGCCGATCTGAGGCTTCCTTCAATCTTTGCCTAATTTCCTCAGTTTTCCTTTCCATCTCTTTCAACACATCTAGTCCAACAATTACTCTATCTTTAAGACTATCCCAACTCAAAGGTGTTCGACATGGTCTACCATATAAAGCTTTGAAAGGTGCCATTCCCAAAGATGTTTGATATGTATTATTGTAAGCAAACTCTACTAGAGGTAGGTACTCTTCCCATTTCTTCTGTTGGTTCATGCAGTACATGCGAAGTAGGTCTTCCATAATCTGATTTGTCCTTTCTGTCTGATTGTCGATTTCAGGATGGTATGCAGTGCTAAAGTTTAGTTGGGTTCCCAGAGCTATTTGAAGAGTTGTCCAGAACCTTGAAGTGAATCCAGCATCTCTATCTGATATGATTTTCTCTGGCATTCCATGCAACCTAAATATTTCCTTAACAAAGCGTCTAGCCAAGGTAGGTGCATCATCCGTTAGGTCCCTAGTATAAAGTGTGCCACCTTAGTGAGTTTGTCAATTACCACCATTATTGTATCATGCCTAGAAGGTGACATGGCAACCCTTGCACAAAATCCATGCTAATAACTTGCCATTTTTGTTGAGGTAAATCATGTAACTATAATAATCCAACTGGATGTCTATGTTCTACCTTTACTCTTTGACACTCCAAACATTTAGCCACAAACTTGACTATGTCATTCTTCATCCCTTGCCAAAAGTATAACTTCTTTAGGTCTGCATAAATTTTGTTAACTTTCGGGTGCCCTGAATAAGGGGCATTGTGAGCCTCCGACAAGACTACTTCCCTTAAGTTCCTAAATTTGGAATATAGATTCTATTATTGAATCTGAGCAACCCATCTTCGTCTAATGTATACCCTTCAATCTTAGGATTGGTTGGATCATGTTCTAATGTAAATTTGACTTTCTCATACCATGGGTCATGACCTTGCTCATCCATCACCTACCTTTTGAAAGAAGTTTTGAATGTTGCTATAGTCATCAAGTCTCTCCTCCTACTCAAAGCATCTGCCACCCTATTTTCCCTCCCCTTAATATATTCAATTTCAAAATCATATTCACTTGGAAAATCTAACCACCTTCTTTGTCTAGCATTTAAGTGGGTTGGGTAAAGATGTACTTTAGTCCTTGGTTATCTGAATTTAACTCAAAGGGCTTCCCTAGTAAGAAGTGTCTCCATTTTTGTAGGGCATGCACAATTGCTGCTAACTCTAAGTCATGGGGTACATAATTGACTTCATGAGTCTTTAGCTTTCTAGATTCGTAAGCTACTACCCCTTCATCTTGGACAAGTACCCCTCCTAAACCCTCAATAGAAGCATCAGTTACGACTATGAAGTGTCCATTTGGATCTGATACTTTTAGAATGGGTGTTGAAGTTAGTTTCCCCTTCAAAATTTGGAATGCCTTATCACATTGCTCTGTCCACACAAACCTTTTACCCTTCCTTTGTAATGAGGTGATGGGGTTTTCTATCTTAGAGAATCCTTCTACAAACCTCTTATAGTACCCTGCTAGCCCCATAAAGCTTCTTACCTCTGAAACATTTTTAGGGATCGGCCATTGTACTATTGCCTTTATTTTATTTGGATCAACTGCTATTCCTTCCTTTGATGTTATATGCCCAAGGTAGTGAATCTTTTCCTTGAAGAAGGCACATTTTGACAATTTCCCATATAACTTATGTTCTCTCAACCTTTGCAAAACAATTTATAGCTGCACTAAATGTTCCACCTCATTCCTAGAGTAAATCAGTATGTCATCTAGAAATACCAAAACAAATTTATCTAAGTAGTCATGGAGTACACTATTCATATTGTTTTTGGAATGTCTTCCTCCTTAATTCTGAGTTGATGGTACCCTGACCTGAGGTATATCTTTGAGAAAACTATTGCTCCTTTCGTTTGGTCAAAAATATCCTCCATGCGAGGTAAGGGATACCTACTCTTTATTGTGACCTTGTTCAACATCCTATTGTCGATGCATAGTCTTAAGGTTCCATCCTTCTTCTTAACAAATAAGACTGGCGCTCCCCATGGTGATACAATTGGCCTTATTAATCCTTTACCTAAGAGTTCCTCTAATTGCATTTTGAGCTCTTGTAATTTAGTTGTGTTCATTCAGTAAGATGCCCTTGATACTAGTTCAGCTCCTGGTAGTACATCGATAGAAAAGTCAAACTTCCTTTTAGGGGGTAAGCCGGGTAATTCTTTTGGAAAAACATCCTTGAATTATTTTAAGAAAGGGGTATTTTCAAAAGTTGGTGTATTTTCCTCTTTTCCTTCATCAATTTCAACCATATAGATTTGGCCTCCTCTTCTTCTTTCCTTCTTTAATTGCATGGATAATTTGGTTTCTATATTAATGAGTTTAAACTTTCCTTGGATTTTGACCCTTTCCCCCCATCATCCAAACATTCAACAATTTTGTTATAGAAATCTACATTAGCTTGATGGTCTGTTAACCAACTCATTCCAATAATTACATCATACGATCCTAGGGGTGCCACATAGAGGTCTACCCTTGTTTCAAACTCAGGAAATTGTACCCTTGCCCTCAACAACACTTATTTTCTTCTCTAGCCATTCTAGGGTTTTACCTGAAAGTTAAATGATGTAGTTAGTTCTTGATTTAGGATTTTAAGATTTAATTTCTACCATTGAAAAACATTCCCTTAGTTGTATAAATTGAAGTGAGCACAAGGCCTAGATTTGAACCTTTTCTCTGATACCACATGTAATAACCCACCATATTTAACCCAACAAAAATTTGACCATTCTTTTTTTTTTGTTAAATTTAATCATTTGTGTTTGATTCAATTGCATACTCTGGGCATCCATCCATTTGGATTAGGCATTCATCCATCCAGGATGAGCATCTAACCATATAGGTTAGGCACTTGTCCATACAGGACATAAAATTTCATCTATCCAATATAGGATAGGCATCTACCCATATGGGGTAAGCATCTATCCAAATCAGGATAGGCATCTACCCATGCGAGGTAGGCATCTATCCAATCGAGATAGGGGGTGCTCTGGCCAGAGACTTAGACTCATCAAGACCATTTGGGTCCTGAGCCACTCGCTAAGTACTACACTCTTCTAACAGAAGTGCACCAAGGTCGCCGTCCTTAGGAGTAATTGAATAACATAATACAAGATTGAATTCCACCTCAGAATTTGGCTTAAAGCCTCGGGAAGTCAAGCAAATCCATATGAGATTCCTTCCAAGTATGCGTTGAATTACCTTTTTCCAATTTTAATTATCTTATCTTTCTAAATAGGATTCTTACTCAATCTTTCTTTTACCAAGCTTAGACCCCACCCATGAATGCCTAAGTATGAGGGACAACTCCGTGCCAAGACTGCCTACATACCCACTTCGGCACAAGGTCAAGGCGTAAAGTATGTAGTTCTATTTTCTATTCTATGGTTTGATGTAAACTGATTAGTGGGTACGCAACCCTTTCTAGGGTCAATGTCCCAAATAGTTTCTCTGTGGTTGCTACCCACGATGGTAGCACTTAAACAAAGGCTCAAGATGGCCTATTGTTTGTGGTCTAACAACTACATCCTAACACCTATCATGAGCATCACCCTTGACCAAATTGCCAATCACCAATATCTCTTCAAGATTAAATCAATTTCATAAAAGCATTTTACTTAACCAACCCTAAAAGGGGTTTACTATGGTGTATCTCAACGGATGTAAAATCATTTAAAAATTATCTTATTAGATTATTGATCCAAGGGGAATTACCCGCCCCTTGGATTTTAACTTCCAAGTGTCCCTTATTACTCCCTGATGATTTATAGGTATGATGCCATAGATGTCGTTGATGTAGCTTTGTTAGGCATTAAGTGCAATAGTTCAACATGATGGCATTACCCGTAAGCGTGACCTAGAGGCACCGTATATACCGAATGCTACTAGGTTTAGGTTTCCATCTTCCTTTATTTAGTTCTCTAACTAAGAAGCTATGATTGAAAACAATTACTAATTGAACGTGCATAATTTTAATTGATTGAAATAACTACTTGATGAATTACATGGAATAAAACCATAAAGTGAAGTATAACTTGCATACGAAAACTTGCATATTAATAATTGCATGTGTACTTTCATGGAGGTGCTAACGTCAAATAAATGTAGTTAATCTATAAGTAATTTGCATGATATAAGAATAGTGTAACTTGCATGCATAATTAAGCAATCCAAAAATAGTGATTAATTTAGGCATTCGATTCAAATCATATTAATGTGAATTAGTTGCTAAAAGCCAACTAAGTGCCCAATGGATCTTACATGAAATGAATGACTTTAATTAAAATAAATTTGATCCAATATAATTTGTGGATGTAAAGTTTATCAAGGATACTTAATTGTGAATCCACTACACAATAAACCTTTCTAAGTTAAATCTAGCAACTTAAAATTTATACTAAGGAAGGAATTTAATATTTCCTAAATTACAATTATAAAAAAATAAGATTTAAGCAATTGAATTTTAATCCCAAGGCAATTACTAAAAGAAAAATTCTAAATTGCAATAAAAATAATATGTATATATATATATATATATATATATATATATATATATATATATATATATATTTAAAAAAACTATCTACAAAAAAAAGGCGAATTTCTTTTATTGTTTTATTTAGCAATCGGGAGGGGGCAAGTGGGGACTACGTGTCCCATCACCCCCTGCGTTCCTGCATGTGCAGTCCTGCAGGGTTGAGGGGACAACGTGGTCCCCTCCACTCCCTTGCGGATCATTGACAGTGATTGAAGGGTAGTGGGGGGTACCGCTACCCCCGGCGGTTACAAAACCCACCGCCCTTGCACGCTGTCATGCCTTAATACTTTTTGAAGACCGCACCACCATTAATATAATTAACATTTGAACATAGTTAAATATAATTATAAAGTGACACTAATAAATATATATATTAACATTTGCAATTAAACTTTATATATATATATATATATATATATATATATATAGAGAGAGAGAGAGAGAGAGAGAGAGAGAGAGAGAGAGAGAGAGAGAGAGAGAGAGAGATTTTATTTAGGAAGTAAGAACATGGATAAAATAGATGAACAAATAATTGTTTTTAGATTAATTTTCACAATAAACGGGAATTTAAACTTTACAGAGATGAGAGAGAGCTTTATCTAGCATTCACAGGGAGGGAGTTTATTTCCAGACTTCACAGGGAAAATTGTTTATTTCCAGGATTCATTTCCAATATTCACAAGAAGATTTATTCAACTGATATTCACAAAGAGGTCTTTGACCAACTCACAGCGAGATTCAAAATAATCACAGAGATTTAAAATAACTATAGAGATTTAAAATAATCCCAGAGATTTAAAATAACTACAGCGATTTAAAATAATCCCAGAGATTTAAAATAACTACAGAGATTTAAAATAACTACAGAGATTCAAAATAATCCCAGAGATTTAAAATAACTAAAACGATTTAAAATAATCCCAGAGATTTAAAGTAACTACATAAATTTAAAATAACTACAGAGATTCAAAATAATCCCAGAGATTTAAAATAACTACAATGATTTAAAATAATCCCAGAGATTTAAAGTAACTACAGAGATTTAAAATAACTACAGAGATTCAAAATGATCCCAGAGATTTAAAATAACTACAGAGATTTAAAATAATCCCAGAGAGAGATTTAGAATAACCATAGAGGAAATAATTGCAGAGGTTTAAAACAATCTCAAAGATTTAAAATAACTAATATTCACAGAGAGATTCATTTTAAGAATGAGATTCAGATTTCCAGAGAAATGAATTAGAGGGAAGAAGTAAAGATTAAGATTCAAATGCATAGATCTAAAATCTTTGGAAAAAAAATAAAAGGGCAAGATTATGAGCATATTTCTTAAGGAAAATAAAATTAATAGAACTATCTTTTACTTGCATTATGTGGAAGAAACTTATCAACAATTGCTTCTAAATAGAAGAAAAAGACTTTCACTCTAATAAAACTTTTGAAAGAAGATCTAGAAGCTATTTTTTTTTTATAATATAAATTTCTCATATGACAAAAGGAGATAACCTGGTTTGCTGAAGCTTGATGTTGAATCCTCTAGCTATCCTTGATCCTTCCTTGCAACTAGAGAGAGATCTTCCAACAATAACTAAAAAATTCCTGCAACAAAATGAGACTACCCCAAAAAAAAAACTTGGGAAAATTTCCTTCAAAACAAAATCAACTCCCTTCTTTGAAACTTGCATATCATTTATAAGAAAAATCTCTCTATTCCACTATCTATAATTTTAATTAAAAAAAGGAGATTCTGTCCCAATTTTGGACTTCATGCAAATTGATTAGACTTAGTGGGAGGAGTTACATGCAAGGTGGTGGAGAATCCTCTAGAAGCTTCTTATTCTTCCTACAACATGTGCCATAATTGGATGAGGAAAACTAAATAATAATTAAAAAATGTATATTTTCCGTGTGTGTGTGTGTGTGTGTGTGTTTTATTATTTTATCCTTTTATAATATTCATTCAATCATTTAAATAGTTTATCCAAAAATATAATAGAGTTTGTATTTTAAATCCAAAAGTGATAAAGGAGGGTTGTGACATTTTTCCATCTACATCTTACTTTACAATGTGTAGAAAAACTAACTTTCTTCATAGATGTATACTTCTTTCTTTTATTTATACATTTAGTTTTAGTTGCATAATTAGTACAAGCATATATATAAGTTTTCCTAGGTTTTGAGTTAAATAAATTTGAGGGAGGTTATTGTGGAGGGTCTTTTGATCTAGCTATAGGTCTAACAAAAATACTCTTATGTGTCACAAATGTTGGGAACCATTCCTTACAAGAAAAAGAATATCATTGTAAAGACAATTTCCAATCTTAATTGAACCATGAATAGATTGTCTTAAAATTTATTAAAATCATAATTCCTTTGAGAGATTGTCTCTCCCTCTCCCTCTCCCTCTCCCTCTCCCTCTCCCCTAATCCCTCTCTATATGTCTCTCCTCTCTATCTCTCTATATCTCCCTCTCCCTCTTTATGTCTACCTCTTCTTCCATTCCTCTCATATCTCTATTTTCTGATATCAATTATCTCCTGCCCCTCTCTCTATCTTAGAAGTGATACAAATTAACATGCAAACTCCAGAGTGATAGGAAGAAAGTGGTTGTCTAATTCGATCAGCCTGTTCAATTTTATCTTAGAAGTGAGACACATTATTTTCTATGCGTGTGGAAAAACTAACAATACTTTTCAACATAAAAGCATTCGTTGTGTTGTGAAGAAGTTCTTTCTTAGAAGTGACATACATTATTGTTTTCCTATTATTTTCTATGCGTGTGGAGAAAGCTAGCAATACTTTTTTACTCTTACGAAGTCCATATAGAAGTGTTCGTCGTGTTGTGTAGAAGTTCTTTTTAAAATATCGCCGTGAATCAAGGAATTTGACTTAAGTTGATATGTTGTTGCGGAAGGGCCGTGATTCACAAGATACGAGGGAAACAATGATAGTTTAATCAGATTTCTATGCATATAGAACAGTTATAAAAGCTGACTTAGTCGCTATTCTTTTCCAGTCAAGCACGCAAATACTGTAAATTTACATCGCACCTCCTCACATTATCGAGTCTAGGCATTTTTATCACCTCCTCCTCTACTGTTTACCAACATCTCTATGAAATATGGGAAAAACTAACGAGTACTTGTTTGTATTTATTTATTTAGTTATTATTTTTTTCAAGGATTTTTATCAAATTTACATAATTATTTATTTATTCAAATTTTATATTGAATTTTTTTTGGTTGAGAGATAAGGACTAAGTGTATCAATCAAACCAAACTTTGAGAGACAGAAAGGAGGAGAGAGATAAGGAGAGATGAAGATAGAGAGATAGAAAAATAGAGGGTGAGAGAGAGAGGGAGAGATAATCTCTCAAAGATTCCATGACTCTTAATGAATTTTAGGACAATCCATTCATGCCCCAATAGACATTATGAAATTTATCTTCACTATGACATTCTTGTCCTTAATATGAGATAATCTCTCTACCTTTTTATGTATCCCTCCCTCTTAGTCTCTCTTTCTATCTCTCTATCTACCTCCCTTTCTCTCATTATCTCTTTGTCTACCTTTGTCTCCCCCTCTCAATCTCATCATCTCTCTACCACTTTATATCACTTTGTCTCTCTCCCTAGCTCTCCAATTCTATATCTATATATCTCTTTATCTCTCCCTCCCTCACTAACTCTATTTTTATCTCTCTCTCTCATGCTTTCTCTATCTATCCACTCTATATATATCCTCTATTTCCCATCTCTACAATTACCTCAAACAACCCATGACTCTTAATGAATTTTAGTACAATCCCTTCATATCCCAATAAACATTAGGAAACTTATCTTGACGATGGCATTCTTGTCCTATTAGGAGTGTTTCTAAGAGTTTTTTAAGATCTATAATTAGATATCAAACCCATTAGCAATAATGTATATCTATATTTTTTCCTCACTCCATATCCCTCCCTCTATCTTTCCCTCTTTTTCTATGCATATATCATGTCCTCTATGTCCCTTTATCTCTCCATCTCTCTCATCTCTCTTCAACTCTTTTCCTCTGTGTATTTTTCTATACTTATCTCTTTATATATCTCTCTTCCACTCCCTCCCCCTATATCATTTTTTGTATCCCTTTCTATCTATCTATCTATCTATCTATCTATCTATCTATCTATCTATCCCTCCAAATTTTTAATTTTATCTCTCTATTTATATATCTCCCTCTATCTCTATTTATCTCTTTATCTCTCCCTCCCTTTTTAAGTCTATCTTTATCTCTCTCTCTTTCCAATCCTCTCTCTATCTCTCCCACTATATATTTCTATCCTCTCTACATTTCCCTCTCTATTTTTTTCCTCTATCTATGCCTCTTTAAATCTCATTTTATGCTTCTCACTTTCTATCCCATCGCCCTCTCTAGCTCTATTTTTCCCTCTATATCTATCTCTACCTCTCCCCTTCCCTTCCTCTATCTCTTAGTATCCTTATCCCTATATCTCTCAATCTAATTCAATCTCTATATCTATATATTACGCTCTTCATATCTCTCTCTCTTCTTGTCTCTATTTCTCTCTTTTTAACCACCTCTCCCCCTCCCATCCTCTATGAATTTATCTTTACCTTGACCTCTATATTTATTTCTCTCTCTTCATATATCTCCCCATCTATTTATCTATTTTCCTCTTTATCTCTCTCTATCTCTACCTCTCCATCTCTCCCTCTTTGTCTCCCTCACTCGCTTTATTTCCTTCTCCTTCTAAATCTTTATGCCTCCTTCTATATCTATTCCTCTATGTCACTCTCTCCCTCTCTCCCTCTCCTCCTCTATATCTCTCTATCTATCCCTCTATCAATTTTTATCTCTCTCTATCTCTCCCTCTATCATTTTTTATCTCTCTATTTCTACATCTCTCTCTCGCATCTATTCTTTCTCCCTCTTCTTCTCTATCTCCATATTAGTAACTCTGATTATACCTCTCTCTACCTCTTTGTACATCATTGTAAAGGGAGAGATAGAAGGAAAAAAATAGGAAGAGATAAAAAAAGGTTAGATAAAGAGATATAGAGCGAAGGAAGAAGATATATATACACATACATACTCTCTCTCTCTCTCTCTCTCTCTCTCTCTCTCTCTCTCACACACACACACACACACACATATTGTAATGCCCACCAAAATACCCTAGAGAAAATAGCTAAACTTAGTAACAAATAGAGATTATTTTCTTTTAAAACATCTACCAATGCATCATATAAATCCTCCATTAATCATATGTATGAATCATAACATATCATGATTGCATAAGTAGCTTAAACATAATCACAATCATAGAAACATATATCGCAAGCATAAATAATATCATAATGCTTTTCATCTCAAAACATACATATATCCATTTACTCTCTCCCTAGGTTATTTCAATGTCACTACTTACAAGAAACAACACATTAGCACATCCATATCAAGAATTCATTAATATCCATTTCATTTAAGTTCTACTCAATTATTGTCTTCCTACAATGAGATTATGAGTTATCAAACGTCTAACTACATAAACCCATTAAATTTCTAAGTTCATTTTAAAGCACCAAATCAAATGTTCCTAATTCCCATATCTTTCCATTTTTCATCTATCACATCATATATATATATATATATATATATATATATATATATATATATATATATATATATATATCTGTGTGTGTGTGTGTGTGTGTGTGTGTGTATTCTTTTCCTACAAATGTAACCAAAATAATTCCTTAAGAATAATCATTGCACATTTTATCAAGTTACTTTCTACAAACATATGCAAGATTATAACAACAAGTATTAATCTTCTTTCTAATTAGGATCTCATGCTACTAGACCAATTCAGGAACCATTTGATACAACAAGAATGCACATAATCTAATCATCCAATTACCTAATCCAGCATAAGATCTCAATCTTAACATAATGAAAATTCTTACAAATGCATACAATGAATACATCATCCTATTCCATTACAACATCATAGTCTCTACATCATCTTGTCCTATACATAAGTATACATGGTTCAAGTACATAGTCTCTTCTACATTTACAATGTCATCATGATACAAATAACCATCTCAATACATGGAATTCAGGTCCACATCTATCCACATAATGAAGAATCATAGCATTTATATCCATGCATGCTACCATCCAATGAAGAACATCCCAATAGAAGAAGGCATCAAACCACTCAATCATGTGGAACCAAATAGGAACCACCCCCCATGCTAGGAGATGACAAGGGGTTCCAACTCACACTCAAGACCTAGGTTGACACCTAGCAACTAGGGAACTCAACAAAACATCCACAAGACAACAACCATAACAATGTTCATCAAATCACATCACAAGGCTAATAATAAATCAATACACTCCTAAAGGCATTATAAAAAATCAAGTTATAAGGATAAAGGAAACATCTAGGGAAGGAGTGTCATCACATGATAGCCTCATATGGAATCTGCCTCAGCCTGGGAGCCAAACAAGGGATGATAGTTCACCGCACCAGTGATCTTCCCAATCTTCGATCCCAAAACAACCTCCCTGAGACTCTCCATTAGAGCATAAACTCAAATTCATTATCTTGATTAAGTGAATCCTAATTAGCCAACCCAGTAATCAATTTATTAAGGTTATCACTTGCAGTTACAAAAGAAAAATTCTTTATGTGCTTCCATCTGGTCTAGACCCCTTCCTAGAGATCTATTGCTCATGACCCTAGTCCTACACATGCAAGAGCCCACTCCCCCTAATCATAGACCAATACCTTAGGGTGAAAACATAACCAAAATAACATCACATCAGCATCATGAAGGCTCTCCAATAACATAAATACAGTCACGACATCACTAATACAAACTGAAACATAAAAGGAATCATACGCCCATAAGAAAAGCAAGAGCCTCCACCAAATCAATACAATAATGGAACAAGGCAAATACAAGAGATCAAAAGGTAATTGAAGAACAATACCAATCCTTAATAGTGAAGTATAATCATTGATGGCAACCAACTAGTAAATAGTAAACAAGATTCTATAGGTTCACCGACAACACAAACATCATTTACCAGTACTGACAGGCACAACAAGTTCATTCATCAGCATCTAGTTTATACTGGCAATAAAGCATATTGACACTCAGGCTGACACAAGACAAGTTTTGCTTATATGATATGTATTGTAATGTAATTAATTATCTATAAGCTGACATAATGTATTGTAAAGACTCATATATGTATGAGATCTTATAAGTCCTTTTGATATGAGGGATATAGATGATTTTGTAATAAGGTAGATAGATTATGTGAGTGAATATCATTTGCCGGCAAGGTTTTTGGTTAAGGTTTCTAACTGAGCTTAAACCGGTACTGAATCAAGCATTGCAGATGCTATTTTAAGTAGTACATTGTCTTGGATTTAATTATCCATTTTGTGCCTTCTTGCATGTGCAAGCCCCTATTGTAAGTAATATTTATTCATATTGGCCAGTGATTAAATATTGTGGGTCACAAATCCCACCGAGGTTTTTCCCTTACTAGGTTTCCTCGCCATAATATCTTGTGTTATGGTGTGCATTTATGTTGTCTCTATTATTTCTCTTTACTGCACTATTGCTTGTTTACCAGTACATTAATTTGGGTTACAAAGTTATAAATAAGTTCAAATATTCCATTCACCAGTTAGACACTGATTCACCCCCCCTCTCAGTGTCTTTGGGACTGTCATTGCATCTAACAATTGGTGTCAGAGCCTGGTCCTCTATTTGCAAAATCCTAACAACTTGAGCAAGATTCTGAAACTGGTACTGATGGAGAGTTTGAGAAAACAATTGGAAGGAGCTCTTGAAGATTTTGATGTAGAAAAATTGAAGAATATCCAACTTGAAGATGATCTGAGGACTGCCCAGGAATTCATTAAAGAACTTCAGAAGAACTTGGTTATAGCACAAAAGAAGAGGAAGGAACTTCATGAGCAAATGAAAAAACATGATGATGAAAAGGAAACTCTTAGAGATATTGCAGAGAAGTCAAGGCAAGAGAACAGTAAAATGAGGAATGAAATGCAAGATTTAACCATGAGGCTATGCAATGATATTGAAAATATGAAGAAGAATGAAGAAGAATTGACTAGGAGACTTAATGAAGGAGCAAATGAAAATCTAAGACTTTGTCATGAAAATGATATGCTGAAGATAGACCTGATTCACATGCAACATGATAAAGAGGAGCTTAGGAGATGAGTTGGCATTTTGGAAAATGAGTTAACCACTACAAATGAAAACAAAGACAAATTCAAGAAAAGTTCAAAAAGGCTTGATGACATGCTGAAAAGACAAAAACCTAATGGAGATACAATTGGACTTGGATTTGAACATGGAGAAAGTTCCACGACTACAAACAATCAAGATCACAACAAATCAACAAGACAACCTAATGCTTATAAATTTAATGAGAAATGTTTTAATTGCAACAAATTTGGTCATAGAGCAAATCAGTGCAAATTTAGAAATAATCAGAATACAAATTTACCCACTGGTCAATGTTCCAAATGCAATAAAGTTTGTCATAACTCAGAATATTGCAGAATGAATGTGAAATGCTATGTTTGTGGTAGATTTGGACATTTATCTAATCAATGCAAAACTCAAACCGGTCAAGGTTATGGAAAAGTTATTCAGAGGAATAATGTAACTCGTTATGCATGTAACAAGATTGGACATATTGCAAAATTTTGTAGAAGCAAGACTATACCAGAGAACAATAAAGGATCTAATAAGAAAGGAAAAGAAAAAGTAAACAAAATAAAGAAAGAATTTTCAAAACAATGGATTAAGAAGAGAGATCAGAGAGTTGATGAATCTATCTCTGCACCGGTAGAACAAGTAACCCTCCACTGGTAGGAGATTCTTCATCTAACTAAGGAATAATCCTTAGGGGTATGGTAGAAAACTGAAAAATCATGCATTCTACCCTCGTTTGATGGTAAGAAGTTATATTTCTTCTTTACCGACAAATATGTTAAGATTTCACTTAACTGACAAGCATTTAATGTAGTTGTTGGAGAAATTTCTAGTTATAAAATACAAAAAAACCCTCATTTCAATTCACCAAGCATCCAAGCATTCAAAGAGCACAAAGAGAGAGCAAAGGCATTTTAAAGGAAAAGCAGCAAGATCTTTTTAGGGCATTCAGGATTTCACAAGTCAAAAGGTATTTATCTTTCGTAATGGCATCTTCATCTTCTGCACCTGAATTTATTGCAAACCCTACTGTGGTAGAAAATATTAAGCACCCTAGACCCATGTTTAAAATCATCCCTGAGATTTCTAAGAAAGATGATTCCATCAAAGCCTTTTCTAAGCTTCCGAAGGGAGTTGCTTTTGCCGAAGACCTGAGGATTTATATTCACTGCAACATAGAGAATTTAGGGTCAGATGACTTGAGGAACATGTGCATAAATGTTATAACTGATGAATAAGGCTTAGTCAAGTTGAAGCATAAGACTGTTAAGGATTTAGGATTTGATGAAATTCTGAACATTTCTGAATTTTCGGATGAAATAGTTCATTGTGTTCTGAGCAGAGTTCATAGGGAGTTTATGTGGCTAGATTCTATTTTTAAAATCACTAAGGAAGCGATTAAGGCAGTTACTGGTTTACCCTCAACCGATATTAGGCCTGACAAAAAGAAGGAGATACCAAATAAGGGTGTTATGTACCTAACAGGAGCTACATTTGACAATAGATCTCTTAGGGTTAATGATATCACTGATGCGAATGTGGAAATATGTGAGCGTGGTATTTGGACATAGAGTTACACATGCAAATAGGTTAAATTTTATTTCTAGCTTGTGTATTCATAGTGCATATGGGATGGTTAAGAGCAATGCTAAAATTGATATCTATGAATGGCTTAAGGATGAACTGATAGATAACTTGAAAAAGATTAAGGGTGATAAGAAGGGAACATTCCGTTTTGGGAATCTACTTGTGTGTTTAATGCTTTACTAAACAAAGGAGATACCTGACATTGGTCACAAAAACTTTGCATATGACATCCCGGTAGGTAGACATATCATGGAAGCTATTACCGGCATAGGTGCTAATAGTGATGACATGGTAAAAGCCTATTTCAAATACTTTCAAACCAAAATCAAGGCTAGAGAAAGGATTCCGCAAAGCATTGTGGACAATTATGAGAAGCAAATATGTTTTGTAATCAAAACAGATCGATGACCTGATTGTTGAATCCAACCAGACAATTTTTATGAGTGGTCACCAATAGGTTAGTCTAATGGCTGGGAGAGTGAAAGAGATAGCAAATGAAACTATAGACAAATGGGACATATTTTTTGTAGAAAAAGAAAAGAAAGAGGAAAGGGATAGACAGAAAATGGATGTCTTTTACAAAGGTATATCAAAAGGACAAAGGTAAAGGTAGAATTGGTAGTGTAACTATTATAAAGGTCATAGATAACCTTTCTCCACCAGCACAGGACACCCCACCAATAACTTCAGAGACACCAGTACATACAAATAGTCAACTAGATAAGGAGGCTGAAGAAACAACTCAAGATGATACTAATCTGGAATAAAAAATTCTCTTTACTATGAATGTAGATACACAAGATTTTAATATTGTTATGGATAAAGGTACTGCAAAGGTTAAGACAACTGATGCTACAAACATTGAGATCTCTGAGTCACCGATTAACATTGTCAACTCTCAAAACATTGAAATATCGACAAAAGCTAAGAAGCCTGACACTGAGAAACCGATAGATGCAAAGGTACTTACACAGATTGAGAAATCTGTAGAAGCAGAGGTACAACAACAGAGTGAGAAACCGAGAACAACTGTAAATAAAGAGGAAATAAATGATGGTAACTGTAAAGCGGAAAATCGCAATCGAACCCTAGTTGCTCTCCCCTCTTCCAACTCCAAGGAGAGAGAAGGGAGGTTCGCTAGGGTTGATGGTTTTCACTTAGGGGAGAGACTTTACATTCAAAAGAGGGATTGAAACCCACAAGATCCAATCCCACATAAGGCAAGATTGGATGCTAAATGAGTTTCAAGGGTTAAGACAGCAAGGCTACCCTCTTTTGTAAAGAATGTTGATAGAAGAATTGAACTAGGAATGCATAGAAAGTGACAAAGATTCGCTTATAAACTGAGATAGGGATATAGGATGAAGCTGTGGACCTGGAATTAGCAGTAAAATGTCGATACGACGCTGTCCTGCAAATTTGAGCAAAAGTTGTCAGTACAATGGCGCCCGGTGCCACGGTCCTCCGAAAAATCCGCGAAACGAAGGGGGATCTGTTCATCTCTGCACAAGGATTCCAGATCTTCAATTTCAGTCGCGTACCTGCAACCTACACACAGAAAAGAGAAGACGATTGGGATTTAGGGATTAGGGGTTTGCCTTTAGGTCAAACCCCGGTTTTGGAATTAACCAAGAAATGAGAAATGCTGTAAATGTAAATGACTGTAATGTAAAACAAGTACTAATACCTTGTTATAAGGATGTTTGTATCCTTATGTGCGAAGGTATAGATGTTGTTGTTTGTTGTGTTGTTGTATGTAGCATGTAGTAAGTGATCTCCTCTTCAATGGTTGAATCCTTGACTTGAATGCAACACTTAGCCTTGAATGGAGACTTAGAAGGAATGCTTGAATGCTTGAATGCTTGAATGCTTGAGTATAGTTTCCACGCTTTTTCCGTCATGTATGTATCTATCTCATCATATCAAATGAGAGAGAAAAAAGTAGTTTATATACTTGTCAATTAGGGTTAATAGACTGATTTTCCCGACCTTAGGCCGACCAGGGAAGTTAATTTCCAATTTGCAAACAAAAAGACCCGAGACCCCATAGGAGACCGGGCCCAAAATAGGCCCAGGGACTAGGGCGCTGGGCGCCATGGTCCTAGGGGACCAAGGCACTGGGCGCCCTGGTCCTGAAGGACCAGGGCGCTGGGCGCTCTGGTCCCACCTCCTGGGACAGCAGGGTGCAAGGAGGTTCAGGCCAGGGTGCTTGAAAAATGCAGTTTTTAGTGTCGTAATTAGGTTTCGGGGTCTCCATTCAGGTTGCGTGTTGCATCGCCATCGTGAAGACCGAAATGCAGTCGAAATTGCAAGTGTCACAATTTTAGGACGCTACATTTAGCCCCCACTTTAGCGGGAGTATGTATGCTCATACTTCCGGTAAAGTACAAGGAAACAACATTGAAAGACTTTCACCACGTCAAGGAGGCAAGACACACCAAGCCCCCAGTGGACTAAGGATCTTACGACTTCGATTGACAAAGTAAAAGGGAAAATCACGAGGGAGAACCATGACTATCAGTAGTAAGGTCCCCTCACTATGAGTCATGCAAGAAAAAATACCAAAAATTTCCAAGGCAAAGCTAAGTTTGCCAAGAAATTTTCAAGTATCTTGAAAGGATATGCAGGGTGTATGCCCCCCTACGTTAAAGC
The DNA here is from genome assembly GCF_030272615.1 of Cryptomeria japonica. NCBI lineage: Eukaryota > Viridiplantae > Streptophyta > Pinopsida > Cupressales > Cupressaceae > Cryptomeria > Cryptomeria japonica. The sequence goes on from NC_081407.1 coordinate 613,741,777, forward strand.
GATCACACACGCCTCAACGGGGGTGATTTTTTTAACGTGGTGATACACATAAGAAATAAGGAAGGAAAGGAGCACGTTATCACAAAGATTTAGCCCCCAAGTGTGAGATAAACCCAAGGATAATAGACACAAAACACAAAGCACGAGGTGACTTCGCTTTCCTCGGGGTCAGTATGCTGTATGATAATTCATGTATATATATCATATGTATGTATGCATAATTGTTCTTCATTCCCCAATCAAGGAAGGTCACCTAGAAGAAGGGAACACATGTGTCTTTTGAGTCAACATGAGAGAGACCAAAAGAGATCTCAATGCTTTGCATCGTCCTCAAGTAGATAGCACTAAGGACAACAAATAGAAGAATGAGAATAACATATAGAAGAAGTAACAAAAGAGAGGAGGAGAGAATCTGCTATGCTAATGTAACTAGTCTAGCACGTCATCTACCCCCCGATCTTGCTGATCAATGTTTCGGGAAGGCAGGGAACACGCTAGAGGAGGAACATCCAACACAGCAGATGGAGCTATCACAAGATCCAAACAAGGGCTATGTTCATGTTCCAAGCCACGTTGTTCTTGTCTAGGAGCTAGGATAAGTGCTTTAGAAAATTCATTAGATAAATGGTTATCAATATCAACATATTCATGTTCACTATCAGAAGCAAGAGGAGTAACATGTTCATCATGAATAACATTTTCATCCATAGCATCATCAAGATTTATAAAAATAGGGTCTTTAACCCGCACAGGATCAAGACCATCATGCATCTTATGTTTAGGAGATTTAGGCTAAATTTCCGGCTGAGGAGAAAATGGAATAATGCTTGTTGAAGGTGTTTTTGGAGATTGCAAAGTTTGAGAAGCAGCTGCTTGAGCCCTAAGACGACGCTTTCGTCGGCGTTCGCATGCAGAACGATTTTGTCTAGTCTTAGTAGGAAGTGGAGAAGATTGAGGAGGAGGAATGTTCTCATCCTTATCACTTGGGTGTTTAGGTTGTGGTCTCTTAGGCTGGATAATAGGAGAAGAAGAAGGTCTCTTCTCTCTATAAAAGGCAGGAGGAGGAACTGCTCCATATAAAGGAGGAATTTTTGGTTTAGGAAGAAGACCAAGTCCATCATGACGAGGAGGTATAGGTCTACTTTTAGAAGGTTTATTAGGCATAGACATAGTCACATCCATGGGGATGGGTTGAGAATATTCTTGAGGAAAGACATTAGTTTTATCTTTCAAAGGAAGAACTTCCTTCTCAAGAACGATAGGAATGTCAAGTTTAGGTGTTCTAGGTTCACTTAAAGATAGGATCATATCTGTTTTCCACTTTTGATAAGATTTGAAAAGATGATCACTTCGCGGAGGAAGAGATTGGAATTGTTTAGGCCAAAAGTAATCAATAGGAATACTAGAGGTTCTTTCAGCTGGTTTAAAGAGACTATGATTGACAATAACAACTTCACCATTATGGGGAAATTTCAAACACTTATGTATAGGAGAAGCAATAGCTTTCATGGAAGATAGCCAAGGATAGCCAAGCTTCACACGAAATTGTTCGGATGAAGGAATAATAGCAAAGCTCACATCAAGGGATTTGTTATGGACCTCAATGGGTAATGTAATAGAACCAATTGCAGGAGAAGAAAATGCATCAAATAATTTCACAATCACATTTGTTTTGTCATAAATCACTTGATTCAATTGCAAAGTAAAAAGAAATTCTTCAGTAATAACATTAACCATGCACGAAGGATCAATAAGCACTCCACGGCAAGGTGTATTCTTGACTTTTGCAACTATGTATAAAGGACCATCAGGTGCTCTAATGGTTCCACTAGAATCAAATGTGATGGAAGGTTCTTTAGGGATTTCTTGCTGCTCTACAAAGTTAATCACATTCGGAGTCATAGACACAAGACCATCAGATGAGAGAGAGGAATCATTAGCCTCAATCGCATTAGAGGTATGAGAAGGTAATGGATCAGTAAAAATCTGAAGATTTTGGTTAGGAGGAGCTACAGATGTATTGCCATTATCATTCACTCTGGAAACAGAGATAGTATTATTATCAATCAAATCTTGAATTTTACCCTTTAAAGAAAAACATTTTTCAGTATCATGCCCAGGCTGACGATGAAATTGACAAAAAGATTTGTTATCAAAATAAGGTGAAGTAATCTTTGCAGGATCAATTTGTCTTATAGGAGGAAGAGTAAGCACATTTTGTTCCAATAACTTATTCATAATACTATGCAATGATTCATTCAAAGGAGTATACTTTCTTTCTTTCTTGAAAAATTTAGAAATAGGAGGCACACCTGATGCTGCATTCACATTGTTGTTGATGATGTTTTCATTGAATTTGATGGAATCTCTGTTCGGTTTAAACTTCCCAAATGGTTGTTGACTGCTATCACCCTTATCACTCGGAGCCATAGGATGTGATTGTTCCATTTGACTCACAGTCAGTTGATAATTGTGAAGAGTTGCACACAACTGTTGGAAAGAAGTAAACTCAGAAAACAAAAGTTTGTCTCGAATATCTTTTTGTAAATTAGAAATAAAGATTCTTTGAATATCATTGTCAGGCACTGGAAAAGAAATTTGAGCATACAAATGCTTATATCTACCAATGAAATCAGTCACTTTTTCTTTAACACCTTGTTTACAATGCATTAAATCAATCAAAGTAACTTTAGGACTTATATTGTTTTGAAATTGTTGAATGAAAGCATTTGCAAGTTGTTCGAAAGAAGTAATAGAATAAGAAGGCAACGAGCAATACCATTGTAGGGCTTTGTCTCTTAATGTTCTAGTAAACAATTTTGCAAGCAACCTTTGGTCATAAGTAAAATCAGTACATATTGTTTGAAAAGTCTTAACATGTGTTAGAGGATCACCTTTATCATTATAAAGCTCCAAATGTGGGATTTCAACATGTTTAGGAGGGATAGCTCGAACAATGTCAAGAGAAAGTGGGTTCGCAACATCAAATGTGGGCACACTAAACTTAGATTGATTCATAGAGGCAATTTGTTGCTGTAAAGAAGAGACAGTTTGTGCAAGATTGTTAATGGTCACTTCAGTCGAAGAGTTCATATTAGATGTGTTAGATTGAGATGGAGGTGTTATGTTATTGAAAGAAGGTAAAGAGTAAGGTGGTGGGACCCTATGATAGTTAGTCATAGGATATGATTGGACAAGAAGAACACTACAAGGAGGAATGGAATGATTAAATGAATTTCCCCCTTGCGTCATGTTCATAATAGGGACACTCATTGAAGGAATGAATGAAGAAGTCGGATTGAATGAAGGAAGAGGGTTAATTGAAGAAGAGGGATTGCCCCCATGACTGGTAACCATAGGAGGAATGTCTTGTATAGAAGTACTCATTATGTTTGATGTAAAGGTAGGTATGCTAGCAATAGAGTTGTCAAAGGAATAGAATGATTGACTTGAGTGGGAGGTTGTGTATAACCTAAAGTTTCGGCACAACTCTTTATAGGCATCACATTCGAATCCACAATGTGTGCAATACCACGCAAAATATCAATTCCATTCTTATCACTTTGAAGCATGCGTTTTAGACCCTCAATTAAAGGAAGAGCTTGACTATCGGGATACTCATGAGACATCCATTGGTGAAAATCGTCAAATTGGTCATCCAATTTCGAAAGTTGTTCTACAGAAACCTCATGGAGAGCTTCTTCATCATTAGGAGGATTAGAGGAATTACCCATGTCCTCGTTAAAAAGGATATTCAAATTAGGTTCCATCTCCTCGGTAGTTAAACCTCGGAAAGACTTAATTCTACGGCTTCATCTAACGGGAATAGTGGAAGTAGGGCTTATTGTTGTAAAACTCATGCACTAGAGAGAGAGAGAAGATTTTGAATTTAGAGGTAGAAATTTTTAGTAAAATCAACCAATCTTCTGGATTTAAGCTGTTAAATGCAATCACAACAGTCTTCCGAAATTTCAGAAAAAATGTCTGGGACCGTGGCGCTCGGAGTGCACACGGTCCTTGCAACTTTTTTTGAAATTTGCAGGGATGAAAGTTATGATGATTTTAGAGCTAGTCTGAAAAAATTGAGTGATTTTACGATCTGTAGATAGGCCAAATTAAAGTTGCAATCTCAAAATTGAACCCTACCAAGATTGTCAAAAAATGCAAAATTTGAATTTTGAAAAAGAGAGGGAAACTGAAATTTTGAATTTTATGATTTTAGAGGGAATGCCAAAAGCAATGCAAGTTTTGAATTTTAAAAATTGACTCAATTTCATGCAAAATTCAATTTTGAAAGCGGAAATCAAAGTTGTTGTAATTAAGCACTTAATTTCAAAAGTCACAAATTGCAAGAATTTGAATGAAGCACTGAAATTTCGAACGAATGCAAACACACTTTTCAGATTTAGGACAGTAAGAACACAATTTTGACACAAAATTTCAATTTCAACAATTTTTGAATGATTAGAAGCCTTAAACCAAGCAATCAAAAGACCAACTTTGACTGTAATTTTGAAAGTGTTAGATTTGATAAAATCAGCCAAAATTCTGGATTTTAGCAGGAAAATACAGTAAGATCTTGCTCCTGAAATTTCGGAAAAAATGTCAGGGACGATGGTGCTCGGAGTGCACACGGTCCTCGCGACTTTTTTCCAAATTTTCAGGGATGAAAGATATTGTGATTTTATTACGGAATCCAAAGTTATAGCCGATTTGGAGATGTTTTGATCAATGAAATTGTCGGACAAAGGTTGAATCAAGAGGGTTTCAAAAATTAGGGTTTTGACACTTAACCACTTAATTTTCAAAATTAAAGCACAAATATGAATTGATAATTTGTAATAGAAGGGCAGATCTGAAACAAGCATTAACAATTAAACATTTCACAAGTTCAATTTTCAAAAAGAAAATTTAGGGTTTTTATGCAATTAACCTCTAAAATTTGCAAAAGATCAAACATGGAAATGCAATCAAGGAATCCAATTTTCAGATCTAACCATGAATAATCAGAAAGGATGTTCACGTCGGGTTCACCAAAATGTAAAGCGGAAAATCGCAATCGAACCCTAGTTGCTCTCCCCTCTTCCAACTCCAAGGAGAGAGAAGGGAGGTTCGCTAGGGTTGATGGTTTTCACTTAGGGGAGAGACTTTACATTCAAAAGAGGGATTGAAACCCACAAGATCCAATCCCACACAAGGCAAGATTGGATGCTAAATGAGTTTCAAGGGTTAAGACAGCAAGGCTACCCTCTTTTGTAAAGAATGTTGATAGAAGAATTGAACTAGGAATGCATAGAAAGTGACAAAGATTCGCTTATAAACTGAGATAGGGATATAGGATGAAGCTGCGGACCTGGAATTAGCAGTAAAATGTCGATACGGCGCTGTCCTGCAAATTTGAGAAAAAGTTGTCGGGACGATGGCGCCCGGTGCCACGGTCCTCCGAAAAATCCGCGAAACGAAGGGGGATCTGTTCGTCTCTGCACAAGGATTCCAGATCTTCAATTTCAGCCGCGTACCTGCAACCTACACACAGAAAAGCGAAGACGATTGGGGGGTTAGGGATTAGGGGTTTGCCTTTAGGTCAAACCCCAGTTTTTGAATTAACCAAGAAATGAGAAATGTTGTAAATGTAAATGACTGTAATGTAAAACAAGTACTAATACCTTGTTATAAGGATGTTTGTATCCTTATGTGCAAAGGTATAGATGTTGTTGTTTGTTGTATTGTTGTATGTAGCATGTAGTAAGTGATCTCCTCTTCAATGGTTGAATCCTTGACTTGAATGCAACACTTAGCCTTGAATGGAGACTTAGAAGGAATGCTTGAATGCTTGAATGCTTGAATGCTTGAGTATAGTTTCCACACTTTTTCCGTCATGTATGTATCTATCTCATCATATCAAATGAGAGAGAAAAATGTAGTTTATATACTTGTCAATTAGGGTTAATAGACTGATTTTTCCGACCTTAGGCCGACCAGGGAAGTTAATTTCCAATTTGCAAACAAAAAGACCCGAGACCCCATAGGAGACCGGGCCCAAAATAGGCCCAGGGACCAGGGCGCTGGGCGCTCTGGTCCCACCTCCCGGGACAGCAGGGTACAAGGACGTTCAGGCCAGGGTGCTTGAAAAATGCAGTTTTTAGTGTCGTAATTAGGTTTCGGGGTCTCCATTCAGGTTGCGTGTTGCGTCGCCATCGTGAAGACCGAAATGCAGTCGAAATTGCAAGTGTCGCAATTTTAGGACGCTACAGTAACAAGGAAGAAATTGTTTAGGTAATTGGTCAAGTATCTATGGAAAAGAAAGTTATTGTAGAACCGAGCACATCTACTACAGATTTCAGACCTACAAATGTAACAAATGTTCATTTAGATTCAATTAAGAGGATCACAAAGTACAACACCTTAGCATACAAGGCCATTGATGATACATTGCCTATTTTGAAAATGATTGCACCAACATGTAAGTTAGATCATATTGATGGTTCTTTAAGTAAATTGGACGCATTGTCCAAATTTATTGCTTCAAATATTCTAACTATAGATAAGATAAATGAAGAAACTATTAAGGAAAGGATAAATAAAGAAAAACGTGAATTCTTTGAGAAGACTATCAAGGACTATACTGAGCATATTGATTCCTTATTACCGATATTTAATTCAATAATTTTGGAATACAAAGAATTGTATAAGGAAGCCTGCAAGCCTCACCACTTGACTAATAACATTGATGAGGAAATTAAGAAAACACAAAAAGAGATAGATGATATAGCAGATAATATGATAGGTTCTTCGGAACTTACCTCAGTTATTGAACAAGAAATGGCAGTTTTTGAGGAGAAGATAGAGAAACTGGAGCAGGAAAAAGAAAGGATATGGATGAAGGCCTGAGAGTTGAAAAACAAACTTGGTCCAAGATTGGATAGTCTTATAACTCAACAGCTTGAGCTATCTAAAGAAATAATTCAAGGAGACCGATCACCAGAGCAACAGATACATTATCTGACTGACATGATCTAGTAGACATAAACCATTATTTCAGACTATAATAAATTCATGCAAAGCTTGAATCTAATTTTGGTAGATATCTTTCAAATTGTACACAACCAATTACAGACTATGAAGTAGAATTTTTGTATTCTTTGACTCTTTTTGACATCCTTTATCATTGATGCCAAAGGGGGAGTAGTATGGAGAAAAATGTACGGAAGAAAATGCACAGAAGAAATCACTTGCTCAAGGGGAGCACACTTTTTTGAGGATCAGTTTTGGACTTCACTTTTGGACAATAGTTTTGGATTTTTCTCATGAGTGTTGCCATCAATGCCAAAGGGGGATATTGTTGGCATTCTACACTCACATGAGAATGGTTAATGTTGTCGTTGATGGCAACCAACTAGTAAACAAGATTCTACAGGTTCACCGGCAACGCAGACATCATTTATCGGCACCGTCAAGCACAACAAGTTCATTCATTGGCATCTAGTTTACACTGACAATAAAGCATACCAAAACTCAAGCTGACACAAGACAAGTTTTTCTTATATGAATTGTATTGTAATGTAATTAATAATTTATAAGCTAACATAATGTATTGTAAAGACTCATATATGTATGAGATCTTATAGGTCATTTTGATATGAGGGATATAGATAATTTTGTAATAAGGCAGATAGATTATGTGAGTGAATATCATTCGCTAACAAGGTTTTTGGTTAAGGTTTCTAACTGAGCTTAAACTAGTACTGAATCAAGCATTGCAGGTGCTATTTTGAGCAGTACATTGTCTTGGATTTAATTATCCATTTTGTAGTCAATGAGACTCTTTCATTGAGCAGTGAGCTCTAGGCTGTTGGCCTTCCTGCATGTGCAGGCCCCTATTGTAAGTAATATTTATTCATACTGGCCAGTGAGTAAATATTGGGGGTCACAAATCCCATCGAGGTTTTTCCCTTACCGGGTTTCCTCGCTAAAATATCCCGTGTTATAGTGCGCATTTATGTTGTCTCTGTTATTTCTCTTTACTGCACTATTTCTTGTTTACCGGTACATTAATTTGGGTTACAAAGGTATAAATAAGTTCAAATATTCCATTCACCGGTTAGATACTGATTCACCCCCCCCCCCCCTCTTAGTGTCTTTGGGACTGTGATTACATCTAACAGAGATATGCATCACATATGCACAACCCTCTATGGTAAGGCACAAATCATCCTACTAGAGCCATAAACAATCATGAAAGGAGCAATACAACATCAAATGACCTCTCTGAGAATCCAAAACAATCACACAGAGCCTCTGGTAAAGGCACAAAATCCAAAAAAGTGATCAAAATGGATAAGACTCTCAAACTAGCTAGTGTAGGATAGTTCAGTGCATACATCGTGCAAATTAGCGCTTCCATGTCCTAGAGTTGTGCATACAAGCATTCTTTTAGTGCATCCATGTTATCTTTTAGTGCATCAAAATCCTAGACTGACACATCTGGGAGACAAATTTTGCACATAGGAAGCATTCCCTAGTGCATACATGGTGAACATTAGTGCATATGTGCCAAACGTTAGCACATCTAGTTCATAGAGCAAAAATCAATGAAAAAATGACTCTCCCAAAAGGTGCAGGAGGAAAAAATAGGGGTATAAAAAATCATGAAACTAAATCACCAAGTCATACAAATGAGATTCAACAACAAATCTCAACACCTCCTTCACACGGGCTTACACAGAAAGACACCAAATTTACACAATAACATAGGAAGATGCAGTGAAGCATAATGAATTATAGAACATCATTACAAAGGCTTTTGAAAGCCTAACAAGACCATTAGGAAGGGAACACTTAAATCTCCCTTTCATAGAAAATGCAAAGAAGATAATCTTTTCAAATTAAAATGTAGAGAGAAATCGTAACTCCAACTTGGAAATCACAACCAAGGTAAGAAATCAACTTGATGAAGGGCAAATAAAATCTGATGAATCCAACCATGAAATCTTCAGATTCAATCACAAAACATCAATAATCCAAGCTTTAACGAAATCAAATCTCCAAATGCAAGCGAAAATCTCCCAAAAGTTAACTCGACAACATTTATATAAAGCTCAATAAATAGACAATTAATTCAAAACTATAGAAAACGTCCACCAACCAAAATATTTCATAAAAATATATATTATACCTACCATGCATAATATCAAGGCAAATAATACTTAACAATATTATTTACTTACCTCCCACAACTCGGTCAATAGGGTAAAATGACAGGTAGGTTAAATAATATATCCATAAACCATGTAATAAAAATGGTCCATATGTATATTTAATAGCAATAATATCATAGACGTTAGTGAATTAATAATGAATCGAACCCAATAGGATAATATCTTAGGCAATAAATATAATAACCAAGGGATAAATAATTAATCAAATAAAACTATATAAATAAAATCCACAATAATTAATTAATTAAATAAAAATTATTAAATAAAATCAAATAAATCATAAATCATAATTAAACAATAAATAGATAATAAAGAATCAATTAAACAATAAATCATCAAACCAATTAAATAAAATCAAATAAACAATAGAACCCAATAAATAAATAATACCAACCAATAAATAACAATAAATAATAAACATCAAATAATATTAATACCTTAATCTAACCACTTAATAAACTATACAATAAAATCAATTATTAATTTAATCAAAGAACGATGCTCGCCAAACCACACCACAAGGGTCTTAACAACCACAAGACAATTCTAACCACCGACTAGCACCACAACACAAACTGACTAGGTAGACAAGTAAGCCTAGAGTGTAAGAGGGAAACACATGCCATCTCCAACAACTTGCCATTGGGATAAAGACACGTTCAAACCTGTTAGACCAAGTAGAGTCGATGTTTGGTACCTACAAACTTGTATCCACCACTAGATGCAATGCAACATATATACAACAGATATACATCATAAATGATCTGGCAAGTGATAGAGAATCACAACATCATATCATGCTCAAAATGAGTGGTATGACATCGTCTCGAATCACGAAGACACCATTAAAAATTCACAATCATCAAAGCATCAACTTAGTTATCATAATCATAGTAGGGTTAGCATAACCAAGATATCATTAAAATCCGATAAGCAATATGATCCATCCTCAATATAGTCTGAGGTATATCAATCATCCACATAAGTCATCAAATAGCATGTGTCCACATAAGGTATCTATCATTATCAATATCATTTGAGATAGCAATAGACTCATGAATAATCATCAAACATCAACCATATGTCTAAATAAGTCCATCAGTGCATAAATCAAAATGCAATCCTAGGAGGGACAAGTTACATATGTGTGTGTGCGTGTGTGTAGATGGGCAAAATGTCTGAGATCTTATGGAGTCAAAATCCAGATTTAACCTAACATTCTCAATAGAGTACCTGCAAACACATAACATGCAACACTAAAGAAAATAAACATGCAAAAGAATAGAAATTTTAATTCTATTGCACTCCTATGAATCAAGACTTCATGCTCGCATTTTAGATGCTCTCAAAAAAATCATTTGCATAAAGAGCTATGCTTGAATGAAGTTTTAAAGAAATATTTGAAGCTATGTAAGATGGATCTAAGATGCAAAGATGCAAGAATGATTAAGAAAAGAAAGAATGATAAATAGAGATACAAGCTGCAAGATGAGATATGCAAAATGTTGATTAGCTTGCTAGGTTTAGCAATGAGGAGGAGCAAGGTATTTATAGATATTCCCAAGGTGAATCCAAGTTGTAGGATAAATTTGGGATTAAAATTTATATTGGAGATGTTGGTCCCACATGCATAGGTGAGTGTAATTGATAGGAGTGGAAGATGATAAATAGGAGATGAAATAAATATGAAAGAGATTTAGGAAATGGATGGAAAATGGATTTAATGAAGAATAAAATAATTAAATGGATTTATTTAATATATGATATAATATGAATATTATGATATAGTGAGGGAAAATGGAATAATAAAAAATGAATATCATAAGATAATGGATAATAATAATAATATTATATTATATGGATCCACTTGATAATGATTCGAAAATTGAGATTAAATAAGAGGACATTTTAATGGAAATTTCTTATGTGTCCACATTTTTTCCCTCTTTGAGACAATGCAACTTGTTGCGTTGTTTCAAAGAAAATTTGATCAATTGATATATGCCCTAGAGATGACCTGGTAGGGATGGTGATTGATATGATATGCTCCTTCGAGAGATTGATCGAAAAGACTCATGGAGATTGATCTCTTGATAGATTATGAAAGGGAGATTGGATGATTGATATTATGCAAGTGATTAAGCTGAGATGTACATTTGATGGAAATGCACAGTTGATGAAGTGTAACTAAACAATTGATGGAAATGAACAATATAGCCATGTTGATAACTTGATTAAGAGACAATTAAGATAATTGAGTGAATAGGGAGTGATGCTAGAGCAATATATATTGATCCAATAATTGATTAATTGATTGATCCAGGGGTGTTGAGATTGCAAGAAGAAAGTTGATTGATGTGATAAAGCGATTAAAGATTCAGAGACATTCATCAATTAGATAAACCATTTGATAGATCTTATTGTAATAAGAAGAATGAAGATGATGATGAAAGAGATGATGAAAAGGAAATATGAAAGGGGAAAGTGATGAAAAATAATAATGAGTGATGAGAAAGAGAATATGAAGGTGATGATAATTCTTGTGCTTTTTTAAGTTCTTATATCATCATCAAGCTTATTATGGAAAAAGATAAAACTCATATAGATATGAATAAGACCCAAATGAATCATCATACCAGTTGTGTGAAACAAAACACATCATTATTGATCCCACCAGGCATGCCAAATGTAGAAGGGGAAAATATCTAAGATCTTATGGAGTCAAGATCCATATTTATACAAAAATTCTCAATAGAGTACTTGAACACACACAACATGCAACACTAAAGAAAACAAACATGCAAAAGAATGGGAATTTTAACTCCATTGTACTCCTATCAATCAAGACTTCATGCTTGAATTTTAGATGCTCTTAGTCAAAGCATTTGCACAAAGAGCTATGATTGAACGAATATTTAAAGAAAGATTTGAAGCTATGTAAGATGGATGTAAGATTCAAAGATGCAAAAATGATTAAGGAAAAAAAGAATGAGAAAGAGATATGCAAAAGTGTCTAGAGTTTGCTAACATAATAATTTTCTAGAGTACACACCGAAATGTGAGTCTCATGGTAGGTAGAATTAATAAAATTGTTAAGGAGACCCATGAAGCATAAGCAAAATTCTTTATTGATAACCCTAAATTCTTTACATCACTAGAATCGGAAATCCCTCCAAGTCTGACACTCCAGACATCTAGGTAGATGGTAAAGGGAAAGGTATATTAGGTATGGATTCACCGGTTTTAGAGAAGAAACTAACAAAGGATATTCCTCTGATAGAACCACTTGTACATAATGTAGAGAAACTTGTATATAACATTGAAACTATATAGGATAAGTAGGATACACCGAAATAGAACATTTTAGATGTAGAGGTTATTGATGTGGATACAAACAATAAATAGGATGAGGATATTGAACCTTTGGCAACAAATGTACATTTAGAAGAGGCTAAGGTTGAGCAAGTTACTGCACCAAGTGACAAAGCCATTGGTGCCAGTCAGTAGGTTGGAGAGTCTAGTCATTCATTGTTGGCACTTGGCTCATCCAGTCAAGTTGGTTTTGGACAAAAGAATATTGAGGAACTGAGAAGTTTTGAACTAATGTTTGTTGTAGCTTAGAAGTTAAGGAAGGACCAGAAGAAAAGCAAGTCATTGAGCAGGTCATTCCAGTTTTGCAGCAGCTTGCACCAAAGTATAAGGTAGATTAGATTGGAAGCCCATCCGATAAATTAAAAGGTTCGACAAAGGATATTTCCAAAGAGTTTAAAACTCTTCAACAAGTATCAAACCAACAGTTAATAGAGAGGTACAATGCAACCAAATTGGTAACTTGTAATAATATGATTGCATCTAATAAGACTAATCTGACTGAAAAATTAAAAAGGATTGATGAAGCTCTCATTCAGTGTAGTCATATATACAGGTCTTTCTCTAACACGTCATATTTAATAATAGACCTAGATAGTAAAATAAAGGTGGATGAGGAGAGAATTGAACGACTCCTAAACCATTTTGATGGTATTGAGTCATTGACCAGCTTTGTTGATGGTCAAATTTTTCTTTTTGAAACTAAGATTTCAGCCCTGTAGAAGGATAAGGACATAATCATCTGGTGGGATAGAGAGTTGAGAGGATTGGTTAGTCCCTCGTTAAATACTTTATTGCTTCATAAGAGAGAGTGTATAGAACAGATGGGAAAGCTCACACTAACAGACCTAGCTGAGTTAGAGATTGATGCTTATATGTTGAATGGGCTAGTATCAATTTTGAGTACTTTGAAATCTGGCTAGGACACTTGACATTTTTGAAGGGTGCTTATTTGGACATTTTCAAGTACATATAGATCCGATAATCACAAATTTTCTTTTATTCTTTCATTTATTTACCTTGGCTTTGTCATTGATGTTAAAGGGGGAGAGGTTGATGTGAAAAATGTTAAGAGATATAAAAAGTAATGCATAGCTCAGGGGGAGCAAGGTCAGTTTTGGTCATTAGTTTATGGAGGAACCAGAACAACATTTCAGCGATCCATTTTTCACATGAGTGTTTCCATCAATTCCAAAGGGGGAGATTGTTGGCAATTGACACTCATCTAGTTTAGTAGTGTTGTCATTGATGGAAACACATATCGTTTTATGTTGGACACTTAATCGGTACTCACCAGTATTCATTCTTTGGCAATCGACATTCAAGTCATCTAACATATAAAGAAACCGACAACCGATAGACAAGGGAAACCAACAAACTAGGAACCTATATATGAGGCCGACATAGGAAATGGATTCGGTAGGTTTACAGGGAAGAGATCAGCAACATCGATCACAAAGTTTAATGCATTTATTTTTGTCGAGGACCACAATGTGTAAATAACACGTAGAATCATTGTAAGCCGACATAAGGCATTTAGGTTTATGATTGGGAAGGGTATTTAAGTTAGTCCAGTTAGGTTATTTTGAACATGTATGGAATACATAGTGATGTGATATTAAGCAAGCAATGTTGATCGACTGAGAGAAAATATAATATTTTGTAGTTGGTCCTTGTTATTGGATTAAAGGTTTGGGAAGTGAAGTAAGTTACCGAGAAGGGAGGACACAGTGAAAATCGGTACAGACAGTGCTTGAACTGGAACTCATCCAGCATAGTAGATGCATTATCTGAGTTTAGAATTTTGTTTGTAACTCCATTTTGGTGTATGTAGTCAATGAGGCTCATTTTGTGATGAGAAATGTGCTCTAGGAAGTGTGTCTTTCTGCATGTGCAGGCCCATTTTGTAATATTTATTCATTTGGCCAATGGATAGATATTGTGGGTCACCAATCCCACCGTGGTTTTTCCTCTTTGAGGATTTCCATGTATAAAATCCTATTTTATGGTGCATGTTCTTGTGGTTGCATCATTTCTACTTGTTTTTATATTGTTTTATGGTTACTGGTTACTGAAATACTTTGTTAATAATTAAGGTTAAAATTGATCCCACCGGTAGAACATTGATTCAGCCCCCCTCTCAGTGTTCTTGGATTCCAACAACCACAACAAAAAGATCAGTTATACGAAGACAAAAAGAAGGACAACAAATCTCTTTACACCATTCAATCTGCATTTGATGTTTCAATCTTCCCTCAAATTGCCAATATGACAAAATCAAAAGATGTTGGGTAGGCTCTACAAATCACACATCATGGTATAGACAAAATCAAAGTGGTAAGAATTCAAACATTATGAAGAGAATTTGAAAGATTGAGGATGAAGGAATCTGACTCCATTCATGAATTTATCACTAGGACTCAAGGTATTATGAATCAACTTAAGAATCAAGGAGAAACTATAATAGAACAAAAAATTGTAGAAAAAAATTTGAGATCTCTTCCTCCTAAATTTGATCCAGTGGTGATAGCCATTGAAGAAAGTAAAAATCTAACTAATTTCCAAGTTCCAGAGCTGATCAATTCTTTAAAATCTCATAAAGAGCATATGTGGCGTTCTATGGAAATTTTTGTGCAAGTTTTCCAATCTTCTGTCAATATTGAAGAAAAAAACAAATCTCCTCCCTCTCAACCTACAAAATTTCAAGGTGAATCTTGTGTTAATAACAGAGGAAGAGGTAAAGGAAGAGGAAGATAAAATAATAGAGGAAGAGGAAGAAGTTTTGTGGATCAAAGGAGTATCCAGTGCAAATATTGTGAAAGATATAGGCACTATGAATCTAAGTGTAGAAAGAATAAATCTGACTTGAATAATTCAAGAGAAAATTTTCTAGAAGAGTATTTTGAAGCAAAGCATTCTACATTCTTCACATGTAATTTGGTGAAAGAAAACCAAGAGGATGTCTGGTTCTTGGATAATGGTTGTTCAAACCACATGACAAGTAAATCAGATCTCTTTGTCAAATTAGATAATACCGTAAGAAGTCAAGTTAAATTTAGGGATGATAAGGAGGTTGATGTAATAGGAAAAGGTACCCTTGCAATCAAGAATAAGAAAGGAGAAACTACTCATATTCATGATACTTTGCTTGTACCAAAGTTACAACATAGTCTTTCAACACTTGCGTCTATTTGCATTTGACTAGTTCTTTCAATACTACGTTTATTCCCTATTTTTGAGATCCTATAAGTCTATTACTATTTCTATGCTTTGTAAGAATGGATCTACACATTCCATGTTAATGCCCACTATGCAAGCTATGTATTTAGTTTGCCTCAATAGTACTATACTACTCTATGAACTACATACCTAACCCTTTAATCTTTGTGTATTTATATAGAATAAAAAATTGAAACCAAATGACTGTATGAAAATTATTTACTCTGTCATAGTGGGATGTACAAAATGCCCCTATTAATAATGAAGGTTATAGAATTAAGAGAAAGATATAGTGTTTAATTGTTCTATTATAATCCATATAAAATTTCTCTAGAGGATCTCCATTTAGGATTGTTCATTTAAGATCCTGCACACACATTTTCAAGACATTATTGGCTATTTGTGGAGGTGGAAATTACCAAAGAAAGAGGTTTGACTAAGGTAAAACCCTATATAACCACCCACAACACAATTTACCTTCTTATGGTGTGTAAGTTGCGGATTCAAGAGCCATACAGGGGGAAAGGACATATTAGACCGAGACAAAGTGAACTACCTTTTGCATAGATTCTGAAAATACCATAAAACCATGGCACTACATAGGGACCATGGCACCCACTAAGGACCATGTAACTACCTCTTGGTCTGAACAGTTTTTCCTGACTTTTCAGGTGCGGACTCTGATCCTCTTTTACTTCTCAAAATCTTTGTTTGTGGCTTTGTTTGGTTTCTACAACATTGTGTTTTCATCATTTTATTCCAATATATTTAATATTCACAATTTCCAAACCTAATTCAAGTTACACAATTTAAACTTAAACAAAAGGGGAAATAGGACTTCAATCAGCATTCAACCCTCTTCCTAATAGAATTGAGGTTGGATCTATTGAAGGTCCATCCTCCTTTTAATGTTTTGGTTAATTTGGCTAATTGGTGGTCTTAACCTACTTGGTGTGACCAAAGTGCCAATCACACCTTAATGTATTTTGGAATGGGAAATAGTAAAATGAGTGCTAAGAGAGTGTGAAGTTGGACACCCTAATTAAAGATGTAAAATTCACAAGACTAAATTTAACCCCCACTTAAGCATAGTATGATCTTACGGTTAATATTACAGTAAAGTAGAAATAAAGAGATAAAGCACCTAATAGCAAGACAAGCTAGGGATGGGATAACACTAAACTTTGAGGTGTGATCAAGCCCCTGAGCATATGATCCTATCAATTCATGGAAGTGATTTTTAAGTATACACAAATTTAAAAAATGTTAGTACTAAAAATAAAAGTTCCAAGTCAACTAGTTAAAGGGATCTTGATAATCAAAATTTTTAAGTATACACCAACTGAAAGGAGAAGAAACCATGATCCAATGCTAGAAAAGTGTGTTATTATATGGGGTCATGGGAGATAGAGGAAGGAACATGGATTCCATATGCTAGCAAATAGTGTTATGCTAGGTGATGAATGAAAAGGGAAAGGATAGTTGAAAGGTGTAGAAACTTGTGTTATGCTAGTAAACCCATCCCACAAAGGGATAATGAAGAGTCAAAAGGTCTTGCAAATTGTGTTATTCTAGTCAAATCAACCTACTATGGTATTGTCTAGTTTCAGGAACAAAGCACCCTATCTAAGAGTTTGGTTTAGTTTCGGCCATACAATAGCCTTTTTTACATGCAAAATAGAAAATATCTTTTTTTGGGAATGAAACATCTCATCCAATACTTTGGTTTGGTTCTGAACATGTACATCCTACCTAAGACATATAATAATATATAATTAGGAGAATGCATATGTGCCCCTGCTTAAGATGTCAACATAGTCCTTTGTTGATATCTTAAGTATGAAAGAATAAGGAACAAGGATACCTTCCTTTATCACCAATATATCCTTTAAGCAACAACTTTCATGAAATGTAAGAAAGAGGTATAACTCTTATGGGTAAGGAAGAGAAAGTTGTAGAAGAGATATCTTGCAACCAATGTAAAGGGATCCTTTTGAGGGATGCAAGGTGAAAGAGGTCTCTTTGCAAGATTTATACCTCAAAAAAATAGAGGATATCTTTAATAAAGATGACATATTTAAAAAAGGGGAAGGATAATAAGAATGCACACCTTCCTTATTGCTAGGAAAAAGTGTATTCTTAGTGAAGGATTGCACACATTCACTAAGGAGAGATTATTCATGAGAGACATACTATTTCAAACAAAGAATAAGTAAAAACCAAGGGACACTCTTTTACTCGCGTAGAGGATAATTCTATGCAAGAAATAACATCGAATTATAAAACATGCAACTCAAGAAATGAAATGTTAAACCTTATATAGAAGTGTAGGCATCTAAAAATGGTCAATGCTTGCGATGCCATACTTTAAAATGTTTGCGTGACCTTATTTTAGGTTTTTTGTTCTTGCTAACTTTCTTCTATGTCACACATTCTATCTTTTATCATTTATCGACATTTTGTCATTATTCCGTATTTTTTCTCTTCTTGATTCCAATTCTCCCACTTTTCAATTGGGTCTTGTCAATTTCATTTTCAAATTGCGACTAGTGGTCATGATAAACTTATCATGTCAATTGGATATCATCAATCCTAATCAATGTAAAATTAGGGTTTTGTCCTATATATTTATCATTTTCAATCAATTATCAATCAATTTGGATCTTTCTCAGTCCCTTTTCAATTGTCAATTATCAATTTTCTTATCAATTTCAATTGATTCATCATCGGTCATTGTTAATATTGTTGGTATTATGGATGTGTTGCATTAGTTTTTTAATTGATGTCAACACTTATCCTTCTAGAGATCTATGATTATGTTGAACTGGCACATTGTTGATTCACTGGCATGTTCAGTGACTTATGCACAGTCACCGATATATTGATCACTAGCAGGTTATATTGCTCACCGGCAGTGAGGATGACTTGTTATCATCCAGAGATCACTTGGTTATGTCAAAGACATGGTTTGGTTACTTATTTTTGGTATTTTGGTTATTGATCTAAGCGGGTTGACATATTTGTTGTTACCCGGCAAATTGGTCTAGGTTATGGACTGGTATTCATTATCTATTCCAAATCAGCACGACACATTATGGAGATGATTAATTAATTGGACATTGTTATAAATGTATTGAGCCAACATGATGCATTGCATCTTGACGTATTTGTAATTGATTTAATTGTAATGTTCTTAGTGAGCTGACCTACACATTTGGTCTAAGGATTTGGTATATATGTAGGATCTCATTTGTGAGATGAAAAAAAGTGATGAGATATTGTATGTAAGGTTAAGGTATTATAACATGGTATGTGCGAATATTGAAGATCATATTGATGAATACTAAGAGGGGGGGTAAATTAGTATGCCTAAGAACTTAACCAAAATCTTAAACAATTTTCTAGCAGACCGGTGTAGTAGTTTAAACAACAAACTGGTTAAAACATAAATAAGACAAATAGCAAATAAAGCATTCACCCATAAAAGCACAATCACCATAACACAAGATATTTTGACTTGGAAACCCAAATGGGAAAAACCACAGTGAGTAAAACTCACAAGTCAATTATCTATAGAATAGTAACCAGACTGGTTAAGGTGAGACCGGTTAAGGCCTTACAATGTCCTTCACTAGAACAAATCCTGTTAGGAATCCAGATCTCTGTTAGGAGATAAGTCCTGTTAAAGACTACCCTGTTAAAGGATTTTAGATCCATGACTGTGAACCACCTTGCTAGTAGATTTACAATACGCTTGGTTGGGCCTACCCAGTTAAGGGTTTCAGACTTGTCGAAGATATTAGTAATCAACAAGTGAATGATCTAGATTGTAGCACAAAATTCTTGATTAGATCCTTGACAACTCCTTGTTAATTCATTCAAGCATTACTTCAGTCTTCTATGCTTTGTACTCTTAATCTCAGTCATAGGATACCTTTCCTCTCAAAGTCTCGCACATATCAACTTTTGTTCTATGTCTAAAACCCTAGACATGATGTCCTTATAAAGGAACTTGATTTCATGTTGGTCTAATAGGATTAGACTACAATTTCCTAGGTACAATGCATCTAGACATATTTGGTAACACGACACAGAAACACCGCTAAAGTGTCGGTGGATGATAACTCATCACACATTACATGTATACCGGTTAATTACATATACCAATCACTGATTAACAAGTGAACACTGGAAAACTAATCATAGTCGATTTGATCAAAAGATTAACTACCGCTCGGGGTCTTCATTCCGCTTGAGGTCTTCATACCACCTGACTGATAAGCTTCTTCTTCAAAACACCGATAGTCTTCAACAAGTAAAGACTATACATACAATACCGGTTAGAAAAGCTACTGGTTGAGAATAATTCATTCATCAAATAAGTGTGTGTCCATCAATGACAATCACAACTAAACATCATCAAAATACCAGCAATCTCCCCCTTTGGAATTGATGGCAACACTTAGGAAAATTTTTGACATCCAAGTGCTAACAAACAAAAAAAATGTCATGAGCAGAATTACTCCCCCTAAGCATATACACTACTCCCTTTACAAAGATTACAAGTATGTGCAAAACTACTTCATCAAAATTTGAAGATAGATAGACTACTCCCCCTTTGCCAACAATGACAAAGCAAATACAAAATGTTGCCAATTTGAATAACATAAAAACAGAGTATGTGTTTATGACAACAAAGAATAAAATTTCTCATAAAGAGATTTAAAGTTTTTCAAAAAAATCTTCATGTCTGAAGACCACGACTCAAGAAGTGCGGTAGCAACTTCACTCTCAGTCTTCATTTGGAAGGCTAATTCTTCCATTGCATCTATGGTTCTCAACTCCTGGGTCATAGTGATAGCTTCTAAGTTCAGAAAGCATTGCTGAAGAACCTGCAATTTGGCAATAGAAGCAACTGAAGCTCCTCCAAATCTCGAGTTTGATTACAGATCTCTGAGTCAAGATTGGCAATTTGATGCTGATATTGATGAACAGAGTGTCCATAGGCTGTGAACAAGTCATAGGGTAGTTTGAAGTTGCCAATGTACTTCTGCAACTCTATTTATAATAGTGTCCTTTATTTCAGAGCATCTTCATAGAACAGGTGAGGTTGACAAATTTTACTCAAGAGTAGGTGACCTTCACCCATAACTGAATTTACACCATCTTTTTGTTTAAGCAATTTTGCCTGGTTATCATTCATGTGATGTACTAAGGCAATTGCGAGTGCCTTTTCATGCCTTTTCTTTGCAGTGGCCTGGGCAACATCTTCCAAACATTGTACTTGGTCATTGAACATTGTGCAAAGTATTTTGAGCTTAGCCAGTGAGGAGTCGGTACTGGGGAGATTAGTACTGGGAATTAGATTAGAGAGGGTGTCAATAGAAAACTGAATGACATCCTGCTCTTTCTTTTTCCTTAATTCTGCCAATCTCTCCTGCGCTAAATGAATGCTTCATAGTAGCTCATTTTCATCAGCTGATTAGGTCAAATAGGCAAGAGTCAAATCAATGGAACTGGTGGAATCAACCTGCTTGGCTTGATCTCTAGTTGCCTTAGGAATTTGTTCTCCTTCTTTGGCCTGGACCTTCGCTTGTCTTCTCTTCTCCTCTTCTTCTCTTTCTTGAGCTACCTTGGTAGCCTTCTCCTCTTGTTTCTTCCTCTCTTCTTCTCTTTGTTTCTCCTCTTCCTTCTTCTTCTCTATTTCATTCCTCTTTTCTTCTTCTTCCTTTTTCTTCTTCTTCCTTTTTCTTCTTCTCCTCTTCTTCCTTTTTCTTCTTTTCCTCTTCTTCGTTTTTCTCCTTTTCTTGTCGTGCTTTCTCCACTTTCTCTTTCTCTTGTTTTTCTTTCTCTACTTTTTCTTTTTCAAGTTTCTCATTTTCTACTTTCTCTTCCTTTTCTTTCTTTAATCTTTCTTTTTTAGCTTGCTCCTTATCTGGAGTGATATCTTCTATTTCTAGTGCATCAACATCAATGGGGTCATTTTGTTATGCTAATCTTTCACCCATACTATCAAAGACTACATTGAGTTTGGCTGTGGAGAGATCAGACTCTTGTTCAGGCAATCGATTAGCTGTGTGTACTTTTTGCATGTTGACAATAGTTTTTACCTTCAAATGGGTGTATTTTTCCACTTTAGAAAATTTGCCTTCGAGTAGCTGAAGTCTTCTTCTTCACATGAAGAAAATGCCTTTGTTCTTATCAATGAGGTCAAACAATTTTGAATTAGAGACATCTGCAAAATATTGAGCAAAATTTTTCTCCCTGATGTCTTGCTCTTTGTTAATAGCAATGCACCATTTATTGTCCAAAGAATCATACAAGGATTTATATGTAACAGATCATTTATGCATAGATATTTAATAAGTTCTTGTTCAACATCCTCCTTTTCATTATAATTAAAATCATCAAAATGATCTTTTAAATCATCAAGGAATTTTCTTCAAATATTCTTTATGGTCCTTTGACAATGTGTCATAGGTTTGTAAGAAGAAATATCTAATTTTACCGGTGCAAAGATTGTTGGTACATTACCGGTTGACTTCATTTTCTTGGTAGATTGCCTTGTCTTATTTACTTCTACCTCTGATTCAGAGTCTTCTGGATCTGGTGAGTTGTTCGTGGTTTTCCTCGTTCGTTTGAACACTATTGTTGGAATAGCCTCCGGTTTATTTTTAGTTGGTGACCTTTTGGTCACTTTGGATTTAACAACAGATGTAACCGGTGTCGATGCTGATGGTACTCCTTTATTTATCTCCTTCGGTTCCTCAAAAGATTTGATCCTCTATAAATAAGTACCATTCCTCTTATTTTTGGGTTCCAATGGTGAGGCTAGAAGGGTTGAGGCATATCCTGTCAATATATCATTTACCACCTCATAGCCCATAGGCCTAACTACATCTTTTCTGGGTTCAACTGCTTCCATTATGCATTCATTTGTTTTGATGGTGAAATAGATGTCATCTTCATATTTCTTAACTAAATCACCAAATATTCTCATTCTCTGGTTCATTTTTAGTTTGAATTCATCAAAATACCTGTTCAAAGTCTCCGGATATGCAATTCCTACTACTTGCAAACTCTCCTTTATTTGTTTGGAAATCGGCGAATCAGTTGACCATTAAACATCACCGACTCCAGGAAAGTAAATTTGAAAGTAGAAAAATAAACCAATAAGTAGTTGACCAAACCTAAACCTATGTTATCTGATTTGATTGAATTCAGGTTATCTATGAGTCATTTCTACATACAGGTACATAGGTCACATTCTGCATTTTCATTTACCATTCTGTAGGTGGAATGCACCGCTACTGAAGGAACAAAATTTATTCTGCTAGCATAGAATATTTTGTATCCAATTATCATACATGCATACTTTTCCAAGTCATCTTTAATGGTGTTGACATTCATTACTGATTGGTCACTAACAGAACCGGTGAGCTCTGTTACTTTGGTTTTGGAGATTTTTTGAAGAACGGGCACTTCCCCAATATTGCAGAATCCAGTCATGGCATAAATTGCCTTTGGTGTAATGTCACGAGTTCATTTGAGGTACATCTTGTCACCATGAACCCTACTAAGGATGATCCTGATGTGTTCCTCAATAAATTCTTTAAGAAAGTATACTGCATTGTGCAATTTCTTCTTTTCTATTATGCTATATTCAGGTTTAAGCTTTTTATCCTCTCCATAGAATAGACTCAACTGGGAGTGAATTACTAAGGACCCTAGGTCTTCTAGTTTGCAATCAATGTATCCTAAAAAAACACCTTGGACAATGACTCTAGCGGGAATCTGGGATAGGGCATTATATCTCACCTTAAGAAGCTCAGGTGTGTCCTCAGGTTCAGTAGAACTAGAGGGGACATTAGATGCAGATGCCATATCAAACAAATTCCAAGCAATAAGAATGTTACAGTGAGAAATAACTTTATTCTCTGAGCTTTAGGGTTTGCCGATGATGAGCATAACATACTTCTCTAGATGCTTGATTACCACTTTGACTTTCACACTGATAGTATGAAGTGGTTGCAAGATTTTGTGCAAGATTCCTTTCTGAATTCTTTTCAAATGCAAGATGAATAGCTCTAGTTGCACTTCTCGGCTTAAACAAAGTTTCTTGGTAGCTAGGTAAGTAGAAATGATGACAAAAGTTACTTTTAAACACGCTCCCACCTACCATAATAAATGTATCACTATTAGGGTTCAAATCCTAATTTCACTTTTGACCACTTTGATTCTTCTATTAGTTGACAGGTAACAACTATCGATAAAGGTGTTTTACCAATATACTCTAGGGGTTTCTTAAATACTTATACCGATATGTTCCCCCTAATCTTTTTGAATCTCAGTTTACTGATTGAGGCATTTCCACACTTGGTGCGGAAACTGGTTCATCATGTGGCTTCACTTCAGATTTCTTTTTCCAGGTTTTGTCCATATCCACTTGAATGGTTTCAACATCAATCTTCCCTTCAGTGTTGATCAGTATGTCTCCCAATGGACTCTTTCTTAGTCTACATTCTCTAGTGGTGTGTCCCGGTTTGTTGCAGTGATAGCATACCTTTCCAGGTGTTCTCCATGGTCTGGTGTTCACATTTCTATTCTTCCTTCTGCATGTTGCAACCATGTGACCACTACCATGATAGATTAGACAGGTTGATCTCCAACTGGTTGCCATTTCACAACAATTTGACCGATGGTCATGAATTTTGTACTGGTTTGGGTTCTGGTTCATAGGAGGTTTAGGGACAGATCCATTGGATCTTGGTGGATAATTCCCAGAGTTGTTTATAACTGACCAACACTCAAAATCTCTATGCCCAAACTTGTTTCATGTATAATAGTGACCATTAAATCTACCAGGTCCAGCCACATTGTTTTGAAAATAAGGAAAATTATTGTAAGGTTTACTCCTACATACATTGGCAATATGTCCTTCCTTAAGATAGTTAAAGCAAACAAGTTTAAATTTTTTCTTACCTTTACTTTCACTATTGTCCTTAGGTGCTCATTGCTTCTTCAGTGCATCATTCTTGGTTCTTAAGGTCTCACCTTCCTTGTATCCAAAGAAACCAAGTCCAGTGGTATCCTTTGATGGCTTTACCAATTCCAGTTTTTGTTCTAACTTGACAACACTCCAATTGAACTTAGCAAGTATTTCTTTTGTCTCACTGAGTTCCTTGGAAAGAGTATCACTGGTCTTCATCAAGGTTTCATTTTGAGAGATAGTTGCATTCAGTTCAGCTTGCATTTCTTCTTTCTCTTCTTTACCCTCCTGTAGATAAGCAGTAATGGTACCAATTTCTTGCTTTAATTTAAAGATCTCATGCTCCTCTTTTACCAAATCTTTAGCTTTTCTCCTATTTTCTAGTTCCTAACTCATCCTGATAGTCACTCCTTCTAACTCCCTCCTTAAGTTAGTTTTGGATTCATTTAATTTCTCCACTTCTCCAATCAGGGCATCCATGTCTACTTCATCAGAAGAGTTGTTTTCAGTAAGTACCATTAGCTGCTCAACAAACTCTCTTCTCTTGGCTAAAGAGGCTTTAAACTTGATCTTGAGTTCATCATAGGCTCTTTCAAATTTAGCCAAATGGTGAGTGAGTTTCCTCATGTTGTATTCTCCCATATCTCCTTCCAAGTGGTTAGACTTATAGAAAGGTTGGCTCTAATACCAATTGATGAATACTAAGAGGGGGGAGGGTGAATTAGTATACCTAAGAACTTAACCAAACTCTTAAACAATTTTCTAGCAGACCGGTGTAGTAGTTTAAATAACAAACTAGTTAAAACATAAATAAGCCAAATAGAAAATAAAGCATTCACCCATAAAAGCACAATCACCATAACACAAGATATTTTGACGTGGAAACCCAAATGGGAAAAACAACAGTGAGTAAAACTCACAAGTCAACTATCTGCAGAATAGTAACCAGACCGGTTAAGGTCAGACCGATTAAGGCATTAAATGTTCTTCACCAGAACAGATCCTGTTAGGAATACAGATCTCTATTAGGAGATAAGTCATGCTAAAGACTACCCTGTTAAAAGATTTAAGATCCACAACTAGGTATGTGCCGGATCATGGTGTGCCAAAACAGGCCCTTAAGTGGCAATGAAATTTCAGAAAAATCAGAGTTATGCAACTTGACATGAAAATTTGAATAAGTTGTGAACATTATTTTTAAAATATCTAAGAAGAGAATATATAGAAAATTGAATGTAGTTTCTAAGTTACTAGTTGTTTTTTGGAAAAAAAAAATCCTATTTGATGAAAATTTCAAATTTCAATGTAGTGGTACTAAAATTTCAGGAAAAAAATAAGAAGTAGACGTATGTCTGACCACCCTAATCACAATCAAATCTTAATATTTTTTTATAATATTTATAATATAAGTATTAGACTCATGTTTGGATGTGACACATATTTTTTTTTAATTTTTAATGAATTAAATAATTATTTATGATTTTTTTACTACAGCTTTTCAAAAATTCAGAAACTCGTACGTCTGACCACCTTAACTTGGTCAAAACCTTATGAAATATTTTTTTATAAAAAATTTCCCTATAGTAGACAAAGCAAAGGATGTGACGCATGTTTCGGTTTCAAAAAATGTTATACCATTTGAAAGTTATGAGTGTTTTTCAGTCAGTATATCAGTCAGGACTATTGTCATAATTCAATTAGAAAATAAATAATAATTATTTACTAAAGTCGAAATAAGACAAGCCTTATATTGTTGGAAAGCTGGGAACGTCCTTAAAAAACCCTTTTCATTTTATCAATTTTGGCTACAAAAAAAGTTGTCAGCAACCAGTGTAAAGTCTAGAAAATCAAGGAATACTGAAAAACACGTTTTTTCAGTTGACTTTCCAAGCTTGTCACTTCCAAGCCTAATACCAAAGCATTCCCGAGCTAAAATTTGAAATTTGAAAATTTGAGTACAAAAATCAGATATTGGATAAAATCGGATATCAGATTTTATCCGATATCCAATTTTTGTAAAAAAATTTGCGGTCCCCTAAGAATTTCCCTTTGCCGCCATTTATGAACTAAACTGCCACATGGCAAAAATCCGATATCTGATTAAATCGGATATCAGATTTTATTGGTCATATTTTAGAGAGAGAGGGGGATAGAAGGTGAGGGAGAGAGGGAGAGAGAGAGAGAGAGGAGGAGAGGGAGAGAGAGAGAGGAGGAGAGGGAGAGAGAGAGGGGGAGAGAGAGAGAGAGAGAGAGAGGAGGAGGAGGAGAGGGGGAGAGGGGGAGAGAGAGAGAGAGAGAGAGGGAGGGAGAGAGGTAGAGGGAGGAGAGGGAGAGAGAGAGACAGAGAGAGGAGGAGGAGAGAGAGAGAGGAGGAGAGGGAGAGAAGGAGAGAGAGAGAGAGAGAGAAGGAAGGAGAGGGAGAGGGAGAGGGAGAGGGAGAGAGAGAGAGAGAAGGAAGGAGAGGGAGAGGGAGAGAGAGGGAGAGAGAGAGAGAGAGAAGGAGAGGGAGGGAGAGAGGGAGGGAGAGAGAGAGAGAGAGAGAAGGAAGGAGAGAGAGAGAGAGAGAGAGACCATAGGACCCCTTAGGACATAATATAACCCCTTAGGACACAATATGACCCAAAGAGACCCAATATGGTGTCATTAGGGGTCATATGGTGTCCTAAGAGGTCATAAGGGTTCATGGGACACCATATGACCCTTATGGACAGCATATGACCCCTAACGATACGATCGGATCCCTTAAGACACCAAATCATGTCATTAGGGGTCGTATTGTGTCCTACGACCCCGTAAGACACAATATGACCCCTAATGTTATGATTTGGTGTCTTAAGAGGTCGATTGGTGTCGTTAGGGGTCATATTGTGTCCTACGACCCTGTAAAACATAATATGACCCCTAATGACATGATTTGGTGTCTTAAGGGGTCCTATGGTGTCATATGGTGTCCCATGAACCCTTATGATCTCTTAGCACACCATATAACCCCTAGTGACACCATATTGGGTCGCTTTGGGTCATATTGTGTCCTAAGGGGTCATATTGTGTCTTAAGGGGTTCTATGGTGTCCCAAGACACCATATGACCCCTATGGACACCATATGACCCCTAACGACACCAAATCATGTCGTTAGGGGTCATATTGTGTCCTACGACCTCGTAAGACACAATATGACCCCTAATGACATGATTTGGTGTCTTAAGGGGTCCTATGGTGTTGTTAGGGGTCTTATGGTGTCTTGTGACACCATAGGACCCCTTAAGACACCAAATCATGTCGATAGGGGTCATATTTACACCATAGGACCCCTTAAGACATAATATGACCCCTTAGGACACAACAATATGGTGTCATTAGGGGTCATATGGTGTCCTAAGAGGTCATAAGGGTTCATGGGGACACCATATGACCCCTATGGACACCATATGACCCCTAACAACACCATACGACCCCTTAAGACACCAAACCATGTTGTTAGGGGTCATATTGTGTCCTACGACCCCGTAAGACACAATATGACCCCTAATGTTATGATTTGGTGTCTTAAGGGGTCCTATGGTGTCATATGGTGTCCCATGAACCCTTATGACCTCTTAGGACACCATATGACCCCTAGTGACACCATATTGGGTCGCTTTAGGTCATATTGTGTCATTAGGGGTCATGATATGTGTTAAGGGGTCCTATGGTGTCCCAAGACACCATATGATCCCTATGGACACCATATGACCCCTAACGACACCAAATCATGTCATTAGGGGTCATATTGTGTCCTACGACCCCAAAAGACACAATATGACCCCTAATGACATGATTTGGTGTCTTAAGGGGTCCTATGGTGTCATTAGGGGTCATATGGTGTCATGTCACACCATAGGACCCCATAAGACACCAAATCATGTCATTAGGGGTCATATTTACACCATATGACCCCTTAAGAAACAATATGACCCCTTAGGACACAACAATATGGTGTCATTAGGGGTCATATGGTGTCCTAAGAGGTCATAAGGGTTCATGGGACACCATATGACCCCTATGGACACCATATGACCCCTAATGACACCATAGGACCCCTTAAGACACCAAATCATGTCGTTAGGGGTCATATTGTGTCCTACGACCCCATAAGACACAATATGACCCCTAATGTTATGATTTGGTGTCTTAAGGGGTCCTATGGTGTCATATGGTGTCCCATGAACCCTTATGACCTCTTAGGACACCATATGACCCCTAGTGACACCATATTGGGTCGCTTTGGGTCATATTATGTCCTAAGGGGTCATATTGTGTCTTAAGGGGTCCGATGGGTGTCCCAA
Source organism: Cryptomeria japonica (assembly GCF_030272615.1). Classification (NCBI taxonomy): domain Eukaryota; kingdom Viridiplantae; phylum Streptophyta; class Pinopsida; order Cupressales; family Cupressaceae; genus Cryptomeria; species Cryptomeria japonica. Next base: position 613,770,898 of record NC_081407.1, read on the forward strand.
GACACCATATGACCCCTAACGACACCAAATCATGTCGTTAGGGGTCATATTGTGTCCTACGACCCTGTAAGACACAATATGACCCCTAACGACATGATTTGGTGTCTTAAGGGGTCTTATGGTGTCGTTAGGGGTCATATGGTCTCTCTCTCTCTCTCTCTCTCTCTCTCTCTCTCTCTCTCTCCTCTTTCTCTTTCTCTCTCCCTCTCCTTCTCTCTCTCTCTCTCAACCTCTCTCTCTCTCCCTCTCTTTCTCTTTCTCTCTCCTCTCTCTCTCTTTCTCTCTCCTCTCTCCTCTCTCTCTTTCTCCCTCTCTCCTCTCTCTCTCTCTCTCTCTCTCTCTCTCTCTCTCTCTCTCTCTCTCTCTCTCTCTCTCTCTCTCCCTCTCTCTCTCCCTCTCCTCCTCTCTCTCTCTCTCTCCCTCTCTCCCTCACCTTCTATCCCCCTCTCTCTCTAAAATATGACCAATAAAATCTGATATCCGATTTAATCGGATATTAGATTTCTACCATGTGGCAGTTTAGTTCATAAATGGTAGCAATGGGAATTCTTTTGAGGGACCACATATTTTTGTACAAAAATTGGATATCGGATTTAATCCGATATCCGATTTTAGTACTAAAAACTAAAAAAAAAAGGGTTTGTGGGCCATTTGTAGATTCTAATGGCTGACAGTCTGGGTCCTATGTTTTCTGTCGAGGATCATGGGGTTTCAGACAGTTAGAGACAAATTTGTGCTTTTAGGAGATTCTTAAAGTGAAAACTTACATTGTCAATCACGAATGAGCATATGTGTGGAGGGAAATGGGGAGTAGTAGTTGTCGGAAGTCTAAACGCAAAAGAAAACTTTCAAATGACCAAGTTGAAGTGTATAGAGAAAGAGATAGAGAATGTCATAGGAGGAGAAGACAAGGTATGTTAAATATTGCTAATGTTACTTCAACTGAAGAGGAAATTGAAATTGAAAATGTGCCACAAGTTATTGAAAATGAAAATGTAAATTTTGAAAGTGAAAATATTGAAAATTTTGAAAATGTTGAAAGTGATAATGAAAATGCTCAAAATATGGAAAATTTTGACATAGGAGGTGAAAATATGGAAAACTTTAACATTGAAGGTGGAATTGCCTCACCAAGTGAACCATATGTAACACCTAATTACTTTAGAAATGAAGACCCTCTCATGGATGAAAGACAAATTCCAAATCTAAGACCTTCAAGAACCCCAAAATGGTTATTCGAAATCGATGAGAACATTATTGTGAATCTTGAAGGCAAGAGGTCAACAAGAACCGTTCAGTTGTGGGCTACAGAACTTTTCAACCAAAATTTTAGCAATAAGACATTGACCGAGCAATGCCAACTCTTTGTTCAATTGCTAAAGATGATAAAGATGAGACCATTGCTAAAGAAATTGAAGATTCGTATGAACAAGAAGATGGAGAGAAATTCTATCATTGCAAAAAATCTATTTGACGCTCTCAATTCTATTGGAAAGAATACCAAAGAAAGAGATAAGAGAGACGCTCGAAGAGTGATTACAACCTCCTTAGTAAGCCATCAATTGAGGAAGGCTTGTCAAATGAGACAAACTTGTGTTGATTTTAACATAAACCATAAAACTTTGGATAGAGCACTTGCATGAAGACAAAGACTTGACGATCCACTTCAACAAGATACATGGGCATTTGGTGGGAGGCTTCCACGTGTTGATAGAAAGTTGACTGACAATGTGAAGGAAGAGATTCAACAATTTTGGCACTCTAATTCTAGAGTGTCAACCAATGTAAAGGACATTTTGAAATTAAGAATCAGCAACCGAGACCGCACACCGCATCCTAAACATTTATTGGAATCAAGCCAAACAATGTTGTACAAAAAATTTTGTGAATTACATCCAACTTTGCAAATATCACAAAGGGCCTTTGAATCTTTGAAACCATTTTATTGTGTTCCTCTTAAGATTCGCAATACCTATTGTTGCAAGTACCATGTGGAGTTTTCAATGTACCATGAACTTTTATGTCATATTCATTCTACGATGCATACTAATGAGATGTTGTAGGAGTGTGGTGCAATGCTATTTCCAAGATCATCAAGAGACTTGCAAGATCTATTTTTATGCCCTAGAGATGATGGCTATTATTTCTATAGAAATGATTGTTTGAATGAGAAGTGCTCAGAATGTGGTGGGTGTCAAAGTTTGTTTCATGTTTTCATGAGGGCAATGAACACGAGTTTGGAACTAATTATGTTGAGAAAAAAAGATATGAGACAATGAAATATACTTTGAAGAGTGGAGGTGAAGGTTCTAGATGCGAATTAGTCTCAAGAGAAGTGAGTATTGCTGATTTTATTTTGGATTTTAAGGAAAATCTTTTCTACAAGTATGCAAGGCACACCCATAGGTCTCAGTGGTTGGATCAATAGTTCAGGATGTGTAAGAACTCTTTCCTGATTGGCACTATTGTATCGGTGGTTGATTTTGCAGAGAACTATACAATGCAACCACAAAATGAGGTACAGTCTCAGTACTAAAATTCAGTCCAGATTGCTATTTTTGTTCACATTACATATAGACATGCTCCTGATAGCACAGAAGAGGATAGGAAGATAATCAGGGAGTATCATTTTTATATGAGTGATGATAGATCACACTCCTCTGAGTATGTGCAACATTCTTTCGAAAAAAAATTTAAGTTCTTGCATGAGAAAGATATTGCAATTGATAGACTTATAATATGGTCGGATAACTGTACAGGTCAATTCAAGAATGCCTATATGTTTTATTGGCTGAGTAGAATGCATGTGGAGAGGCGTATACCTCAGAATTGGTGTTTTTTTGAGGTGGGGCATGGGAAGGGATTGCATGATGGAGAAGGTGCATGTTTGAAGAGAGCTCTAGTTAAGGAGCAAGTGAGGATTTCAGGTGCAAATTTCTTTGATGCACGTTCTATTGTTGATTGGCGTAGTTCAGCAATGTCACATGGAGGTACTCTTGATTCAGCAATGAGCAGATTCTTTTGGTTGGTTGAGGAGGGAACAATGGGAGATAGATTGGATTGTCAGACAATTAAAGATTCTTCAAAGATGCATTCATTTCTCAGCTCAGATGCAAGTACATGGACCATTTGGACACAAGCGTTGGCTTGTTTTTGTCAGAGTTGTGTTCGATGTGATTGGGATCAATGCAAGTCAAGTGAGTGGGTTGATACGTGGGTTCCCCACTATCTAACTCCTTTATCTCAAACAATATCCTTGTCAAACGATGACATGGAAATTTCACTTGAGTATGATCATCTATCAGATCTTGTACAACCAGGACATGTTTTTGCAGTTGTTGCACTGCAATGGAATGAAGAGAGATCAGAATATTGGTTGGCATGATGTGTACAGGGAAAAAAAAAGCTAACACAACCAGTGATAGATGATGATGGGTTCACATATCCTACAGGTTCAATTATTGTTGTGGGAACTTGGTTGCAAACATACATGATTAGAATGAAAGACATACCTGCATTTGAAGACTATGAGAGACACAAAACCATTATACTGTATTCACACCTTATTATAGCTACAAATGTCAAGTTGCTGAAGCATCAAGCAAAACTGAAGACCAAAGAGCTATGGACAGTGACTACTACTGATCATGAAGCAATACTGGATACTCTTAAACAAAGAGATGACCCTTCAGGCACACTTGAGTAGTAGGTCTTTAATGGTGCTTTATTTTTTTATTATGCATTTCATTTCAAGCAATGATCATTAAACCTTAATGTTCAAGTTTGTTACATGTATATTAAGGATGTGTTCAAAATGCAGGTCTATTGATGAACGTTTTTTTTTGGCAACACGGTTTTTGCATGCACATAGCGAGTACACTCGATATAATTGGAAGGGACGTATTTTTGCAACATGACTTATTATCATGCATTTGATGAGCTTTACAATTTTTGTTATTAGACAACACTATTTGATAATTTTTTATGATATAATTATCACATAACCTTTATGTTCATGAAGGTCTTTTTTGATGATATACAACAGTATCACATTACAATTTTTGCGTCAACATAGTGGGTTCTGTTGATATAATTCGAAGGGACATATTTTATGGTATATAATCCCACCTTTTCATTTATTATCATGCATTTCAGTTGAAGTGATTGTCATAAATCCTTTATGTTCATCCATGCATTTTATGTGTAGACTAGCAATTCTTAAAAATACAGGTTCATGCTAGATCATTCATTGTTGACAAGACCCTCTCTTGGTGATGGTATATATTCCTTTGTGCATTAATGAGATTAAATTGTGGGTCTTGTTGTGTTTATTATCATGAAGATGATTCAAATGCATGTGGCCAAGACACATCTGTGATGGATCAAATTGTCATGACGGATGATCTATTGAATCAAATATTTGACATTGATGGTCAAGGTGGTCTGTTGAATCAAACATTTGACATTTGACATTTGTTAATGTTGGGCCTTCAACATCAACACCTACTAGTCAAGGTGGTCATCAAACTTTCACTCAGCTAACCTTGTCTATTTTTATTCATTAATGGTTTATAAAATAAAGTCAGTTAGATTTTGGCAATTGAATAGTTCATTGTTTCATTTTCAGACACTGACATCAGATGCACCTAATATTCTCTCCACAATGGAGCATGGTGTTCTCTAGCACTAGCATCTTTGATGCTTTTGATAGTAGTATTAGTCAGATTAGTAAATTTCTAATTTGATGCTTCCCACAAGGCTTTGGAACTTCAAATTGTGAGTGTGCCCCTGTTACAAATGAATTGTACTTTAATTGACATAGATGGTCTATGATGGCTTTTTTGTAAGACTATATGGTTTTATTACATATATTGTACTTTAATCGACATATAACAATATCCAAGTGGTGGTTGGCATGAGCTTGAATATGGTAAGTTGTATGCATCTTGAAGTTGAATATGATATGTTGTATACATCTTGAAGTTGAAATTTGATTAGACTTTGTCATCATTTGATGAATCATAAATGTCATTTCATTATTAATCTTGTGAGTGTGAGGTGTAGGAATAAATATCAATTACTTTGAAAGTCATGGATGGTTGTTCTGATATGATAACCACCAGATGGTTGTGCCTTATGAAGAAAAGCTGAATAGATAATAACTAATTGAGAACATCAATTCAAATCCATAATATAGAGGATACTAATAACAGATCTTTGTATATTTATTTTTTCTAATAATGAAATAGGTACAACTGTATTGAGATAAAATGAAGCTTTTCTCTCATATGAAGATGTCACATTGGAAAATTGGTCTTTATTATAATACACAAGACATAAGTAAAATCAAAACACTCTCCTCAAATCCTTTCAGATTCTATGTTAACTTGTGACTCATTAGTGTATGCTGGGAGAGGGAAGAGTGTGTGGCTTCAAGGTATAGTTTTGGACTTGAACCATATTGCATAAATCTTAAGGCTTCAACTTGATTATCATTAAAGGTTTCTGATTGTTTACAAAATATCCCTTCATGGATGTCACATGCATAGGGTATGACCCCGAGCATTTGATCAAGTGAGGGGGAAAAAAAGGAACATGCGTAGGGTAATAATGCCTGACTGGACATGTCAGAGCTGACGGTTCATCATCGTGACAAGTAGAATGAGAAATCAACCATGCAACAACATTCCATTGAGCAAGATTGATGATTTTTTCGCCAACCAAAAAATTGCTGCCCTAATAAAACCGTAGGGCAACTTGAAAAACTGAGATAGGCTTTTGTAGGGACCTCTCTTTTGGCCCTGTAGGTTCAAATGGATCATTCAAAGGTGCCATGGATTCCGAGTTAGGGCCCGTCAAAGTTTGATAATTTTGAGCACTTAGGGCGCTCAAGGGACGACACCCATAGGGTATGACCCCGAGCGTTTGATCGAGTGAGGGGCAAAAATAGGAGCATGCGTAGGGTAATTATGCCTAACTTGACATGTCGGAGCTGATGGTTCATCATCACGATGAGCAGAATAAGAAATCGACCACGCGACAACATTCCATTGAGTGAGACTGATGATTTTTTCGCCAACCGAAAAATTGCTACCCTAATAAAACCGTAGGGAAACTTGAAAAACTGAGATAGGCTTTTGTAGGGACCTCTCTTGTGGCCCTGTAGGTTCAAACGGATCAGTCAAAGGTGCCACGGATTTTGAGTTAGGGCCCATCAAAGTTTGACAATTTTGAGCACTTAGGGCACTCAAGGGACAACACTGGTAGGGTATGACCCCAAGCGTTTGATTGAGTGGGGGGGGGAAATAGGAGCATGCGTAGGGTAATAATGCCTAACTAGACATGTTGGAGCCGATGATTCATCATCGCGACAAGCAGAATGAGAAATCGACCATGCGACAACATTCCATTGAGTGAGACTGACGATTTTTTCGCCAACCAAAAAATTGCTGCCCTAATAAAATCGTAGGGCAACTTGAAAAACCAAGATAGGTTTTTTTAGAGGCCTCTCTCATGGCCCCGTAGGTTCAAATAGATCTTTCAAAGGTGCCATGGATTCTGAGTTAGGGCCCGTCAAAGTTTTACAATTTTGAGCACTTAGGGCGCTAAAGGGATGATGTTGGTAGGGTATGACCCCGAGTGTTTGATCCAGTGGGGGGGCAAAATAGGAGCATGCGTTGGGTAATAATGCCTAACTGGATATATCAGAGCTAACAGGTTCATCATCGCGACAAGCAGAACGAGAAATCGGCCACACGACAACATTCCATTAAGTGAGACTGATGATTTTTTCACCAACCAAAAAATTGCTGCCCTAATAAAACTGTAGGGCAACTTGAAAAACCGAGATAGGATTTTGTAGGGACCTCTCTCATGGCCCCGTAGGTTCAAATGGATCATTCAATGGTTCCATAGATTCTAAGTTAGGGCTCGTCAAAGTTTGATAATTTTGAGCAATTAGGGCGCTCAAGGGATGACGCTGGTAGGGTATGACCCTAGGTGTTTGAACAAGTGGGGGGGCAAAATAGGAGCATGCGTAGGGTAATAATGCCTAACTAGACATGTCAGAGCTGATAGTTCATCATCGCGATGAGAAGAAGGAGAAATCGACCATGCGACAACATTCCATTGAGTGAGTCTGATGATTTTTTCACCTATCGAAAACTTGTTGCCCTAATAAAACCGTAGGGCAACTTGAAATACCGAGATAGACTTTTGTAGGGGCCCCTCTCATGGCCCCGTAGGTTCAAATGGATCATTCATAGGTGCTAGGGATTCTGAGTTAGGGCCCATCAAAGTTTGACAATTTTGAGCAATTAGGGCACTCAAGGGACGACGTCGGTAGGGTATGACCCCGAGCGTTTGATCGAGTGGGGGGGGGAAAGAAGACCATGCATAGGGTAATTATGCCTAACTAGACATGTTAGAGCTGATGGTTCATCATCACAATGAGATAAACAAGAAATTGGCCACACGACAACATTCGATTGAGTGAGACTGACGATTTTTTTGCCAACCGAAAAATTGTTGCCCTAATAAAACCGTAGGGAAACTTGAAAAACTGAGATAGGCTTTTGTAGGGACCCCTCTCATGGCCCTGTAGGTTCAAACGGATTGTTCATAGGTGCCACATATTTTGAGTTAGGGTCCATATGTGTTTGACAATTTTGAGCACTTAGGGCACTCAAGGGACAACGCCAGTAGGGTATGACCCCGAGCGTTCGATCGAGTGGGGGGGAAAAATAGGAGCATGTGTAGGGTATTGTTCATTAAATTAATTGTATTGTTCATGAATAGTATTGTTCATTGAATGAATTGTATTGTATTGCTGATTAAATGAATTGTATTGTTCATTAAATAAATTGTTTTGTATTGTTCATTAAATGAATTATATTGTTCATTATAAAAACAACACTTACGATGAAATGAAATGAATTGTATTGTTCATTAAATAGCCATTATTAACCATTGTTAATTATTGGAATGAAGATTAAATATTTCCATGATAACACCACGCACAGATGAGCAACAATTTATATGATCGAATATCAACTTTTGTATATATAAAAATGTCAAATGATTACAAATGTATGTCCATACACAAATATGGCATAAACGCCAACTGAAACAAAATGTATGTCTAAATATGTGAATGTATGTCCATATACAAAATATACATGCCAACTAGACATGTAATCATCCCAAAACTATCTATAACATCCTAAGTTGTTGATGGATCATGAAAATCGATCCTCTTCACCGCACTGCTTGGCTCTGAAGGATCCTGCACAAGAAAAACAAACCACGATTAATATTAGTTATATTATATAATTCACATTCTAAAAGTTAACATAAAAATGAACTATTTAATTGAACTATTCATGTTTACCTCATCTCCATGTTTTCTCTTCAGCTTTGCAGGACTCTTGATGTAAGTCTTTGGTAGAGGAGGTATGTTTTGAATATTTTCATACACAACCTACATATGTTCATAAATATGACATTGATACAAGTTAGCATATAATTGTCACTGATAATAACAAATTATATCTACTAATCAAAAAATAAAATAAACACACATCTACTCAAGGCATCTCATCTTCTTCTTCAGGTATACTGGGTGTAGTCATCAAGGATGTGAAGCCAATAATTCTCTGTATATATACACAACAAGTATATGAAACTATCAATCTATGTATAGACATGTATAATCACTATAAGTTATTTAAACTATTCATTCAATCATATTTGCATTCAATTACCTTTCCCTTGTCTCCAACTGCACTACCAGATCCTAGATCACACTGCCCTGCACTCATGTTGCTTGTGCCCTACAAGAGTAAAATAAGATATACATGCAAGTTACTACATAATCTAATTAATACCAATATAAATAATGAGCATGTATGTACAATAAAATACAAACGACTAGGTGCAATAATTCATGTACTGTCAAGCTATCTAGGCCAAATGAAATGGCCGACAAGGTGCCCTCCTGAATCCGTCTCAACTCATCCTCAGTCATCAACTATTAAATAGACCATGTAAATAAAAATTAGTACTTAATATTATCTAATTTATAAATATTTAATTAAAATATAACATGAACTATGAAAACACAAATCTTACCACTACATCATCAATGTATGATGATGGTGCCTCCTCACCTCTAGCATGTGAGGACTCCCCAAGGTATCCTCCAGTCTCTGTAATAACATTTGGTACATCATGCACCTCATAATCTGCACTATCCATAGGAGGATCAACGGGTTGTCCAACTGGACCCAAGCATACGTGCCCACACATGACACAACTATGGGGCACGCATATGTGTGGAGCTGAGGATGACATGTCACCAACATTAGATGGACCGCTAGCATCAAGAGTAGGCTAAGCTACTGACATAGCCTAAGAAACCAAAAGGCTACTCAAAGAGTGAATAGCTGATATGGTCTGTGAAGCCGCCTCACAAATGATATCAGGATGTTGAACTATAGGTGGGGGATCAACAGGAGGAGGGGGGACATATGGGCCCTGGACTACTCTGACTGCCCCATGTCTATTTTGGGGCATACCTAAACTTACACCCTGGAAAGGTTGGATGTCAAAGTAGTTCACATGTTTGTGTAAAACAAACTCAGCATACAATTTTTTTATGAAATAGAAGGGGATATCAAGATTGTTGTTGGGTGGTTTGTCGAAAACCATCCACCCATGTTCCCAAAAAATTTTCACAATCCCATCATTTATGCACCATTTGATAGAAAGTTTTGTTTTTTTGGGATCTACGGGCTGACCAGTACGGGGATTAACAAACAATGAGGTGATTTCGGCTTTGGAATTCTCAAGATCCTTGATATCCTTATACGACAAGCCATCTGCATATTTTTCCTTCATATAATCTCGCCACAAAAGGGTGGCATCATGCTCCTCAGTCATGGTTTCCATACTTTTTACGATCGACGTGAGAGGATCAAACAATGGGTTTAGACGAGGGATCCTACGATATACTTCTACGATCCCCCTCAATTGATTCAAATTTTGTGCAATCAAATCTTGAATTGAGGGAGGGTTTGGCAAATGAGGGTTTGATTGTTGCAATTGTGGTTGGTCAGTGTTTTCATTGTTATCCCCCATTTTTAACCTAATTGAATGTAAACAATTAAATTTAGTTAACAAATTTAAACAATCAGGTATTTGATTTTTAAAAAACCTAGTTTTCATGAAAAAAAACCATATTTTCATTGAAAAATCAAATAAACATTCACAAAAAATACAAAAAATGAATGAAAATGATTCAAAACGACAAAATTCTTACCTCTAAATCTATTTTTTAGCAATTTTTTGTCAAAAAACTGGATATCGGATGGAGCGGATATCAGATTTTGACAAATTCGCGCGACCCCTGAGTTAAAAATGACTCATGGGACTATCACTGTCAAAATATAAAAGTCTCAGAAAATCGGATATCCGATTTCAACACTTAAATTATTTTTGCATAACATATATAATACAATAATATATTAGATAATATATTATTATATTATATAATACGTATTGTATTATATTATATATATTATAATATATAATATAATATTATATTATATTATTATATTATATATAATATAATATTATATTATATTATATTATATTATATTATATTATATATAATATAATATAATATTATATTATATATTATATAATAATACAATATTATATTATATTATATAAAATATAATATAATATTGTATTATATAATACGTAACATATAATATATTTTTTAAATTAAAATTACAAATAAAAATTGGATATCGGATAAAATCCGATATCCAATTTTATTGTATCAGATATTCGATTTTATCAGATATCTGATTTGCATAGGTAATTACCAAGCCAAGGTGTACTGAGACCCAAGCCAAGCAAAAAGTCAACACGGATTTTCGCATTTTTAGGCAAGTGAAGAAGGCTATTTTTTTCACATCAGCACTTTTTGGCCCCCCTTGATCCTGCACTAACCCAACTATGAACCACCTTGTTAGAGGATTTACAATAGGCTTGGTTGGGCCTACGTAGTTAAGGGTTTCAGACTTGTCGAAGATATTATTAATCAACAAGTGAATGATCTAGATAGTAGCACAGAATGCCTGATTAGATCCTTGACAACTCCTTGTTAATGCATTCAAGCATTACTTTAGTCTTCTATGCTTTGCACTCTTAATCTCAGTCACGACATACCTTTCCTCTCAAAGAATCGTACATATCAACTTTTGTTCTATGTCTAAAACCCTAGACATGATGTCCTTATATAGGAACTTGATTTCATGTTGGTCCAATAGGATTAGACTACAATTTCCTAGGTATAGTGCATCTAGACATATTTGGTAACACGACACAGAAACACCACTAAAGTGTTGGTGGATGATAACTCATCACACATTACATGTATATCGGTTAATTACATATACCAATCATCGGTTAACAAATGAAGACTGGAAAAATAGATCATAGTCAATCTGATCAAAAGATTAATTGTCACTCAGGGTCTTCGCTCTTCTTGAGGTCTTCATACCACTTGACCAATAAGCTTCTTCTTCAAAACATCGATAGTCTTCAACAAATAAAGACTATGCATACAATACTAGTTAGAACAGCTACCGGTTGAGAATAATTCATTCATCAAATAAGTGTGTGTCCATCAATGACAATCACAACTAAACATCACCAAAATACCAACACATATGAGCAGACCATAGAGAAGGTTCAAGGAAGGTTTGAAGGTGATTATCAGAGCTTAACTAGTCCTAAATCTAGCATTGGAGATGCTACTTTGAGCAGTACATTATCATTGGATTTAACCATCCAATTGTAGTCAGTGTGATTCCTATTTTGTAATTGAGCATTGAGCTCTAGGCGATTGGCCTTTCTGCATGTGCAGACCCCATTTGTACACACATACTATCTGCTGTAGTATCATTTGATTGTGGGTAAGGTTTCCTACTATGGTTTTTCCCCTTACAAAGTTTCCACATACAAATATTTGTGCTATGTATTATGGATGTTGTTTCTCTTTCTGTTTTATGCATTGAGTTTCACCGATATTAATATTAACTGCTAATTTGTCAATCGACATTAAGTTTGGTTTATCAATATTATGCATCAAGTTTTATTAAGTTATATTTGGGTTGAATTTAATACACAACTGATTCACCCCCCCTCCCCACTTAGTTGCCTCCGGGTCCTAACAATTGGTATCAAAGCTCAAGTCCTCTTTTTGTAGAAGTTTAACAATTTGAGGAGATTCTATGGCAACAAACTTTTTCAGGAAGAACAGTTTGAAACTTGATGGAACTAACTATGGTATATGGAAGATCACAATGGAGACACATCTGAATTGCATTGGAAGAGACATATGGGAAGTTACAAAGAATGGCTATGTTGGTCCTACACCGAATCAACCTAATCCACCAACATTGGGTAAGGATCAACAGAATGATTGCAAAGCAAGAGAAGCAATTTTGAGCACATTGTCAGATAAGCAAATCATGGGATTATCAGACCGATCTACTTCTAAATCTATTTGGGATAAATTGGAGACATTGAATAAAGGAGATACCACTATTAAAATTGCAAAATTGGAATGCTTCTGGGTCAGGTATGAAAATTTGAAACTGGAAGAAGATGAAAGAATCTCTGCTTTTATGGAAAGGGTTAATGAAATTGTTTTGGGAATACAATGTTGTGGAGGATCCTTAAGTGAAGATAAAATTATTTCTAAAGTTTTAAGAGATTTTCCACTAGCATATAAAATGAAAGTAACTGCTATTAATGAGTTGAGAACAATGCCTAATACATCAATATCTAGAGATACCCTGGTTAGAAAACTTTCAGCATTTGAGCTTGAGGAATTTGGTCTTGTTGCTACAATTAAGACAAATTTAGCCTTCAAAGCATCATCATTTGGAGCATCATCATCATCATCATCTGATAAATCTGATTGGAAAGCACTTTATGCAAAAGAACTTGAAGAAATCAGGAGAGAAAATGAAGAACTGGAAGAACTTGAAGCACTATTTGCAAGGAAAATGCCTAAAGGTCCTATTGGAAGTAAGTATGAAGGTAAAGCACCATTTAAATGTTTTAACTGCAATAAAGTTGGTCATATGGCATCTAGATGTCCTGATAGACATGCAAGATTGAGAGAAGAAGCTAAAAGAACATATAAGCCTAACCCTAAATATCAGAGATATAGATTTAAGAAGAATAGAGATAAATCATGTTACTATGTTGATGAAGGAGTTACTGATGATTCTGATGAAGAACTGGCAGACAATGGATGGGATTTTGTTGCAATAAAAGAAGATCAACCAACAGCTACTATTCCACTGGTAGAGCAGGCCCTAGCACCTAAAATTGAAGAAAAAGATGAATGGATTATAGATTTTGGATGTTAACATCATATGACTGGTGATAAAAGTAAATTCTTATCTTTTTTAGGAATACAATGGAGGTTTAGTAAGCTTTGGGGATGATAAAGCTTGTTTGATCAAAGGAAAGGGCACTATATATTTTGATGGTAAGCACAATACTAACAATGTTTACTATGTTGAAGGTTTGAAGCATAATCTTTTAAGTGTTGGTCAATTAGTTGAAAAGGGATTTCAGTTACAGTTCAAGAATGGTAAATGCAAAATCATGAACAAAACTGGTTTGGAGATTGCAACTAGTAATCAGACTAGAGGTAATACTTTCATTTAAATAAAAATGAAAAGACATGCTTGATTGCACATATTGATGAAAGTTGGTTATGGCATAAGAGACTTTGTCATGTAAATTTTGATTGCATTGTAAATATCAGTTCAACTAAGGTAGTAAGAGATTTACCTAAGATTGTGAAGCCTCATAACCCGATATGTAAAGAATGTCAAATGGGAAAGCAAGTTAGAGCAACTTTTAAGAGTATTTATAAGAAATCCAATAATGTTCTTGATTTAATTCATACGAACTTGTGTGGTCCGTCAAGAACAAGAAGTCTATAGGGAGATAGATACTTTATGCTAATTATTGATGATTATTCTAGAATGTGTTGGGTTACTTTTCTCAGGGAGAAATCAGAAGCTTTTGGAAAATTCAAGTTATTCAAGGCAATGGTAGAGAATGAAACCGGTAAGAAAATCAAATGTTTAAGATCAGATCAAAGAGGAGAATTTACATCTAAGGAGTTTAATACATTCTGTGAAGTGAATGGAATCAAAATACAACTATCAACACCTCAGACACCTCAGTAGAATGGAATTGTGGAAAGGAAGAACATAACTATTTTGGATGCATCTAGAGGCATGATATTGGAAGCAAATCTACCTCATGTGTATTGGAGAGAAGTAGTGAATATAATGGTTTACACTTTCAACAAAGTTCACATCAAAGGTGAAACCGGTAAGACCCCTTATGAACTATGGTTTGGTAATACTCCTACTCTTAAATATTTCAAAATATTTGGAAGCAAATTTTATATTAGGAGAGATGAGTATATTGGTAAATTTGATCCTAGAAGTGATAAAGGAATATTTCTTGGTTATTCATCAAAGAGCAAGGCATATAGATGTTTCAATAAAAGATTGCAAAAGATCATTGAGAGTGCTAATGTAAAGATAGATGGACAATTTAGAGGAAATTCAAGGTTTGTAGATTCTGAATCAGTAGTTGAGATGATCATAAATGAAAATATACAAAGTGCACCAATACAGAATGTGGATCCAGTCACACCGACATCATCAGAGAATTCCACAATGATTGAAGAACAACAGAAAATGAAGAAACCCAGGTATGTAAGACTGAATCACTCCGAAAGTCAGATAATTGGGAATAAGTATCAAGGTGTTATGACAAGAGGAAGATTGGCAAATGAAGAGGTATGTTTAATTTCTCAAATTGATCCAGCATCTGTTATTGAGGCATGTGGAGATAAATTTTGGATAAAAGCTATGGAAGATGAATTAGAACAAATTGAAAAGAACAATACATGGACATTAGTTCCCCGACCTAAAGAGAAAAATGTAATTGGAACTAAATGGGTATTTAGAAATAAACTTAATGAAGACGGTAAGGTAATAAAAAACAAAGAAATATTAGTGTGTAAAGGATATTCATAGAAAGAGGGAATTGGCTATAATGAAACCTTTGCACCGGTAGCTAGAATTGAGGCAGTTAGATTATTTATTGCATTTGCAGCACATAAGAACTATAAAGTATATCAAATGGATGTAAAATGTGCATTTATGAATGGTGATCTTGAAGAGGAAGTTTACATTGAACAACCTGATGGATTTTTATTGACAAATAATGAAGATATGGTTTGCAGATTAAGGAAAACTTTGTATGGATTGAAGCAAGCTCCTAGAGCTTGGTATGCTAGATTGGACAAATATCTTTTGAAGATTGGTTACACTAAAGGTAATGCTGACAACAACTTATATTTTAGAGTGACTAATGAAGACATCTTGGTTATTGAAGTTTTTGTTGATGATATCATTTTTGGAGGAGAAGATGGATTATGTAAAGACTTTGCTAATAAGATGCAGGAAGAATTTGAAATGTCTATGATTGGGGAGATAAAAGTCTCTTTAGGATTGCAGATTTCACAGACTGATAAATATATATTTATATGTCAAACAAAATAATTGAAGGAACTACTGAATAAATTTGGTATGGAAAACTCTAAACTAGTAAGTACTCCTATGACTACAACTGATATATTGACACTAAAGGATGATTCAGATCTTGTTAATCCAACAAGATATAAATTTATGATTGGAGGTTTACTATTTTTGACACAAACAAGACTTGATATAATGAATGCAGTATGTATTGTTTGAATATTTTAGAGTAATCCTAAAGAAAATCATGAATCAGCAGTAAAAAAGATTTTCTAGTATCTACAAGGCACAACAAATCTTGGTTTATGGTATCCTAAAGATGAAAATTTTGATTTATGTGCATACACTGATGCAAATTGGGCAGGAGATGTTGATGGAAGAAAGAGCACCAATGGTAGAGCATTCTTTCTTGATAGCAGATTGATTTCATGGTTGAGCAAGAAACAAAGTTGTACATCATTATCAACAGCAGAATCAGAATCGGTTGCAGCAACAACTAATTGTACTAAGGTATTATGGATTAAGAAAATGTTGAAGGACATAAAGGTAAAATGCAAAGAACCTATAATTATTTATTGTGATAATTCAACAACAATTGATATATCAAAGAATCCAGTATTCCACTCTAATTATAAACATGTTTCTATCAAATATAATTTTCTGAAAGAAAATGTTGAAGCAAAAGAAGTGAGATTGGTTTATGTGAATATTAAAGAGAAGATTGCAGATATCTTTACTAAGCCTTTGCCTAAGGAAACTTTTGAATATCTCAAAGAGCAGCTTGGTAATACCCTCACCGATAGAGACTTAGACAGTTGAAGATTGGCATCAAACTAACAAAAATTAACAGAGAAACCTTTTTCCATCTTTGATGGAAGAGGGCTACTTCTCAGGGGGAGTAGTTGGTTATAACAATTGGTTATTGTAATTAGATATATGAGTTTGTTGTATGTTCTGGTATTTGTATTGCTTTGGAATTTGATGTCAAAAGGGGAGAGTTATCTATCAAAAAAATTTGTATGTAGGAAAAATTATCCTAGGGGGAGAGATTAATCAAAATGCAAAGAGTGATTTTGCTTTTGATTTCTGGTACTGATCTATTCAGGAGATTGTTGGTTTCTAGTTTTTGGCATTCTGTTTTGGCACTTAGATGTCTTTCCATCTTGTGTTGCCATCAATGCCAAAGGGGGAGATTGTTGGTATTATGGATGTATTGCATTATTTTTGTCATTGATGTCAACACTTATCCTTCTGGAGATATATGGTTATGTTGAACCGACACATTGTTGATTCATCGACATGTTAAGCGACTTATGCATAGTCACCAGTATATTGATCATCGGTAGGTTATATTGCTCACCGACACTAAGGATGACTTGTTATCATCTAGATATCACTTGGTTATGTCAAAGACATGGTTTGGATACTTAGTTTTGGTATTTTGGTTATTAATCCAATTGGGTTGACATATTTGCAATTACAGACAAATTGGTCTAGGTTATGGACTGGTATGCATTATCTATTCCAGATTAGCATGACATGTTATGTAGATGATTAATTGATTGGGCATTGTTGTAAATGTATTGAGCCAACATGATGCATCACATCTTGACTTATTTTTAATTGATTTAATTGTAATATTCTTAGTGAGCCGACCTAGACATTTGGTCTTAGGATTTGGTATATATGTGCAAATATTGAAGATCATATGAGCAAACCATAGAGAAGGTTCACGGAAGGTTTGAAGGTGATTATCAAAGCTTAACCAGTACTGAATCCAGCATTGGAGATGCTACTTTCAGAAGTACATTATCATTGGATTTAACCATCCAATTGTAGTCAGTGTGACTCCTATTTTGTGATTGAGCAGTGAGCTCTAGGCGATTGGCCTTTCTACATGTGCATACCCCATTTTTATACACATACTATCTACAATAGTATCATCTCATTGTGGGTAGGGTTTCCCACCGTGGTTTTTCCCCTTATAGGGTTTCCATGTACAAATCTTTGTGTTATGTGTTGTGGATGTTGTTTCTCTTTCTGTTTTATGCATTGAGTTTCATCGGTATTAATATTAACTACTAATCTCTCAACCGACATTAAGTTTGGTTTTTCAGCATTATGCATCAAGTTTGATTAAGTTATATTTGGGTTGACTTTAATAGACAACTAATTCACCCCCCCTCCAAGTTGCCTCCGAGTCCTAACAAGTATTTATCAAGTCAACCTTCATAAAATTAACCTTTTATTAATATTTGATCAATTCATCATCATCGATCTCAATCAATCATCAATCTATTAGATTCAATGACTATCCCAAAGACATTGAGAGGGGGGGGGGATGAATCAGTTTCTAACCGATTAGCAAAAAATTTAAACTTATTGATAGCTTTGCAACCCAAAATAGTATACCGGTAAATAAGAATTATTGCAGTAAATAGAAATAATAGAGACAACATAGAAACACACCATAACACAAGATATTTAACAAGGAAACCCAGTGTGGGAAAAACCTCAGTGGGATTTGTGACCCACAATATTTACTCATTGGCCAATGAATAAATACTACTTACAATAAGGGGCCTGCACATGCAGGGAGGCCAATAGCTTAGAGCTCACTGCTTAATGAAGAGTCACACTGACTACAAAAATGGATAATTAAATCCAATATAATGTATTGCTCAAAACAACATCTCTAATGCCAAGTTCAATACCGGTTTAAGCTCAACTAGATACCTTATCCAAAAACCTTCGCTACCACTAAACAATTATTTTCTACCATATATATCATCTCCTCTACTCTCAAAATGACCTATAAGATCTCATACATATATGAGTCTTTTACAATATACCATGTCGGCTTACAAAAGATAATTATATTAAAATAAACAAAAGTTCATCCCATGTCGGCTGGAATGTCGGTATGCTTTGTTGCCGATGTAATCTGAATGCTGATGTAAGTGTTTGTCGATGCCAGTGTCTGTTAGTGTATGAAGTTTGTAATATCGGGAATGTAGAAACCAATCATCAATGAGTTGCCAGTTAGTTGCCATCAATGACAATATCAACTCTTCTTATAAGACTGTAGAATACCAACAATCTCCCCCTTTGGCATTAATGGAAACACTCATGAGAAAAATCCAAAACTCTTATCGCAAAAGTGAAATTCAAAAAGATGTGCTCCCCCTAAGCAAGTGATCTCATTTGTACATGCATTTTTCTCTCTACTACTCCCCCTTTGACATCAATGAAAAAGGATGTCATAAATAATCAAAATAGTACAAAAATGCTACCTCAAAGTCTATAACCAGTTGGTTACAATCTGAAAGGTGTCTGCCAAAATCATATTCAAACTCTGCATAAAATGGTTGTTGTCAGTAAGAGTTGCCTTAGTCTGTTGGATCATATCGGTGAGATAGTGCATTTGCTATTCCGGTGATCACTCTCCTTGAATTGTTGCCTTAGATAGTTCAACTGTCTGAGTAATAAGACTATCCAACCGTGGATCAAGTTTATCCTTTAGTTCCCAGGCATTAGACCTTACTCTTACCTTCTCTTTCTCAAGTTTTTCGAACTTCTCCTAAAAACGTGTCATTTCTTGCTCAAAAACTGATATAAGTCCAGATGAACCTATTATATTATTCGCAATGTCATCAATATCCTTTTGTGTCTTTTTTATTTCCCCATCAATGTCCTCTATCAAACAGTGAGGTTATGCTTCCCTATATAACTCCTTATACTCCAAAATTGTAGAATTGAGTATTGGTAAAAGTGTGTCCAAGTGATCAGTACATTTCTTTATGGTGTTTTCAAAGAATGTATTTTTCTCTTTTTCTACTCTCTCCTTTATGGTGTCCTCATTTACCTTATCTATGGTTATTACATTATCAGTGATGAATTTGGATAATGTGTCCAATTTCCCTAAAGAATCATTAATGTGATCTATCTTACAATTAGGTGCAATCATCTTCAGAATAGGTAATGTGTAATCAATTGCCTTAAATGCTAAGGCATTGCAATCAGTAATCCTCTTAATTGAATCCAAAAGTACCTCTGTAATATAAGTGGGTCTGAATTCACCTGTAGATGTGCTTGGTTCTACTGTAGGTTTCTTCTCAATAGATGTTTGACCAATCACCTTCACTATATCCTCTTTACTTCTATTGGATGCATCCACTTTACTTATATTTTCTTTCAGTGGATTTGACTATGTCTATACCTCTACCTTTAATGGTTTCTCAGTCTGATTAAGCTTCTTCACAACTGTCGATGTCACAGACTCAACATGAACCTCTGCCTCAAATTGTTTCTCTATTGATACCACTATCAATTTCTCAAATTCTTGTGTCCCTGTGCAAGTTGTCTTGTCCTTTGTTTGTTTCTCAGTCTCTGGTTGCTCTATTTGAACTGGTATCTCAGTGTTCTGAGTGTCAACTATGTGTGCCATTTTCTATGAAATCTTGCTATCCTCAACACTATCTGCCGTAACCTCTATAGTTTCTTTGTCCACAACAATGTTTATATCCTTAGTATCTACATGCATTGTAAAAATTATCTTAGACTCCAGGTTAGTATCATCATGGGTTATACCTTCAGTAACCAAATCTGGTGGATTAGTTGTATGAACCGGTGATGAAGGTGCTAATGGAGGGGTGTCCTGAGTTGGCGGAGGGATGTTATCTTTTTATTTTATAGAAGGTACACCACCTATTTTACCTCTTCCTTTGTCTTTCTGATATACCTTGAATGTCTTTTCCATTTTTGGTCTACTTCTTTCCTCTTTCTCTTCCTTCTCTACAAAGAATGTATCCCATTTATCTGCAGTCTCATCTAAAATTTCTTTAAACCTTCCAGCCATCAAGCTCACTTGCCAGTGTCCACTAACAAATACTAACCGATTAGCTTCAGAAATAAGCTGATCTATCTCTTCCTTAGAATTTATTGGATGTAAAACCAAAAGTGCTTAAACTTTCAACTTCTTGTCCAGTTCCATCTCAGATAGCCTTTTAGCTTCCAATCTCATGTATAAATTGTTTGGTAATTCATGAATTACTTCTATCAACACTTTCTTGTAAATATCTAAATGCAAAATAATGCTTTCTTCAATTGTGTTTTTGTCAGAATCATTGGAAGAATTATACCATTTATTTACATTAGACAGATTTCCTTCCTCTGTAATCTTATTCAATAGATCATCCAGTGTGGAGGTAACTGGTGTCTATTTCTTCTTAGGTGTAAGCTTCTTCTTTGGTCCCTAACTTCTTGCTTCTTCTTCCTTACTGTCCTGATTTTCTTAGGAGTAGGAGAAGGTACTAGTGAGGTTTTCCTTTTCCTTTCCACTCTTTTAAACTCAGCAACCTTGCCACTGTCAGTATTAGAGGATGTTACAATCAGTGAAACATGTGCTTCAGGTTGTAGTCCTTCAAGCTCACTTGCTGATATACCACTGATATTCATGAAACTTTCCTTGATTTATTTGACCTTCTTGGAGGCATCTCTGATAAAATTTTCTCTTATTTTTGTCCTCTTCTACATAGATACATTGCTCTCTATGATTTCTACATTACCAAATAATTTCTCTGATGGCTCCCTTGGTGCATCAAGTAGAGATTTAGCATATGTCTCTAGAACAGATAGGTCTACCTCATAACCCATCTTAGTAACCCAAATAGTTCTAAGGCTTAATGCTTCCATCCAAGTTTCATCTCGCTTAATGACAAAATAGATTTCTTTTTCATGCTTGTCGATTATGCTTTGTGGTAGTCTCTCTCTTGCTCTCATCTTAGTTTGAAATGTTTTGAAGTAGTCTATGATGTTCTTAACATTGGCAGTGTCTATAACAGTGAAAGCTTCATGTATCTATTTTCCTACCAGGATGTCATAACCAAAATCCTTGTGACCTATGTCGGGTATCTCTTTGGTAAAGTATAGCATTAGGAATACTAGTAGGTTTCCAAAATGGAAAGTACCTTTCTTGTCTACCTTAATCTTCTTTAAGTTATCAATCAGTTCATCTTTAAGCCATTCACACACATCAATCTTAGCATTATTGTTCACCATCTCATATGCACTGTGAATACAAATGCTAGAAACATAATTCATTCTATTTGCATGAGTTGCTTTGTATCCTAGTACCATACTCACATATCTCACATTTATATCCTTAACATCATTCACTCTAAGTGACCTGCTATCATATGTGGCTCCAGTTAAATCCATAACTCCCTTGTTAGGTATTTTATTGGTTTTATCAGGCCTGTACTACCGGTTGAAGGCAAACTAGTAACTGCCTTAATTCCTTCCTTGGTTATCTTGCAAATTGACTCTATCCACATGAACTCTCCATGGACTCTGCTCAATACAAGTCTAACAACTTCCTTTGGAAATTCAAGAATGTTCAGAATCTCTACAAAACCTAAGTCTTCCACAATCTTATGTTCAGGTTTAATCACACCATTTTCATCGGTAATAACCTCATTAAATATATTCTTAAAATCCCTAGTCCCTAGGTTTTCTATGTTGCAATGTATGTAGATTCTAGGGTCTTCTACAAATGCTACACCCTTCGGAATTTTGGAAAATGCTCTAGCAGAATCATCATGCTTTGCGATCTTGGGGATAATCTTAAATACAGGTCTAGGGCATTTGACATTTTCCACAATGGTAGGGTTATAAATAAACTTAGGAACAAAAGATGAGGATGCCATTTCAAAGATAAATACCTCTTAACTGAAATTTTGAATGCCTGAAAAATCACTTTGCAACTTCGCTTTAGAATGCCCTTGCTTAGTTTTGCACTCTCTAATTGTTTGAATGCTCATTGAGTTCAAAATGAGGGTTTTCTGATGTTATATAATGAAATATCTTTCAACAACCGCATTAAATGCTCATCAATTAAGTGAAAACTTAACACATCCACCGGTAAAGAATAAATGTATCTTCTCACCATCAACCGAGGGTAGAATGCATGATTTTCAACTTGCTACAATACCCCCTAAGGATTATTCCTCAGTTAGATGAAGAATCTCCTACCGGTGGAGGATTACTCTATTCTACCAATGCAGACATAGTTTCATCAATTCTCTGATCACTCTTCTTAATCCATTGTTTTCAAAATTCTTGCTTTACTTCATCTACATTTTCTTTGCACTTCAAACTAGATCTTTTTTTATTCGCCGGTGTATTCTTGCTTCTATAGAATTTTGCAATATGTCCAATCTTGTTGCATGCATAACAAGTTACATTATTCCTCTGAATAGCCTTTCCATATCCTTGACCGGTTTGTGATTTGCATTAATTAGATAAATGCCCAAATCTTCCACAAACATAGCATTTCACATTCATTTTGCAATTTTCTGAATTATGACCAACTTTGTTGCATTTGGAACATTGACCGGTGGGTGAGTTTATATTCTGATTATTTTTAAATCTACATTGATTTTCTCTGTGACCATATTTGTTACAATTGAAACATTTCTCTTTAAATTTATAGAATTAGGTTGTCTTACTGGTTTGTTCTGATCTTGATTATTTCCAATACCAGAACTTTCTCCAATTTCAAATCTAAGTCCATTTGTATCTGCATTAAGTTTCTAT
Source organism: Cryptomeria japonica (assembly GCF_030272615.1). NCBI lineage: Eukaryota > Viridiplantae > Streptophyta > Pinopsida > Cupressales > Cupressaceae > Cryptomeria > Cryptomeria japonica. The sequence goes on from NC_081407.1 coordinate 613,794,147, forward strand.
CTTTTAAGCATGTCATCAAGTTCTTCTGAACTTTTCTTGAATTTGTCGTTCATTTGCAGTAACCAACTCATTTTCCAAAATTCCAACTTGTGTTACAAGCTCATCTTTATCATGTTGCACGTGAATTAGATTTGTCTTTAGCATATCATTTTCATGACCAAGTCTTAGATTTTCATTTCCAGCATCATTAAGTCTCCTACTCAAGTCTTCTTCATTCTTATTCCTATCTTCAATATCCTTACATAACCTCATAGTCATATCTTGCATTTCATTCTTCATATTATTGTTCTCTTGTCTCAACTTATTTGCAATGTCTCTGAGAGTTTCCTTTTCATCGTCATCATTCTGGATCTTCTCATGAAGTTCCTTTGTTTTATTCTGTGCTATAACCAGGTTCTCCTGAAGTCCTTTAATGAATTCCTTAGCAGTCCTCAGATCATCTTCAAGTTTGATATTCTTCAATTTTTTTGCATCAAAATTTGCAAGAGCTCCTTCCAACTATTTTCTTAAGTTCTCCATTTGTACCGGTGTTAGAATTTCCCTCAAGCTATTAGGATTTTGCAAATAGAGGACTAGGCACTGATACCAATTGTTAGATTCAATGACAGTCCCAAAGACACTAAGGGGGGGGTGAATCAGTGTCTAACCGGTTAGCAGAATATTTGAACTTATTGATAGCTTTACAACCCAAAATAGTGTACCGGTAAATAAGAATTATTGCAGTAAATATAAATAATAGAGACATCATAGAAACACACCATAACACAAGATATTTAATGAGGAAACCTAGTGTGGGAAAAACCTCAGTGGGATTTGTGACCCACAATATTTACTCACTGGCCAATGAATAAATACTACTTACAATAAGGGGCCTGCACATGCAGGGAGGCCAACAACCTAGAGCTCACTACTCAATGAAGAGTCACACTGACTACAAAAATGGATAATTTAATCCAATACAATGTACTACTCAAAAAAAATCTCTAATGTCAGGTTCAGTACCCATTTAAGCTCAGATAGATACCTTATCCAAAAACCTTCGCTGCCACTAAAAAAATATTTTCTACCATACATATCATCTCCTCTACTCTCAAAATGACCTATAAGATCTCATACATATACATGAGTCTTTTACAATATACCATGTCAGCTTACAAAAGATAATTATATTACAATAAACAAAAGTTCATCCCATGTCAGCTGGAGTGTCGGTATGCTTTGTTGCCAATGTAATCTGAATGTCGGTGTAAGTGCCTGTCGGTGCCAGTGTCTACCGATGTATGAAGTTTGTGATGCTGGGCATGTAGAAACCAATTGATGGTGAGTTGCCAGTTGGTTTCCATCAATGACAACATCAACTATTCTCATAAGAGTGTAGAATGCCAACACAATCCTCATCAAATTTGGATTGATTAGTCATTGATCCTTGTCAGTTGTCATCTATCAAATCAATATTTTCATTATACTTGACTAATTTGTCATTAGTCTTTGCCAATCATTATTGGTTTCATATCATTATCAAGTCATTGTTACCAATTGTCCTTTTGATTGTTATTGTCATCATGTATTTATTGCTTTGATTATATCAAGATCCTAATTCATTCTCAGTCTATCTTCTAGAATTTTATGGTTTAATCATTTTGATCCTATTGACACTTATCTTTAGGTTAATTAGTCCTAAGTGTCTCATGTCACAATTAAATTAAATATTTAATTGGCTATTCTCACCCCTTTTTGTGAGTTAATTAATAAATGTAAATTTATTAATTAATGCCACCTAATTTTCTCTCACCTTTTTCTACTAGCATTTCACACTAATTTCTCCATCAATTTGTGCTCCAATTTCCATGCTTAATTTTGTCATAATTTGAAAGCTTATTTCATGGTTAATTTGTCATGAATTATCTTAGAAATTTGTAATGAATTGTCTTAGCAATTTGTCATAATTTTGCATAGAAATATATTAGATTTGTTGCATAGAAGTTTATCATAAATTGACATAGCATTTGTCATGCTTTGTCTCCTCAATCATGTCAATTTTGAATGAAATTGCTTCTTCCAATTTCTCATGCTAATTTCGGTCTCTCATTCAATTTGTCTATAAATTGACCTCTTTCATCAATCATTCCCAACCATAATTTGAGTATCCGTTTGTTATGATTTTCAGCTCGTAATCAACTTGATTTTCACTTACATTTGTGCTTGTAGATGAGATGCACAAAAATCCAATTTGAAGGAGAAAGAATGCCAATGGAGGTCAATGAAGAAGATTTATGCATATGGTTTGCATTTTAATTTGAGTATCTTATCTTTATTTCTTTATTGAGTGTTGTAGACACCTAAAATTGTCCCGTCTAATTAAATATGTATTTTTATTTATTTAATTATTGTATCCTAATTCTTCTATTAATCAAATAAATCTTTATTAATTTAATAAATTTATTAATCCAATTCTAATCCTTTCCTCATTTAAATAAACTTTTATTTATTTAAATTGCCCTTTTTCTAAATTAAATAAATATTTATTTATTTAATAAATTCATTAGCCTTTTCTACCCATGACACATGTCATTCATCTTTTAATTTTTCTCTTACCTACCCCCTTTATCTTTTAATTATTTACTTTACCTACCCTTTAATCCCAGCTAACCATTTATCTTTACATCTCTTAATCTTATCCCTCAATTTCTTACAGTGTCTTCTATATAAGAGGATTCTCTCTTCCATTATCAGCCCTAATGATCTAATTATCTAATCATCTAATCAAGGTGTCTAATCAATCTTATGCAATCAAGCCTTTTTGCAACCAAGTTATCAACCACATTTATGTTCTTTGTTGAGCTCTTGTGCACACATAAAATTTGAGAGCAAATATATCAAACAAGATCAATGGAGATAGGAAGACAATGGAGATTGAAACCCTACTTGACATGTGAATGGTAATATTATTTTATTTTGTTGATTTACATGATCTTAGGTATCTCTATTGGTATTGATAAATGTTTTATTGGAGGACTTAGATTGTTTGCAGTTGAATCTTTATGGTTTTACAATAGTTTATCATCACTTTTCACCATATACATTTTTGGCATGCCCAACGAGACATGAATTTTTGTTAGGTAAAAGTGCAAAGATGTGTCACACTTTTATAAAGGAAATGGTCAATGTTGATTCAACTTTTTAAATTAAGTCAATAGAAAGTGAAATATATATTTTTAATTTTGAAATGATGTAAACTAATAAAATTTATATTCTTATGTCTATTTTATGTTTGTAATTTTAACAAAAAATTAAAAAATTATTTGAATGTAGTTTTTATAAAAGTAAACACAATAATTTAGTTGCTGAAAAAATGTGGAAATTGAAGTTACACAAGCCACCACACTTTATTTAGTAAATTTTACCTCTTTTTCTTGATTTTTTTTTTTGTATATTGATAACTTGAAACTTTAGTGCATGGATATATTTTTTACAATTTTTTATAAATATATATTTTTCAATAAATTTGAAAAGTTGTGTGTGTTGAAATATAACTCTTTCCAATTCCCACCACTTTTTTTCTTAATTATTTATCCAAATTAAAAAAGAATTATATCATCTTGACATAAATTCTTTTCTCTACTGCATCATATTCTTTTCAAAAAATTTAAATAATTTTTTGTATTTTCCTTGACAAGATAATCAATCTTATATTTTAGTGTTGATGACCTACTTTCAATAAAAATAAAATATAAAACATAAAATATAAAATATAAAAAACTAATTAAAATATTAAAAGATATATATTTTGGAAAATTCACTTATAGATCTATAAAAGGGTATTTTTACATTTCAAAAGGAAAATTATTTATAAGAGTAGGAGTTGTTGAAACATAGAGTTTTACTTATTTTTGTAATTAAACCAAAAGAAGTATAAAATATACAATTAACAGACATTTCCAATTGGAAAAGTTGTGGCCCATATATTTGACTAAAACTAGTTTTTAGTTAGAATTACTTAAATTCGTTTGTGCTGTTAAGTTAGCCTGAAACATGACACAGTTTTGTGCTTTTACACAAGCTCATTAGATCTATATTTTTTGCAGGTTTTTCTAACCCTATATTGTTGTTTTGTAAAACAATTTGGAGAATAACCTTGTGTAGCTAGGGTTTTGGACACAAGATTAAGCTTATGGAAATATTTGAACCGAATTAACAAAAAGTTTGGAATTTTTGCACCAAATTTTGTTGGAAGATTGGTGACAATATCAGGAGTGTTCAATCTAAAATTCAAAATTTTTGGAGCATTTTTGAGTTTTCTATGAATTTTTTATGATTGTTTATAAAAAAATTAATTTTGAGAGAAATTAGCGAATTGTTCGGATTTTCTTACATTTCTAGAAATTTCTCATAATTATATAGGGGGTCTATTTTTTGTGATTAAAATTTGGGTGCAAAATATGTCATGAAATATGAGATCTTTAAAAATTAGGGTTTTATAATATTTTGATTAAATATCACAAACGGCTTGGAATTTTTGCATCAAATAGTTTTTGCATGTTGAGAACAGTCTTAGAAGTGCTCAATCCAAAATTCAATTTTTTTTTGGAGAATATGTGAATTTTCTATGAATTTTGTATGATTTATCATAAAAAATTAGCAAAATTTTAGGATTTTCTTACATTTTTAAAAATTTCTCAGAATTATAAATAGGATCTATTCTTTGTGATTTTAATTTTGATGAAAAATAATTCGTGAAAATTCAGATCTTTAAAAATTGGGGTTTTTCAATATTTTGATCATATCTCACAAATTGATTTGAATGTTTGCAAGAATTTTTATATGCAAGTTGGGAATGGTATTAGAAGTTTCCACTAAAAAAATTAGTTTTTTTGGATCACATTTGAATTTTCTATGATTTTTTATGATTTTTCATAAAAAAATAAATTTTGATGCAAATTAGCAATTTTTGGGGATTTTCTTACATTTGTAGAAATGTCTTGAAATTGTACAGGTGGTTTGTTTTTTATGATGCAAAATAACTCATGGAAAATCGGATCTTTGAATCTGTCAAAAAACGTGTTGTCGAAGGCCCCTATTTCACAAAGTCTTTTGGATATAAAATTTACCTAACTTGTGTTCTTGCAAGAGGGGTATTATTTCAAAATTACTAATTTTTTTTGGCAAAACCTTTGGCAAAGATTTTATTTTGAAATTGCTTGCTTTGTCTTCTTTAGTCTAGCAAAACACTTCAATTGGTGCTCTAAAATGAACATGTGTCTTTTGTGTCTTGAGCAATAGGCTCCTTTTGTGTTTCCTTTTAGAGGGCCTACCTCCCAAGTAGCCCACAAGGACAAGTGAGAGGAAATGACCCAAATGGTAACAAGCTAACACCAAGCTCTTCCAAGCCATTATAAATAAATGTGTTTATGATGAAAGTTGCAAGCAACGAGTGTTGATTAGTTCATACTGACAGCATGTCTCCCCATAAACCCTATAGAGAGAAACCTCTATAGGTTGGGAGCCTTCATTAATGGAGCATATGCTACCATATGTATTGCCACTCAAATAGATTCCCTTACTAGACACCTTTTATGTTAGAAGCCGAAAACCTTTTAGTTGTTGGCGTAAGAGGTCGGATCCTCTGAAGTGACTCACATTCTTATGGTTCTTAGTAGAGATACAAAGTTCTCCATGGGGATTTTTCATGGGGACTAGTGCTTGGCTGTCATGGAGAAGTGAGTGTCATGGAGGGGATCCAATGGGGTCAAGCACCTAAGTATCAACTTTGAATTATGTAGCTCAGGGTAACCCCCCATGTGAGATTCAACAACTATTATCCTAGCCAGCCATAGGATTTGTGTTTGCATGATCAAAACACTCAAACATTTTCAATCAAACACAAAGAAACATTGTTTTTGTCATGTTTTCAAGTGTATGTAAAAATATTTCCTCATCAAACTTTGCAAACCTACTACAACACAACACTAGGTGAATCCCACATCAAGATCCATCATCTTAGCGTCTCATTTGGTCTTCTTGAGTCAAGGTCAACTTACCTCATCAAGAGATGCATCATCTCTTTGGAAGACACACCTTACTCTCCTACTTTGGTCTTACACTATTGGACATTGCAAGTTTACCCTAGATTCATCTAGATTTCATACACCTCTTAGTCTTCCATAGTCTTTGCATTTTCATCCTACCTTTCATTTTTTGGTCAAGACTTTAGTCCATGGTTGAAACCCATTCACAAAGGTCTAGAATGGAAGTCGAAGAAGCTTTAAGGTCTTTAAACATGAGTAATTATGATTTTGATGGAGATGAATTCTAAAATCCATTTTAACACTACAGTAATATACCAAACAATGACAACAATGACAATAAAAATGGAAATGATAATGACAATGACAATGCATTTGTGGATTCTACAAAAGTTGAGAGAACTATCATGGATCTCCATTTTAACATATTGGTTCAAGAAATCATGGAAAGGGATAAATTCTATTTCCTACAAGTCATGGCACAAAGTGGGACAAGAATACCTCATGGATTTGATATGTCACAGATTTTGGAGGATGAACCAAATCAATCAAATCAAGTTAACACAAGACAAAGGAGGCCCAATAGTGGTGGTAAGAAAGAGCGTATCATGCTTGAGTCACCTTCATCCCTATTTCAAAAACTTGAGATTTCAAACACATACACTCATTCTCATGCCAATTATGATATAACCTCTCATGAACAACCCTACAGTCATCCTTTCCCATGGAGAAGAACTACCACCATGCATGACCATGATGATACCCAAGATAATACTAATGCGTACAATTACACTCAATCAAACATTAAAAATCATGACACGAGGAGACCCCATGTCAGATTTGGGGGCAATATCCAACATAATTCTTATGACACCTCATATCCCCATGGTCATGACATGTATTGACCTAGACCTAGTGCTCCTCACTATAATACCATGCCAAGTGGTCCATATCCAAGCTATAATTATATCTCTCCTCCATATGAACACATCTATGATCAATACCATCCATATATGCATTATATCCCTCCTCCTCCACCTAGTGGATCAGGCATGGGACTAGCTCAAAGAGAGAAGACACCACCCAAGAATGACTTGCAACAACTAGTAAATGACATACAAAGGCAAATGGCGGACATGAATGCACAAAAGAAACAATACACAATGAAGGACATATGTCCTTACCAATTTAATAGAAGCATTCCAATGCCTCCATTCCCTCCACATTTTTTAATACCAAAGTTTGATAAATACAAAGGCAAAGGAGATCCTAAGGCACACATAAGATTTTTTTTCACAGCTTGCATTGAGGTAGTAGTAGAAGAAACATACTTGATGAGATTGTTCCCACAAATCCTAGGTGAACAAGTTATGAAATGGTTCTCCCAACTTCCACATGGAATTAATTCATGGGCTGATCTAGTAGAGGATTTTATACAACATTTCTCATACATTGAAACAAATGTGTTAGTATCCACCTTATGCAATACTAAGCAGAAACATAGGGAATCCTTCTCTTCATTTTTACAGGATGGAGAGGTCTTGCTAGTCGATGCTCTTGTGATATACCACAAAAACAAATAGAAAAAATATTCAATCAAAACATCAACAAGGATATAAGATATGAGCTTAAAAAAGATTGTTTGTCTACATTCAAAGAGGTAATTGAAAAAGGAATGGCGATATAAATAGTCCTTATTGAACAAGGTATCATTTGGATATTCAAAGAGAACAAAGAGGAATCAAATGGGAAAGGAAAAACTCACTTTTGGAACAAGAATAAGAACATAGTCAATGACAGGATAGTAGATGCAAATATTGTGAAACCTAAAATAACTTTCCCCGGTGCAAGTTCTTCTAACTCAAACAATCAAGTGAACAATCAAAGGAAATCAAAACCTCAAAGAAAATACACCCCGTTGGGAGAACCAATTGAAACCACATTCAAGAAGTTAGTGGCAAACAAGATCACAATACTACCAGATAATCCACCATATGAGCCAAAAGTAAAACCAAATTGGTGGAATGATGATGAATATTATGAATATCACAAGAGTAAAGGGAATTTAACTAGAAATTGTCACAGATTGAAGAATACCATACACGATCTCATTGACAGAGGTGACATAGAAGTGGGTGGTCACACCTCCAATGAAGAACATGCAATGTTCAAGGAGTCATTTACTAAACATGACAAGGGAAAAGCCAAAACAGATAATCAAACTAATTATACTAAAATGCCCTATGATTATGATTCCACTATTAGTCAGATTTCAATGGACAATCATGTTTCATGTTTCTACTAAAATTATAAAGGACAAAAATCTTGAAGGTCCTACCCAAAGGAGTAAATTTGTTTTGAAAGGAATTGGACCATCTTCTTCATCCTCCAAAAATGAAAATTCCAAATGTAATGTCACAACCTGTCGAGGTAAAGTCACCTTGCAAGGTGTTCTATCCAAGCCCACAACCTCTTCATCCACAAAGAATGAGTATGACATTGTAGACTAGCTAGGGAAGACACCTGCCCTCATTTCTGTTGCCATATGATGAAGCAGTGATAGTTTATGTTGTCATTGATGTCAATATATTCTCAAGAAAGTGAAATGGTATGCACCATATGAATATTGGAAGCAGTTATGGTCAATCGAGATGGAGTGGACTAGTGTCAGGATTCACTAAGTGTAACTACCGATTGGTAGTCTCAGTTCAGTTCTAGGGTTTCCGATATGGCCTGTGCAGTGCAAATGAAGGTATTTTGTGAATGATAAGGATAAGGATCAGGATGCCACATCAGTTATGTGCATGTGAAGGATTTCCTTGAGGATCTTGCATGTGAAGATTGAATGTATTGAATGCCTACCTCGAGGATGCATGATTTTCTGAGCGGTGTGTGATGTGCATGTGATGGGCTACTGATTTCTAGATGTGGTGAATATTGGATGATGCAGAATGACTTGAGATCTGTTTTAGATTGTTTCACTCTATGCAATATGTTTGGATAGTCAGGATTGGACCGCTTGTAATTGTAAACCTAAAATGTTTAGGGTTTAGGGTTTATACTACCGACCTAATTGTGGTCTATAAGGTCGATGATGTTTGTTATTTCTTGTGTTGGAAAAAGTTGTGTGTGTATCTGCATGTTGAGATACTTGCCAAATTAGTGTGGAATCTGCAGAGTGTGATTGCAGAGGAGAGGAGCTGAAAAGGATCTACCTTAGCAAGTAGTGTTGTTATTAGATCAGAGCTTTATCTAATGACTTCTAACCATTTCAATAGCAGGAAAATCCCTTGACCAGGTAGCTTTAACAGGTTTTTTTCAAATCCTCTAACCAAGTGACTCAAGTTCATTGAGTTCTTGAAATCCTCTAGCGAGGTAACCTTTAGCAAGGTTTATAACCATCCCTTAACCGGGTGATACCTAACAAGATCAGTTCCTAACAGAACCTTATTGTAAAGTATTTAATCAGACTAGGCTCCTAATAGAGAGAACTTCAAAAGAGTTCAAAACAAGCTTGTGGGTATTCATCCCGACCATGGTTTTTCCCATTTGGGTTTCCACATGAAAAATTTGTGTTATGGGTTGTGAGTTTTCATGTGATGACTGAGTAGTTTTTGATTAAAGTTGAATATGCATGCAATGCTAAATGATTGTGGTATTATTGATGCTACTCATGCATTACTAAACTAGTAAAGTAGCTATCAAGATGTGAGATCTATTTTTTGGTTAACTAGTTTAGATGTCTGAAGCATTTTTGTTTAACCGGTATTCCTATGGTTAAGTACACTGGTATAGACAATCGGTTATCTATGTAAAGAGAGTGTCAAAGTATTGAAGCAAGTTTTTGTCTATACTGATTCACCCCCCTCTTAGTATCAATTCGGATATTAGTTGTTCATCATTATTCATCAATTGGTATTAGAGTGACTCCATGTCCTCGGTGATATAAGCTTAACTGCTTGAGGCAAAAGATCCTACTTTAATGATGAAGAGGGAAGGTCCTAAGTTCAATAGGGATAACTTCAAAATATGGAAGGATAGAATGAAGAATTATATCAAGAGTTTGGGCACTCAACACTAGAGCTATGTTGAGAATGTCTATGTAATCCCCACTGGCACTTTGACCAATGATCAAAAAAGAGAGATTCAAGAAAATGGGCAAGTCATGGAAGCCCTTATTAGCAGCCTGTCCAATATTGAGTTCATTGATGTACAAGATAAGGACAATCCTAAGGATGTATGGGACACACTGGAAACCATTTATGGAGGTGATGAGCATGTCAAGTAGGCTAAGGAAGAAAGCCTCAGAGGAAAAATTGAAGACATGAGGATGGTTGAGGGTGAGACCATTCAGCAATATGGCATAAGGATCAAGATTGTGGTGGGAAATATCAAGAGCACTAGTGGAATAATTGATGATGCCACTGTTGTCAGTAAAGTTCTGAGATCATTGTTATCAATCTATGAAATTAGGGTTGCCGCTATTCAAGAGTTAAGGTCTATCGACAAGACAAAGGTATCTCTAGACTTTATCATTGCAAAGTTGACTGCATATGAATTGAATAGCTATGATGGTAGTGTTCAGAAGCTAGAGTTTGCCTTTAGAGAATCTATTTCCTCTGCACCAATCAGAAAAGGAAAAGAAGTCAATGAGAGTTATGAATCCAGGCCAAGCAAAGACATGGATGATGAGGAGATTCTGATGGAGTTTGAAGCTCTTCTTGCTAAGAGGCTTCCAAAAGGCACCGGAAAATACAAAGGTAAGATTCCTCTAAAATGTTTTTCCAACAATAAGATAGGACATATAGTTGTTAACTATCTTAATAATGACAATAAGGATAAACCAAAAAGGTTTAGAAAGTATAAAGGAGGAGGTAGGAGAAATTGTCTTGTTGCAGTGGATGAAGGTGTTACTGATGAAGAATCTAAGGATGAAGAGAATGAAGATAGAGTGTTTGTAGGTGTAAAGGAAGAGGTGTTTGATCAGAAAGCCCTTCTCTCTCACATTGACAACTCTAATGAGTGGATCATTGATAGCGAGTGTTCTGACCACATGACCGGTGACCAAAGAAAGTTTCTATCTCAGGAAGAATATGATGGAGGTGTTGTCTGGTTTGGCAATGATGCACCTTGCATGGTGAAAGAAAAAGGATACATCTCACTGAATGGAAAGAGTAGTGCGGATGATGTCTACCGAGTGGAAGACCTTAAGCACAACCTTTTGAGTGTTTCTCAGCTAAATGACAAAGGACTCATTCTAGAGTTCAAAGGTGGAGTCTGCAGAATAGTTGGAAAGAGTGGTGAACTTATTGCCACCAGTAAGAAGACTAGAGGAAACCTATTTTATTTGAATGCCAAGATTAGTCAGTACCTAATGGTGAAGTTTCATGACAATTGGATATGGCATAAGAGACTTTGTCATATGAATTTTGATAATATTGTAAAGGCTAGTAAGATCAAGGCAGTAAGAGGATTGCCTTTGCTGAACAAACCAGAGAATACTTGATGCAGAGAATGTCAACTTGGGAAGATGTCTTCCTCAACATTCAAAGGTAAGTCTCTTTCAATAGAGAACTTACTTGATCTAGTGCACACTAATCTATGTGGTCCAATGAAAACTAGAAGCATTCAGGGAGATCGGTATTTCATGATTCTTACCGATGACTTCTAAAGAATGATGTGGGTCACATTCTTGAAAGACAAGTCTGAGGCGTTTGGAAAGTTCAAAGCCTTTAGAGCATTGGTAGAGAAGAAGAGTGACAGAAGAATAAAATGCCTAAGAACCGATCAGGGAGGTGAATTCACTTCTGATGAATTCAACAAGTACTGTGAAGAGAATGACATCAAGAGGTAGTTGTCTGACCCAAGGACACCATAGCTGAATGGCATAGCAGAAAGGAATAACATGACTATAGTTGAAGTGGCTAGAACTATGTTGATCCAAGGAAAGGTTGCTCACACTTTTTGGAGAGAAGTGGTAAGCATTGCAGTCTATACCATGAACTGGGTACTCATTAAGAAAGGTAAAGACAAAACCCCCTATGAGCACTGGAATGGGAGAACTCCTAATGTGAGTTATTTTAAATTGTTTGGCAGTAAGTGCTATATCAGGAGAGGTGAGCATCTAAGTAAGTTTGATGCTAAATGTGATGAAGGAATATTTTTGGGATATTCCACTAAAAGCAAAGCTCTCAAATGCTACAACAACAAGACTCAAAAAATTATTGAGAGTATCAATGTTAGGGTTGATGAATCCCCTGAGGAGCCTAAGGAAACCTATAGCAAGCAAGGGGAAGATGAACTGGGTATAACCTTCTGGGAACTGGTTAAGAAGGAAATAAGTTGGAAACACCAAAAAGACCTCACTGTTCCTATACTGGTAGAAGCTGCAATAGGTGAAGAAGAAGATGAAGTGGAAGAAGAAGAGGAAAAGCAAGAAGAGCTAGCTAGGGTCATTCCTAGGTATGTGAAACTACATCATGATCCGAACCAGATCATAGGAGATAAAGATGCAGAGATATTCACAAGGAGAAAGGTGAAAGAAAAATCTTGCATGATTTTAGTTATTGAGCCTAAGACCACTAGAGAGCCACTTACCGACGAAGACTGGATTAAGGCAATGGAAGAGGAGTTGGACAAGATAGAAAAGAATGCAACATGGTCCTTGGTACCTAGACTAGAACATAAGAATGTATTTGGTACCAAATGGGTCTTCAAAAATAAGCTAAATGAAGAAGGCACAGTGGTAAGGAACAAGGCAAGACTTGTATGCAAGGGATATGCTCAGGAAGAGGGAGAAGACTATGGAGAAACCTTTGCCCCAGTGGCTAGACTAGAAGGTGTTTGATTGCTACTTGCATTTGCAGATATCAAGGGATTTAAAGTATACCAGATGGATGTGAAGCCTGCATTCCTAAATGGAATCCTAGAAGAAGAAGTGTATATTGAGAAACCAGATGGGTTTGCTTTGTCAGAAGATAGTAACATGGTGTGTAGATTACACAAGGACCTGTATAGATTGAAACAAGCACCAAGGGCATGGTATGTGTTGAACTCTATATTTGAAATAAAAATATATATATATTTCTTTAGGCGTGAAGACTAAAAGATTTCTCGGCCAATAAATCGTATCGAGTATTTCAAAAGAAGCTTCATCGAAAAAGTACTTTCATCGAAATAAAGTATGTAAAGCACCAAGCAAAAAGGTTTCAGCAAAAAGTCACCTTCGATAAATTCAGGAAACCGCTCATCGATACTCCAAGTTTCATCGAAAAGTAAAAACAAAAAGAAAAAGGCAAAAAGTGATTTCGAAGAAATATAACTACCGAAGAAACTCATAAAGCATTCATCGAAATGCAAAATCTCATCGATAAACATAATGTCAAACAAGAGCAAAGGTGTTTTATCGATAAAAGAGGATATCGAAGGAAAAGGACTTCTCGATGAACTTACATGAACCTTCACCGAAGGAAAGAACTCATCGAAATATGATTTCGATAAAACTTGCAAATGACCTATCAAAAAAGAGGTTTGTCGATGAAAAGATGATTTCGATGAGTCTTGAAAATGGCTTCTCGACATGGGTTACTCACCGAAAGAATAATATCGAAGAGAATGGGCTTTTCATGAAAGATTTAAACACTCGGCCGAAGACAAGGGTTTCATCAATAACTTGAATTACGATCATTTTGGTCGAACTGTACTTCCCGTGAAAGAGTTAAAGGCCCAAGTGAAGAATGTCACATCTACAATTAAGTTTAAACACTTGAGTAGCCATTGTAGATGTAGAACATTAACTGTGCACAAGTTGCCCATACGATTACAGTTGAACTGATCGAATTTTCATAGGAGCCAGATTAATACCAAAAGACTGAAAATTGTGAAGAACTTGCGGAAATTTGTGAACGACAATCAGAAGAGCTGGGCATTTCTCCAAGTAAGTGTTGTCTCTTGTATTTGCTATAATCATGGAACCTTCTTCTTCTTCTTCTAAAAAGAGTAGGAAAGGAAAAGAACTAAACCTTGAAGAGAAGCCCAAAAGACAAAAGAAGGAAGGGAGAGCTCTGACTCAGGATTTGCTAGACCAATGTCCCACATCTAGTGTAAGGTCTAAAAAGATCAAGAGCAAAGAAGGATTGGAGGATAGATTTGAAAACCTGGGAGACATTTGGACTGAAATCAGAGGACATGAATTATTCCTATTTAGCTACAAAAGAAGGGATGCTCCTGAGCCCATAAGTAATCTATGGAAGAAGAACTTAGGGAAACTGGTAGTCCCAAACGTGTTTGTAGATGTTGAATTAATGAAAGCTCTGGTAGATTGTTATAATCCAAGAACCAAAACCATATGTGATTACAGAGGGAATCCCTTAGTGGTGATTAACAAACAAACTATTGATATGGTATTTGATTTAGATTGGGAAGTAGAGTAGAGAGTCGATATGCAGAAACTGTCACAAGAATTTTTTAGCTTGGAAAACATCTACAAGACTTGGAGACTACCTATTCACCGGCCGAAAGTGGGTGCGTCGTTTGTTCCATTCAACAAAGATGACAAGGTACCATTTGATGTCAACCACTTCCATCCATATTTTAAGTATACATATTATGCTGCAGCCCAAGTATTAGGCCTAGAGGCTCATCCACTCATGGATATTGGGGTTATGGTTTTATTTTGTGATTTACAATCAAAAGACCCTAGGTCATTTGATTATGCCACTTATGTTGTAGATGCCTTAAATCATGGGTTGGAGAAGTTAAAAGGGGATCTTGTGAACATACATTTTTCATTGTACTCCTTATTAATACATATTATTCTTTATTGTGGACAAGAGATCAACTTCTGGTCAGACGATTTCTGCATTAGATCTTATGATAAGAATGGTTTGAAGAAGCCAGTTCAGTTGTGGGTTTCTGCATGGGACCAGAGATTCATGAACAACCAGTACTGGCACTTTCAGGAATATTTTGTGAAACCTCTTAGTGCGGCCTTTGGGAAACACAGAGATTATACTCTGTCCCCTAAAATTAAGAGATTCCTCAGGCCAAAGGACTTCTCTCTGGAGTCACAAATTGATCACAACTGGGGTGATTGGTATTGCCACAATAATCACACAGAAATCAGGGTATTTGGGTATGAAGGAAGACCACACATGCTTCCAATTATAGTACCAAACAGGGTGGCTAGCCTGGAGATTGTAAGACAATTATCTATTGTCAGTGCCAAACACCTTACAGATTTTAGTAAACAATCCATTGTTCCAGGTTTATTGGTTTTTTCTGACTTTATTGTTAAAAGTTCAAAAAGCTATCATTTACTACAGAATAAGTTAGACTACTATGGCATGACTCTGGGTGAACCTAGAGAGAACTTCGATCTTGAAGGGTATATAAGAGCTACCAGGGCGTCACAAAAACTCAAAGCTGGAATACATGTGGCCAAAATGCCAGATGACCTGATTAAGAATCTTGAAAGAGAGGAGGCGAAGGTTTTGAGCGAAAAGAGTGAATTGACTTGGGAGGCCTACAAATGGAAAAGGGCAAGGGGAATGATAGACGGAGATCTACTTGGAAATCTCCAAGATCCTTTGGAAGTAGCTAAAAGGCTGCTTCAACATGAAGTGGAGATCATGCATAGAGTGCCCCTACAATTCCTTCATTTTATCAACACTGAGAAGGATAGTCAACCATTGGCTCACATGTCACCAAAATCAACTGCTAGTAGTATCCCTGCTGATTCCCCTAGGGAAGATTATCCTCCTGGTTTTGAAGCAAAGATGAATGTGGACACTGGTGAGATTAATATTAAGGATGTCGTCGATATAAAGATGACTGAACATGAAGATTTTGTTGCTAATGATGGATTCGCCTCTTCTAGGGAATTCCTTTCATTTTTGTACCAGTACAAAGGAGCACATGTTAAACGAAGCATGGCTGGAAGACTAGAAGAAGAACAGATGAAGAAATTGCAGGATGAGATTGATATCCTCATGAAAGATATGACCCCTGAGAAAGGGAGAAAATTACTAAAAGAGGCTGGTGTAATCATCTTCTCTGGTTGGGATATAAACTCAGTACTTCTATTTGACGAGTTCCTGAAGAAGAAAGATTTGAATCAACAGGTGTTGCCTCAGGAGATAGACAAATTATTTCTAGGCTCTGGATATGATCCCGATAAGAAGGCTCTCCTACAATGGGCATTATATCCAAAGGGGAAGAGACCTATCATTGTGGATATTGAAGAAACCTTTGGACACCTCATGGTTCATCAGGTTGGAAAGACTGACCCTAGGGTCACTGCTAAACTAAACTTGGATGTTGCTAGATTAAACCTGGACCAGACAGAATTTTTGGTCAGGGAAAATGTCACATATAAGGGGTTGTATGAAAAATCCAAAGAGGAGAATCAAAAGTTGCAAGCAAAAATATTGCAACTTGAGACAGGGACTCCCATAAGCGAATACACCTCATACCCCATAGGACGTAGCTTGGATGATGTTTCTGATGCTCTTTACTAGAAGTATCAAGCAGATAAGGCCACCAAACAAGCAAATAGTATCCAACAACAGACGGATAAACTGGTCAATGATATCATCGGACATCGGTTTAACACCATGCTTTCTCATGTTGAACCATATTGGAAAGTGTATAATGGAACTATAAAGGCATTAACAGAGCATGAGAGATTAAAAGCATGATTACATGAAGTACTGAATAGTGTCGATACAATGATGCCAGAGGAAAAGACTGAAGGGACTGCGTATATGGAAAATCATGTTAAACTTGAAGATACGCTGAGAAGAGATCTAAAGGAATTGGATGATGGGAAACCTATTGGAATGCCCTCGGTTTATAAAGAAGGAGAAGTAATATCCCTGGAGGATTTGCGGAAAGAGCTTATCAGCATCAAAGACTGGGCTTTGTCAGAAATCGATCGAAGTAAGGACATGGCCCCTATCGTCAACCAAATGATATTCAAATATCTGTCGCAGGGAGAAGAATTAAAGAAATAGAGTGCCAGAATCAAAACCTTCAAGGATGATGACTATATTCATCATTTAGGAATTCTTAATCTCTTTTTGCTTAAGTTTGTTAGAAACGTTCAAACTAGCGATTAGCATTTCGAAAAGACGTGTCTTTTCATGAAAAGCCTTCGTTCTCATATATATATGAGAGTAATTTTTGTAATATAGGGGGATACAAATTAGATAAGAGCAAGATAGCAATGTATGATAGCCTGTAAGTCTTCTGTATACAAACCATAATGGAATACATGTTTTGATCAATTATTTTTCTCTGCATATGTGTTGTGGATCATTTCACTTTCTTTTGGCAATCGTCTATGATATTATCTAATAAGATAAGGTTATTCATGTTCTTGAGATTAAATTTATGCTTTATACTATAAAGTTGAAACAAAAGTTTTGCTTGCGAATTGTAATTGTTCCTCGCAGAGCTTAATTGACTGGTCCCTTAAAGGTAGGGTTAAATTCACTCAATCAACATATGATATAAGCATTTATTTGGTTTCAAAAGAAATAATAACTGACAGGTCCATAAAGGGATGGATTAAAAACTGTCTCACAGGCTCGCACCATAAGTCCTGAAGAAAGTACAATGACTCTGTAGCCCAAACAGCAAAGAAGGCATTGGCTAATTACAGATTACACTCATCATTTTATTCATCATTTGTTATTTTAAAAGCAACATAAGTAATTAGGAAACATAGAATGAATAGTTTCTATAACAACAATCTTGAACTCATTTGCTATATCTCCATCCAAGGAACTTATGCAATTCTGAGACTAGGAGATATCAGATTAAGACATTAAATCTGCTACAAAAAGCATTAGTTGAAGGAACAACTAGTGAATAGGTATACCCGCCTAGGTCTTGCAGAGCCTAAAGTGAGAGAGTTAGTAACCAAATAGGTTCACTCTATAAGTTGGCCAAGTCAATTGGAGGGTTTGATCATAGGAGTTGGCATTTCCTTAGAACCTATCCAATCTGTTGATTTGAGACCCAACAGATTGGCGACTCTGTTGGGGAAGAATTATTAAAAACTCTGTTGTGGGATAGAACTCAGAAGAAAGAAATAACTTGTGTCCTCTAGGAAAGAGGTGGCAACTCTGATTTAAGAATATCAATGCACAGAACAAGATCAGTTACAAAAGGACAATCTCTATCCCAATTAGATTTCTCTCAATGAAAGAACAACGACAAAGAACCCATGAATGAATCCATGAGACAAAGATACACCCAGTATAAACATGAAAGTAACCAACATTCACCCTTAAGGGAACAGGATAGAACAACAACTTCAAGCCCGGTGAATGAGGATTTGGTTGCAGCATACAAAGCTCAGAAGGGGCGATATCAAACTCCCCCTAGATTCGAAAATCACGAAGCACAGTCCAGACAATACACACCACCTCCATGAGGATTAGGTATGGCAGATCCTGCAAATAGATTTACAGATTTAACTAGACAAATGATGGAGGTAGCTGCTGAGATGAGAGATTCCGGAAGGACTCAGGAATGTTTGGAACTATGTGCTAAATTAGGCATAAATGTTGGTGAGGATGATTTTAATAAAGATGTAAACAACTACAAGAAAAAATATGCTCAGGGAGTGGGTAAAACAAAGAGTAATGATTTTAAGGCTTATGAGAATCCCTTGTTTGGTAACAAAAAGGATGATCATGTGCAATCAAGTACGCCACCAGTCCAACCAAATTCACATACAAACTTCACTACTCATAATCAGTACCCACCTCCTGGTCAATTTTATAACCAACACCCACCCCCTAATCACTTTCAATATCAACACCAAAATCAATACCCTCTTCCTTATCAAAATCAAATGCCCTTATATGGTAATGTGAACCAAAAATTTGGGAATCCTCATGGAGGGCATGGACTAATAAACATGGAACAAATGAGGCAGTTTGATTTTTCAGGAATGATGGTGTACCCATATCCTATCCCAAATGAAATCAGGACAGCAATACCAAGATTCACAGGAAGTAATGCAGTTTCAGGTGAGGCTCATTGTAAAGCCTTTGATGCAGTAATTGAGGATTTTGGTTTACCATATGAAGATGTCAAGATCAAGTTGTTTATGCAGTCATTAATAGAAGATGCAAGAGATTGGTTTAGGACGTTGCCTAATGCATCCATTAGAAATCTTGCAGAATTCAAAGACTTGTTCCTTGAGCAGTATGGAGACCATAACAGCCCTGAGTTTGCTTTGCATGAAATCATTAGCATAAAAAAGGAGCAAAATGAATCAGTGATAGATTTTAACAAAAGATTTAACAGGGTTCTAAACAAAATCCCCAATAGGATGAAACCAGTACCTGAGGTGAGCATTCTGTATTACATCAATGCTTATGATAGTAAAACAAACTATGAGCTGAGAACCAGAAATCCTAGAGACCTCCAGGATGTTATGAAAGATGCCATTATTATAGAAAACAATAGAAAGGCTGCTGGTAAAGTGGGAAAAAGAGAGGATGCAAGGTTGTACAATCCTAAAGCACCCAAGGCTAATAGAGATGAAGATAAGCTTGACAAAGTTTTAAGTGCCCTAAAAGATTTATCTGTAAGGGTAAACAAAATAGAGAAACAGCAATACTACCGTCCTGAGAGGCCCAGATTGCATGACATGCCCTATAACACTACATGGAAGGATGGAAAACCAGTAGACAGGAACCACAAAGATAATCAACAAATTCCAGATCCTTTGAAAAGAACAGTAAATTATACTCAAGATGATGACATGTGGTGTTATGCTTGCAATATGCCACATGCTTCTTCTTTGTGTGCAGTAGCAAAAGGATTGCAAGAGGAGGAGGATAGTTATGAAGAACATATGAGTGATTCAACTGTTAACATGATATCCTTTGCTCAAGAAGGAAGGTCAGATTCCATGAACATTGATCAATGCTCTGTGTTACCTGTGACCACCAGCAAAAATGAAAGTGTTAAGCTCAGAATCCCTACTGAAGAAGAGAAAAGAAAAATTAAAGCTTATGCCGTTGCACAAGCAAAAAGGACTTATGATTTAAGGAATAGAATGGTGAATCCAGAGCAGGGTAAACCTACTAGTCTTTTTATGAAAGAAACTGATGAGACACTCAAGCGAATAAACAAAGCAACTAAGACTAAGGAGGTTGTATCAAAGGATAATAAAAGGGGTCCTGATGTTCGAAAGGGAGAAATAGTAAAATTTCCTTCAGCACAACACTCTACTTCATTTGATATTTCAGCTGCATTAACACAATTAAAAGTTTATGTTCCATTGATGGAAATAATGAGGTTTCCTGAGTACAGAGAAAAAACTTTGGAGATGATTTCAGGTGTCCAAGAAGAAAAGGTTAATGAACAGAAACAAAAGGTCCCAACAGGTGACAATAATGAACAAATGGCCCCAGTTATATATTTAGGGTCTACTATAACTAAAAACCCAACACAGGTAGACCCATTTTATCTCACTTTGGTGATAAACAACAAAAAAATAAAGAATTATATGATCGATTCAGGAGCAGCCATAAATGTCATGCCTATTGGGGTAATGAAAGAACTTGGATTGGAAGTTGATACTACCTTTGGGAAATGCTACGCCATGGACAATAGATCAGTCCCAGTGGTTGGTATTATGAAGGATGTAGAGTTCAGGTTAGCAGCCTATCTGGAAGCATCATATAAAATAGATATTACAGTGGTAGATGTTCCTCCAAACTATGGAATGTTATTGTCTAGGCAGTGGTCGAATATGATTGGTGGATATGTGCAGCTGGATTTGTCATACGCTACGATTCCAATCAATGGACAGGAAGTAAAAATCGACAAAGAACCCTGGTCCACATATATCATAGAAGACATGGAAGAAACAGTGAATCAAATATGTTTTTTATAAACTGATATGGACAACTTCCAAGTACAGTTAACAAAACCTAAATTTAAAGAGTGGATCCCCATTGAGTCATGTCTAACTGAAAAAGATGGTCAAATATGGAAAATGTTCTTTGATGGGTCTTGTAGCAAGGAAGGAAGTGGGGCTGGAATCCTATTTATTTCACCCACAGGGGAAACTTACAAATATTCTTTCAAGTTGTTATTTGAATGTACTAATAACATTGCCGAATATGAAGCTCTACTCACTGGTCTTAACATAGCAGTCAAACATGGAATTAAATTGTTAAGTGTCTTTGGTGATTCAGAATTGATAGTTTCACAAGTAAAGGAAAAATATGCCTCAAGACACCTAAGACTGAAACAATACAGGAATGCTATTTGGGATACTATGGAGCTTTTTGATGCTTTTCAGATAAATTGGATAGATAGGTTGAAGAACATCATGGCAGACTTTCTGGCAAATATTGCACTAAAAGATAATGATATAACGCTGACTGGGATGTTTGAAATAGAGATGAAAGTAAGACCATCTGTTCCTGATAATTTATACAACTGGCAAGTGTTTCAAGATGATACAGATCTGCTGAACTTCTTACAAGGTATTGATCATTATCGGACTCAAGCTATAAACTTTAATGATTTTGTGGAAAAAACTAGAGGTAAGGAAACTTTATTTGGACATGAAATCATACAATTAAAGTCAAATAAATTACCGAGAGGCCTAGTAGCATTAGAAAGAACTTTTAATGCTCAGGATGTGATTGAGACTAAAGGATCAACTGTTAAAGAGAGTGATGTTGAACAAATCAATCTAGGAAGTGAAGGAGCCCCCAGAAATGTTTTTATTGGAAAAAAATTAACTCCTACCATGAGGCAACAACTGATAGTGTTGCCAAAAAGATACAAACATGTGTTTGCGTGGTCTTATGAAGATCTCAAAGCTTACAGGGAAGATCTTTTTCAACATGAGATACCACTTAAACTAGAAGCTAAACCATTCAGACAAAAGCAGAGACCTATTAATCTAACATTGCTACCAAAAATGAGGGAAGAGATCATAAAGATGAAGGACGCGGGAATAATTGAACCATGCAGATATTCCACATGGGTTTCTAACTTGGTACCAGTCAGGAAGAAAAATGGGGATATTAGATTATGTGTAGACTTTAGGAATTTAAACATATCATCTCTAAAGGATAACTATCCATTGCCAAATATGGATAACATGCTGCAAAGGGTGACAGGGTGTGAGTTGCTATCTATGATGGATGGATTTTCAGGTTACAATCAGGTGAAAGTTAGAGAAACTGAAAAATATAAGACAGCCTTTACAACTCCATGGGGCACTTATGTCTATGCACGAATGCCATTTGGATTGACCAATGCTGGAGCTACTTTTCAAAGGGCAATGGATGTGGCTTTTGCAGAACTGATTGATGTAATCATGGTAGTATACCAAGATGATTTGACTGCATACTCAAAGAAAGCTGATGATCATTGTGAGCACCTTGAAAAGATATTTAAAAGGGCCTTAGAATATGGGATTTCCTTGAATCCTAAGAAATGCCACTTTGGTGTTGAAGAGGGAAAATTACTTGGACACATAGTATCCAAGGAAGGGGTAAGAATTGACCCTGAAAGGGTAGCAACTATTAATGAGGTTCCCATCCCCTGAACTATCAAAGCCATTCAATCATTCTTGGGACAAATTAATTTTGTGAGAAGGTTTATTTTGAATTTTGCAGACATAGTAAAACCTATAGTAAGGATGTTAAAGAAAGAGGCCCAAATAGATTGGACTGAGGAAGCAATTGATTCCTTTGTGGCGATCAAAAAAGAAATTTCTGAGGCACCAGTACTAATTTCCCTAGATTTTGGTAAACCTTTTATAATATTCTCATTCGCCTCCTGTCACACAATAGCAGCAGTGTTGTTGCAGAAAAATTCAGAAGGGTATGAGCAGCCCATTGCATACTTTAGCAAGTCTTTGAGCCCTTCAGAAGTAAAATATGAATTGAATGAAAAGCAAGCTTATGCTTTGGTCAAAGCAGTAAAACAATTTAGACCATACTTAGTAGGGGCTGAAGTTATAGCTTATGTTCCCAATGCAGGAGTAAAAGATATCTTCAGACAGACCGAGGTCACGGGCAAAAGATGCAAATGGATCAATCAAATACAAGAATTTAACATTGAGCTCAAAATTTCACAGGTTATCAAAGGACAAGGGTTGGCCAAACTCATGACAGGAACTGAAATTGAGGAATCTGGTGTGAATCAAGTTGGATGGGAAGAAGCTAACTTCAGTATTGAGAAAACAGCATGGTACACTGATAATATATACTACCTTAAGCACTTGAAATGCCCGGATGGTATGACTGATAATCAGAAGAGAGCTTTGAAGTTGAAATCAGCAAGATATGTAATTGTCAATGGGGACTTATACTGGAAAAATAGAGATGGGATATTATTATTATGTCTAGACAACTACCAGGCAAACAAGGTTCTTCATGAAATGCATGATGGGGTTTGTGGTGGTCATTTCTCGGCCAAGACTACAGCACATAAAATATTGAGAGCTGGATATTATTGGCCGTGTGTTTTCAACGATTCTTATAGATATGTCAGAAAGTGTGAAGCTTGTCAAAAGTTTTCAAACAAAACAAAATATCAAGGATCACTCCCATTGAGACCAATGTTGGCTGAGGAACCATTTCAACAATGGGGAATAGACTTTATAGGGGAAATATCAGAAAAATCTAGTGGAGGACACAGATGGATATTAGTCGCTACAGACTATTTTACCAAATGGGTGGAGGCAATACCCACTAGACAGGCCACTAGCAAAGTGGTGATAAAATTCTTAATGGAGAACATTATTACTAGATTCGGTGTTCCTGCAAGGATCATCTCAGACAATGGCATGTCCTTTAGATCAGAGGAATTCAACATTTTTTGTGGAGAATATGGCATTAAGATATCACACTCTTCTCCTTACCACCCTCAAGGGAATGGGCAAGCTGAATCAAGCAACAAGAATATCCTAAAGATCATTAAAAAGATATTGGGACAAAATAAAAAAGCATGGGATTCAAAGTTGAATCTTGCATTGTGGGCAGATAGGATAACTGTGAAGAAATCTACAGGAAAGTCTCCATTTGAATTGGTTTATGGCAAAAGGGCCAGACTACCTTTGGATAATCTTTTGCCTGTACATAGATTCATGATTCAAGAAGGGATAGATGTTGAAGATCCATCACAAGAAAGGATAATGCAGTTAGTAGAACTTGATGAAGTCAGGGCAGAAGCTCAGAAGCGAAATATCAGGATTCAAAACCAAATGAAGAAGTTGTATGACAAGAGGACATCAGATAGAAAATTTTGTGTGGGTGATTGGGTTTTAATGTGGAATGCCAGGAGTCAAGATAAAGGCAAGCATGATAAATTTGAAGCCTTATGGATCGGCCCATATGTGATCATAGATAAAAAAGGAGAGGATTCCTATTTGCTCCAAAATACAACAGGGGAGGTCCAAGAATTGCCAGTACATGGGCAATTCTTAAAAAACTTCTTTTCTTAAACATACTATATCATATGTACAGTAGATTAGGATCCATTTCCATTGTAAATACCATCATATATCTGTGCTAACCAGAGATTCTGAATTCTTGAAGACATACACAATATGCCTCCATCCTCAGTCAGAGCTGCTGTTGAACTCTATATTTGAAATAAAAATATATATATATTTCTTTAGGCGTGAAGACTAAAAGATTTCTCGGCCAATAAAACGTATCGAGTATTTCAAAAGAAGCTTCATCGAAAAAGTATTTTCATCGAAATAAAGTATGTAAAGCACCAAGCAAAAAGGATTCGGCAAAAAGTCACCTTCGATAAATTCAGGACACCGCTCATCGATACTCCAAGTTTCATCGAAAAGTAAAAACAAAAAGCAAAAGGCAAAAAGTGATTTCGAAGAAATATAACTACTGAAGAAACTCATAAAGCATTCATCGAAATGCAAAATCTCATCGATAAACATAATGTCGAACAAGAGAAAAGGTGTTTTATTGATAAAAGAGGATATCAAAGGAAAAGGACTTTTTGATGAACTTACATGAACCTTCACCGAAGGAAAGAACTCATCGAAATATGATTTCGATAAAACTTGCAAATGACCTATCAAAAAAGAGGTTTGTCGATGAAAAGATGATTTCGATGAGTCTTGAAAATGGCTTCTCGACATGGGTTACTCACTGAAAGAATAATATCGAAGAGAATGGGCTTTCGATGAAAGATTTAAATACTCAGCCGAAGACAAGGGTTTCATCGATAACTTGAATTACGATCATTTTGGTCGAACTGTACTTCCCGTGAAAGAGTTAAAGGCCCAAGTGAAGAATGTCACATCTACAATTAAGTTTAAACACTTGAGTAGCCATTGTAGATGCAAAACATTAATTGTGCACAAGTTGCCCATATGATTACAGTTGAACTGATCGAATTTTCATAGGAGCTAGATTAATGCCAAAAGACTGAAAATTGCGAAGAACTTGCAGAAATTTGTGAACGACAATCAAAAGAGCTGGGCATTTCTCCAAGTAAGTGTTGTCTCTCGTATTTGTTGTAATCATGGAACCTTCTTCTTCTTCTTCTAAAAAGAGTAGGAAAGGAAAAGAACTAAACCCTGAAGAGAAGCCCAAAAGACAAAAGAAGGAAGGGAGAGCTCTGACTCAGGATTTGCTAGACCAATGTCCCACATCTAGTGTAAGGTCTAAAAAGATCAAGAGCGAAGAAGAAGGATTGGAGGATAGATTTGAAAACCTGGGAGACATTTGGACTGAAATCAGAGGACATGAATTATTCCTATTTAGCTACAAAATAAGGGATGCTCCTGAGCCCATAAGTAATCTATGGAAGAAGAACTTAGGGAAACTGGTAGTCCCAAATGTGTTTGTAGATGTTGAATAAATGAAAGCTTTGGTAGATTGTTATAATCCAAGAACCAAAACCATATGCGATTACAGAGGGAATCCCTTAGTGGTGATTAACAAAAAAACTATTGATATGGTATTTGATTTAGACTGGGAAGTAGAGGAGAGAGTCGATATGCAGAAACTGTCACAAGAATTTTTTAGCTTGGAAAACATCTACAGGACTTGAAGACTACCTATTCACCGGCCGAAAGTGGGTGGGTCATTTGTTCCATTCAACAAAGATGACAAGGTGCCATTTGATGTCAACCACTTCCATCCATATTTTAAGTATACATATTATGCTACAGTCCAAGTATTAGGCCTAGAGGCTCATCCACTCATGGATATTGGGGTTATGGTTTTATGTGCTGATTTACAATCAAAAGACCCTAGGTCATTTGATTATGCCACTTATGTTGTAGATGCCTTAAATCATGGGTTGGAGAAGTTCAAAGGGGATCTCGTGAACATACATTTTTCATTGTACTCCTTATTAATGCATATTATTCTTTATTATGGACAAGAGATCAACTTCTGGTCAGACGATTTCTGCATTAGATCTTATGATAAGAATGGTTTGATGAAGCTAGTTCAGTTGTGGGTTTCTGCATGGGACCAGAGATTCATGAACAACCAGTACTGGCACTTTCAGGAATATTTTGTGAAACCTCTTAGTGCGGCCTTTGGGCAACACAGAGATTATACTCTGTCCGCTGAAATTAAGAGATTCCTCAGGCCAAAGGACTTCTCTCTGGAGTCACAAATTGATCACAACTGGGGTGATTGGTATTGCCACAATAATCACACAGAAATCAGGGTATTTGGGTATGAAGGAAGACCACACATGCTTCCAATTACAGTACCAAACAGGGTGGCTAGCCTGGAGATTGTAAGACAATTATCTATTGTCAATGCCAAACACCTTACAGATTTTTGTAAACAATCCATCGTTCCAGGTTTATTGGTTTTTTCTGACTTTATCGTTAAAAGTTCAAAAAGCTATCATTTACTACAGAATAAGTTAGACTACTATGGCATGACTCTGGGTGAGCCTAGAGAGAACTTCGATCCTGAAGGGTATATAAGAGCTGCCAGGGCGTCACAAAAACTCAAAGCTGGAATACATGTGGCCAAAATGCCAGATGACCTGATTAAAAATCTTGAAAGAGAGGAGGCCAAGGTTTTGAGAGAAAAGAGTGAATTGACTTGGGAGGCCTACAAATGGAAAAGGACAAGGGGAATGATAGATGGAGATCTACTTGGAAATCTCCAAGATCCTTTGGAAGTAGCTAAAAGGCTACTTCAACATGAAGTGGAGATCATGCATAGAGTGCCCCTACAATTCCTTCATTTTATCAACACTGAGAAGGATAGTCAACCATTGGCTCACATGTCACCAAAATCAACTGCTAGTAGTATCTCTGCTGATTCCCCTAGGGAAGATTATCCTCCTAGTTTTGAAGCAGAGATGAATGTGGACACTGGTGAGATTAATATTAAGGATGTCGTCGATATAAGGATGACTGAACATGAAGATTTTGTTGCCGATGATGGATTCGCCTCTTCTAGGGAATTCCTTTCATTTTTGTACTAGTACAAAGGACCATATGTTAAACGAAGCATGGCTGGAAGACCAGAAGAAGAACAGATGAAGAAATTGCAAGATGAGATTGATATCCTCATGAAAGATATGACCCCTGAGAAAGGGAGAAAATTACTAAAAGAGGCTAGTGTAATCATCTTCTCTGGTTGGGATATAAACTCAGCACTTCTGTTTGATGGGTTCCTGAAGAAGCAAGATTTGAATCAACAGGTGTTGCCTCAGGAGATAGACAAATTATTTCTAGGCTCTGGATATGATCCCGATAAGAAGGCTCTCCTACAATGGGCATTATATCCAAAGGGGAAGAGACCTATCATTATGGATATTGAAGAAACCTTTGGACACCTCATGGTTCATCAGGTTGGAAAGACTGACCCTAGGGTCACTGCTAAACTAAACTTGGATGTTGCTAGATTAAACCTGGACCAGACAGAATTTTTGGTCAGGGAAAATGTCACATATAAGGGGTTGTATGAAAAATCCAAAGAGGAGAATCAAAAGTTGCAAGCAAAAATATTGCAACTTGAGACAGGGACTCCCATAAGCGAATACACCTCATACCCCACATGACGTACCTTGGATGATGTTTCTGATGCTCTGTACTGGAAGTATCAAGCAGGTAAGGCCACCAAACAAGCAAATAGTATCCAACAAAAGATGGATAAACTGGTCAATGATATCATCGGACATCGGTTTAACACCATGCTTTCACATGTCGAACCATATTGGAAAGTGTATAATGGAACTATAAAGGCATTAACAGAGCATGAGAGATTAAAAGCACGATTACATGAAGTACTGAATAGTGTCGATACAATGACGCCAGAGGAAAAGACTGAAGGGACTGCGTATATGGAAAATCATGTTAAACTTGAAGATACGCTGAGAAGAGATCTAAAGGAATTGGATGATGGGAAACCTATTGGAATGCCCTCGGTTTATAAAGAAGGAGAAGTAATATCCCTGGAGGATTTGCGGAAAGAGCTTATCAGCGTCAAAGACTGGGCTTTGTCAGAAATCGATCGAAGTAAGGACATGGCCCCTATCGTCAACCAAATGATATTCAAATATCTGTCGCGGGGAGAAGAATTAAAGAAACAGAGTGCCAAAATCAAAACCTTCAAGGATGATGACTATATTCATCATTTAGGAATTCTTAATCTCTTTTTGCTTAAGTTTGTTAGAAACGTTCAAACTAGCGATTAGCATTTCGAAAAGATGTGTCTTTTCATGAAAAGCCTTCGTTCTCATATATATATGAGAGTGATTTTTGTAATATAGGGGGATACAAATTAGATAAGAGCAAGATAGCAATGTATGATAGCCTGTAAGTCTTCTGTATACAAACCATAATGGAATACATGTTTTGATCAATTATTTTTCTCTGCATATGTGTTGTGGATCATTTCACTTTCTTTTGGCAATCGTCTATGATATTATCTAATAAGATAAGGTTATTCATGTTCTTGAGATTAAATTTATGCTTTATACTATAAAGTTGAAACAAAAGTTTTGCTTGCGAATTGTAATTGTTCCTCGCAGGGCTTAATTGACTGGTCCCTTAAAGGTAGGGTTAAATTCACTCAATCAACATATGATATAAGCATTTATTTGGTTTCAAAAGAAATAATAACTGACAGGTCCATAAAGGGATGGATTAAAAACTGTCTCACAGGCTCTCACCATAAGTCCTGAAGAAAGTACAATGACTCTGTAGCCCAAACAGCAAAGAAGGCACTGGCTAATTACAGATTACACTCATCATTTTATTCATCATTTGTTATTTTAAAAGCAACAGAAGTAATTAGGAAACATAGAACGAATAGTTTCTATAACAACAATCTTGAACTCATCTGCTATATCTCCATTCAAAGAACTTATGCCATTCTGAGACTAGGAGATATCAGATTAAGACACTAAATTTGCTATAAAAAGCATTAGTTGAAGGAACAACTAGTGAATAGGTATACCCGCCTAGGTCTTGCAGAGCCTAAAGTGAGAGAGTTAGTAACCAAATAGGTTCACTCTATAAGTTGGCCAAGTCAATTGGAGGGTTTGATCATAGGAGTTGGCATTTCCTTAGAACCTATCCAATCTGTTGATTTGAGAGCCAACAGTATGAACGGTTACACTCTCATCTTATGAAGATAGGATTTTAGAGAACAAGTGAGGACAACAACATCTACCTAAAATCTGAAGGTGATTAGATTTTGATCTGTTAAGTATTTGTAGATGACATAATCTTCAGAGGAGATGATGAAATGATCCATGCATTCATAGATGAAATGAAGAAAGAGTTTGAGATGTCTCTTATAGGAGAAATAAAGTTCTTCATTGGTCTACAGATTTAGCAAATGAAGGAGGGTATCTTCATTACCCAGTCCAAGTATATCAAAGAGGTATTGAAGACCTTTGGGATGGAGGAGAGCAAACCGGTTGGAACACCGATGGTGATCGGCTGCAAATTGACCAAGGAGGATGACTCAGCATTGGTGAATGAGAAGGAGTACCAGTCAATGATCGGTAAGCTACACTATGTGGTGCACAATAGACCAGATATTGCTCATGCAGTGGGTATAGTGGCCCATTTTCAGAAGAGTCCAAGAGATTCTCACTTAGTAGCGGTAAAAAAGATTCTTAGATATTTGAAAGGGACAGTTGATTATGGATTGTGGTATCCATACAATGGTGACTTTGGTCTCAAAGTGTTTACTGATGCAGATTGGGCAGGTAATGTGGATGATTGGAAGAGCACAACTGGTGGAGCATTCTTCCTTGGTGGAAGACTAGTCTCATGGATGAGCAAGAAGGAGAGCTGTATTTCCCAATCTACAGCTAAAGCAGATTATGTGGCAGAATTTATGAAGTGCACTCAGGCAATCTAGATGAAGCATGTACTAAATGGCTTCAAAGTGTCTATATCTGAATCGGTGAGTATTTTCTGTGATAATACTAGTGCAATCAATATTTCCAAAAATCCGGTATTGCATGCTAGGACAAAGCATATTGAGCTCAAGTATCATTTCTTGAGAGAAAAGGTTCAGAATAAAGAGGTTGTATTAGAACATGTTTCTAGTAAGGAGCAGTTAGTAGACATATTCACTAAGCCCTTACCGAAGACTACATTTACCTATTTGAGAGGTGAATTAGCGGTTTTTCCCCTTGATGAAGTAAATTAAAAATGTGTGCTCCATATTAGTCAAGTACTATAGTGAAAAATCTTACAGGATTGATGTGTTGAAGGATACTACTCCACAGGGGGAGTAACATAGTGGAGATTGGAAGCTTGTGCCTCCACTTTGGCATTGCTTTTAAAGGGGAAGAAGATATCTGATGATGAAGAATCTGATGATGTATTTGGGAAAAGATATCTGATGATGAAGATATATGGTAGAATGCACACTGACCAATCCAGATGGTGGTGGTTGTGATATTTGAACCGGTATATGTCAACTGGTACATGTTATTAAGCATGGTGCAAATACTAAGTAGTGATACACTAAGTATTTTCATCAATGCCAAAGGGGGATATTGTTGGCATATGATGAAGCAGTGATAGTGTATGTTGTCATTGATGACAATATATGCTCAATCAAGTGAACCGGTATGCATGAGTATGAAGATTGGAAGCGGTTATGGTCAACCGGGATGGAGTGGACCGGTGTTGGGGTTCACTAAGTGTGACTACTGGTTGGTAGTCTTGGTTTAGTTCTAGGGTTTCTGGTATGGCCTGTGCGGTGCAACCAATGGTATTTTGTGAATGATAAGGATAAGGATCGAGATGCCACGTCATTTATGTGCATGTGAAGGATTTCCTTGAGGATCTTGTGTGTGAATATCGAATGCATTGAATTCCTACCTTGGGAATGCACTATGTTCTGAGTGGTGTGTGATGTGCGCATGATGGGTTATTGATTTCCAGATACGGTGAAGATTGGATGATGCAGAATGACTTGAGATCTATTTTAGATTATTTCACTCTAAACAATATGTTTGGACAATCAAGATTGGATTGTTTGTAATTGTAAACCTAAAATGTTTAGGGTTTAGGGTTTATGCTACCGACCTAATTGTTGTCTATAAGGTCGATGATGTTTGTTATTGTTTGTGTTGGCAAAATTTGTGTGTGTGTCTGCATGTTGAGATACTTGCCAAACCAGAGTGTTGAATCTGTAGAGTGTGATTACAGAGGAGAGGAGCCAAAAAGGATCTGCCTTAGCAAGTAGTTTTGTTATCATATTAGAGCTTTACCTATTGACTTATAACCATTTCAATAGAAGGAAAATCCCTTGACCAGGTAGCTTTAACAGGATTTTTGCAAATCCTCTAACTAGGTGACTCAAGTTCATTGAGTTCTTTAAATCCTCTAGCGAGGTAACCTTTAATAGGGTTTCAACCTTTAATAGGGTTTATAGCCATCCCTTAATCGTGTGATCCCTAATAGGATCGGTTCCTAACAAAACCTTATTGTAAAGTCTTTAACTGGACTAGGCTCCTAATAGAGTGGACTTCAAAAGAGTTCAAAAAAAGCTTGTGTGTATTCATCCCCACTGTGGTTTTTCCCATTTGGGTTTCCACATGAAAAATCTTTGTGTTATGGGTTGTGAGTTTTCATGTCATGATTGAGTAGTTTTGATTAAAGTTGAATATGCATGCAGTCCTAAATGATTGTGGTATTATTGATGCTACTCATGCATGAATAAACTGGTAAAGTAGCTATCAAGATGTGAGATATGTTAAAGTAATTTTGGTTAACTAGTTTAGATGTCTGAAGCATTTCTATTTAACTGGTATTTCTATGGTTAAGTACAGTGGTATAGACAATCGGTTACCTGTGTAAAGAGAGTGTCAAATTATTGAAGAAATTTTTTGTCTGTACTGATTCACCCCCCTTTCAGTACCAATTAGGATATTAGTTGTTCATCATTATTCATCAATTTCCATCTTTGATATGTTATGGATATCCCCTACACATAAAGCTATCCTTGATAAAAATTTGAGAGAGACTTTCGTACCCACTAGTTTGAATGTGGACCAGTTTCAAGCCATGGTGGCATACCTTTCTGTTCGATATACCCTCATATTTACAGAAGCCAATGACACATCCGTAACCTAGCCTCATAATGTACCTCTACATATTGAAGCCTTTATTTATAAAAACCATATAAAATTATTCTTGATAGATGGAGGAGCAGGTCTAAACATTTGTACATTGATCACTATTAAACAATTAGGATATTTTGAAAAGGCTATGAATTCTACACATTCTATTACCATTAAAGCATATGATGATGAAGGTTGCTCATCTAAAGGCATAGACACCTTACTTCTCAGAGTTGGGAAAGTTACAAAGGATGTGGTTTTTCAAGTCCTTGATCTAGATCTCACATACAACATACTTTTCGGATGTTCATAGATTCATGAAATCGGAGTTGTTTCCTCAACATATCACCAACGTATCAAATTCCCACATCATAGAGTTGAATTAACTATTAATGGTGATCCAAACCCATTCATATATTGCAATAGCCTATGAGAAAGATTAGAAATAACAACCCTAGTCAATCGAGAGTTTATTCCTTCATCAACATATGTGCATCCAGAATCATTGAAAACTTCTACATCAAAGCAAGCAGAGCTAAAAGAAAAATTCAAGATTGAAGACCTAGGATGTGGTGAGTATATCTTTCATGTTGATCAACTCCTACTATCTCCTAATATATTTAGTCTATAGGAACAATCTACAAACAAGTTGTGATGCCAAGGAATTAGGTGTGAACCACCTAGTGTTGTGGCTACTAAGTCTAAATGCAAATCTCCTCTAGTGGTGCAAGTGACTCTTGATATAAATAGTCCTAAGAGTGATTCCAACAAAGAATCTATTGAATATATCGCCAACCCTCTTGAGAAATCATATATCCTTACCATTTCATCCATTCATTCCATTTCCTCTCCTCTCCCAAACTTGGATAAACAAGAATTATTAAAGCCCTTACTAATTGGGGATCAAAATTCAAGACCTGAAAAGGAAAATCT
Source organism: Cryptomeria japonica (assembly GCF_030272615.1). Classification (NCBI taxonomy): domain Eukaryota; kingdom Viridiplantae; phylum Streptophyta; class Pinopsida; order Cupressales; family Cupressaceae; genus Cryptomeria; species Cryptomeria japonica. The sequence continues at coordinate 613,827,701 of NC_081407.1, forward strand.
AAAAGTAAAAAATAAAGAGAAGTCCTTTAGTCTAAATCAAAATCAAAAGCTATTGGACTCTGAAAAAATCAAAGTCAAGGATAAAAATCCTATGAAAGAAAAAGAGAAATATTTGATCTCCCCTAATATCAAAATAACTGGGGGCAAATGTTCTAAAATTTCAAGTCAAAAAGAATACTTGTTGATCCTAATTCTCCATCATGTCATGCTACTTTCACTTCTTTTCACAATCATAAGCCCTCATTCCTCATCCACTTGTTCCACACATCCATTCCCTTTTGGTGATATATCACACCAATGGACCTTTAATGGAGCGTCATCAAGGGACCTTGTTATCAAGGATGCCCAAACTTCTTTATTTGACATGCATATGGGCAAACATAGTCCACACATTAGTAATTCTACCTTAGTTCCTTCATCAAGGAAGACAATCAAGGGAGCAACATATCATTCATTCAAGGAACAACGCAACTACATTCATAAGGTAAAGCCTTACACAAATGAGGTGGGTGACTTAGTTCTCAAAGAGAATCCAAGAAATTAGTAGGATAGAGAAAAAAAAGGAAAATTTGTGCCCAATTGGCTTGGTCCTTACGTCATCACAATAGTCTATGGATTAGGTGCATATCAACTCTCAACACTATATTGGGAGCCTTTGCAAGAGCCGATCAACAACATGCACCTTCCCAAGTTTTACACGTAGCTCTTTAGAATATCCTAATTCAAAAATAATTAAAAATATAAAATATAAAAAATACAAAAAAAATTCATAAAAAGAAAAAATCGTTACTTGGTGAAAACTTGGCAAACGAGCGCCTTGTGACAACAAAAAATTCAAAAATTCAAAAAAAGTGAAGACAAATAAATTCGTCCAACTATGAAAACCACTTCTATGGCACCCTGGGCAAGTACCATGGTGAAAATCAGGTTACCGATGCCATGTGTAGAGACATTTCTCCTCCCTCCTTCAGTATTCAATCTCATCCTTTTAATTTGCACACACTCAGAACCTATCCATCCATAATAAAATTTACCCATTCCCATCATGGCTTGTTATTGATCTACCTAATATTGGTTAGCCATTCATAATAAATCCTCCTTTTTCACACTTTTCCATCCATAATAAATTAGGTCCAATCTATAACTGGGGCAAAATCCTAAATCTAGTGATGGAAGTGGTATCCTGAGCATCGCATGTTTTGAGGAGCATCATCTTTTCATTCCTCCTTTTCGCATACACTCCAAAATAAAAAGATCACTTGCATCACAAATCCACTATAAAAATACATTATTCTTAACAATAAGGTATTAGTTACATGGATTTAGTCAGTTTTAGATGAGACAAAAGAAGTAATGGGCTTTCAACAAATCGAATTTTCACCAGACTTTGGCAACAACATGATTTTCAACATAATCTGTCCTTTATCAGGATGATAACATTGTGACCAAATCACACATGTTAATATGTGGCAAGAAACACAAATAACTTGAAGATTTAATTGTGTGTTGGTGTCAAGTCTTGGTTATCTTTTGATTTTATCTTTTGGTGACATGTCTTTTAGCTTTTCTAGGATGTCTCTGACTAGAGATTATATCTCCAGGATGTCTTTGACTAGAAACACGAGGATGGGATATGTTCACCTATTCTTTAATGTCTATGGATTATCTCTTAGTAATGCTATGACTTGTCCAAGGATATGAGGACACTGTGAGTCTAATATGAATTGGGCCATTCCTTTTTTGCAATAGTCTGATCTCCTTGCAAATGGGTACAATGATTTTATGGGTCTAACCTATACCTCGATTATCATAACCTATTTGCCATAATAAATCTCAATGATGATAAAGCACAAGAAGCTCCTTCAATTCCATATCTTCTACCTTCCATACCCCTTTCTTGATTGACCTCCATTATCCTTCCCTATGTAGCCCGCTATCACATGACTGAGTATAATGATACACAAAAAATATTTGCATTTCATGTAGTTTGCACCTAATTCATCACATGTTAGCATATCTAATTTCATTCATATATATAGATATCACAATCACAGAAAATCTTGCATATATCATTGGTTAGTATCTACATTCTGATATAAAACATAAAAATGCCAAAATAATAACACATCATGTATCTCATCTTGTAAATAATCATATCATATCATTACCATATACTCACCTACATTTAGTACGTGTAAATGTAGAAAAGAACAAAAACACATTGCATTTCATCATGTACATATTTGCATCCAATCATAAGCATAATAAAATAATCATAAAGCATATAGAAGCATCACATAGGAATACATACATATAGTTGCCGGAAGGAATGAGTCATCTCATATATATCAAAAAAATAATAAAGTGTCATGATACAATGATTTCAAAATCTCATATGGCTACAAAATCACCCAAAGGTGTCTACATCATAATAAAAAATGGATCCAAGAGAGCTATGATGAAGACCCTCCCTCGGAGCAAGCAGGCCTTGAAGGAATATGAGCTCTCAAAGGACTAGCCCCTGAATCATCTCATTTGTCCCCTCTTGTAGACCCTGGAGGACCATCTCTTACCAAAGTAGTTTACAGTCTTATTTTGTGCCCAAATCTCAAGCATATACATAATGTGTCTCAATCCCATTTCCTTGATCATGACATGGTCCTCAGTAGTCAAATCTATTCGTAATTGTTGTGTCACGGAGAATCTCTCTCTAGACTCAATCTGGGGTAAGTACTCTTGTATCCAATCAAATCAATCATGCCAATCCTAGTAGTACTCATTCTCATCACATAGTGTTGCATATTTTATCCTATCCTAGCCTAGTGGTACATATGTTCATTACATAGTGCTACTTCTATCCTAGTGCTTATGTCTATCACATGGCACTACATCCTAGTGTATATGTTAGTCACATTACACTATATCCTATCTTTCTAGAGCACTCACCTTATTTTATTAATTCAATGACATATCCTACATTTAGCTTAGCAAACCTACCTATTTTAGGGCACCTGTTGAGTGAATCCTCTCAGCAGCTTATCCAATTGGCAACGTATGTTTATCACAAAATTGTCAATTCTAGCCTCATTTTTAGTTGTCTTCCCTAGGGCAGCTGTTTGAGTAAATCCTCTCAGTAGCTTATCCAATTGGTAGCATATGTTCATCACATAACTATCAATTTTTGCCTCTTAAGACATATACGATTCTATTGATTCCTCCTGAGTCAGTATTTTTCTTGTGTGACCTTGTCATCCTATCTAGCCAGTCCTTTCTACTCTTTCTTTATTATCGAGAGATTGTCTGCAATCTTTTCAAACATTTTCATCCAATCTCTCAATGGGGCATATCATTCCCATCATGGGGAAACTTTGTATTAGTTTATCTAATCTTCTTTGAGCCAACGCGACAAGCTGCATTGCGTCAAAGAGGGGCAAAATGTAGACACCTAAAATTGTCCTATCTAATTAAATAAATATTTTTATTTATTTAATTATTTTATCCTAATTCTTCTATTAATTAAATAAATCTTTATTTAATTAATTAATTCATTAATCCTCTTCTAAGCCTTTCCTCATTTAAATAAATACTTTTATTTATTTAAATTGTCTTTTTCCTAAATAAATAAATATTTTATTTATTTAATTAATCCTTCTTCTATTAATTAAATAAATCTTTATTTATTTAATTCATTCATTATCCTTTTCTACCCATGACACATGCCATTCTTCTCTTACCTACCCCCTTTATCATTTAATTATTTCCTCTACCTACCCTTTAATCCTAGCCAACCATTTATCTTTACACCTCTTAATCTTATCCCTCCATTTCATACAGTGTCTTCTATATAAGAGGATACACTCCTCCATTATCAACCCTAATGATCTAATTGTCTAATCATAAAATAAAGGTGTCTAATCAATCTTATGCAATCAAGCCTTTTTGCAACCAAAATATCAACCACATTTCCGTTCTTTATTGAGCTCTTGTGCACACATAAAATCTGAGAGCAAATATATCAAACAAGATCAATGGAGATAGGAAGACAATGGAGATTGAAACCCCACTTGACATGTGAATGGTAATATTGTTTTATTTTTTTGATTTACATGATATTAGGTATATCTATTGGTATTGGTGAATGTTTCATTGTAGGACTTAGATTGTTTGTGGTTGAATCTTTATGGTTTTACAATAATTTATCATCACTTTTCACCATATACAATTGTATTAGGAGTTTTTATCATAACTTGTTAGGTTTTCATGGTTACCTAATTGTATGCTTTGATTCTTTTCCCTATTTCATAGTTACAAAAATAAATTATTGAAAAACTATTATTTCCTCCCAAGCATGGAAAAAAGAATAAATATACTATTATGTTGCTCACTAAAATTGTACCACCATGAATGACAATGATTCCCTGAAAGGTAAGCCTCCAATGTCACATAGTGAGAAGATACATAATAAGAACTTAGATGTTATTTATAATGGTAAGGACAAAGATGCCACTCATCGTCAATTTTACTTGAATGATAATATAATTGATGAATTGTTAAATTTTAATATGAAAAGATTCACATTCATTAGTGTAATGGCCAAGGAATTGATGATACACAAAAAATGTAGGATTCTCAAGGTCTTATCTACAATTGTCCTTCATTTGGGCCAAATAAGGGTAATCAAATTGGCTTGAATAAGACTGGACAAAACATTACCTTTTTATAAAACATGAGAAGACATGGATGCAAAAGACAATGCGGGAGAGGATGTCAAAAAAGAAAGAGGTTGAAAACATAAATCATTGTTGGAAGAGTTTGATTTCTCATAACCCTCAAAACTCTATTACACACATCCTAAACCATGTCAATTGTACCCTTTTTACAATTAGATATAGGTATTGAAATGTCTAGAGGAGAGGGTTCACTATTAGTTTCAAGGTTTAAATAAACCTCGTCATTGTTAAAACATGTGTTCAAAGAAGATGTTGGAATATCTTAGAAGCTTGGATAAATGACACACAAGGCTCTTTCAATGCTTCACACTTAGATTTGTTGATCTTATATCTACTAAAGGTAGGTGTAAAGTCTAAAGAACCCAAATTTCCTTCTAAAGCATTATCTATAGGAGATTGTGTTTTAGAAGGAATAGTAGTGTGAAAGGGAGATATGGATCATAATTCATCATAAACAAGATCATAAAGATTAAGATCAACCTTGATTGTGTGGAGTTCATTGTTATGTATGGATTTAATTGTGTGATGAAGAGTACAAGGGACTTGTTCAATAGCATGAATCCATGATCTACCTAGAAAAAGGTTATAACTAATATTGATGGGAATGACATGAAAAGGAGTGGGTAAAGTCAGAGGTCCTAGTTTGATAGGTAATATGGCTATACCAAGTGACTCTCTAGGAACATTATCAAATCCATGAACACAAAGAGGATTAGGATGGATAGAAAAATAATCTCAATTTATCTTATCTAATAAGTCAATACAATAAATGTTAAGTGTTGAACCATTATCAATCAAGGCACCTCTTATTATTTTCTCATAAATGCAAGGATTTATCATAAGGGTATCTACGTGTGTGAAAAGTGGAATAAGTATCTGCAAGCTGTAAGACACAACACTTCAATTAAGTCATTACATGTATGGTTAGATAGATATAAGCATGAATAACAAAAACCATAACAAATCGACCAATTGCCTTCTAAAATATGTGAGCATAGACTTTCTCTCAGATTTGTATAAGCAATACCAGTGACTAGACTACACCAAGATGAAGGATTTAATCTATATGAGCATGATATTAAGCTAAATGGATGCAAGATTATACTAGATGGATGAAAGATGGATGAATAGTAAGCTATATGAATTCAAGAAATCATAATTGAACTAAATATGCAAAAGAGATAAACTAAGATGCAATAATCTAAAAAAGCAAGCACAATATCTTCAATGACTCTAGAGAAAAAACTGTATAATAACAATAAATCTCCAGGGTCCTTTGAATGGGAGATGAAGGCTAAATTTATAGAGAATCAAAAGAGAGACCAATGGTCAAGATTTATTAGCAACGAGCGGTTGAGATTATTCAAGAAAAAGCATAATATAGGATAATTGAAATAATTGAGAGATCGGATTTAGTTAACCTTGAGATAGATTCAAATTATAGTTTGATTGAAATGCATTCAGATTATAAGTTCGAGTTTGCATTGGGGATAAAATTCAATTAATTCCATGCATATTATATGATTTATTCAAGAAAAGAGTCTTTTCAATGCAACTAAACTTCTTTTCTCAAAAGCTTTGAGTTCCAATTTTAGAGAATGATTAATAATTCAATTTAATTGTTTTTCTAGATTTCAAGTTATCTCAATTTAGAAGAAGAAATAATCTCAAGTTTGATTTTCTCTCTCAATTCAATTATTTTATTTTATTTTCAATTTAACTCTTTCTTTGCATATTGATTCCTCTTTTGTAATAAATTAATTCCTTTTTTTATGATTAAATAACAAATTTATTAATTAATTAAATATGCTAGGATATTTAATAAATTAAATAGGATAATTGATCAAAATGATTTTCTTGGAATGATTTAATTAATTAAATAAATATTTAATTAATATAGAATAATTCACTTGCCATGTGACATTTGATGATTGAAGAATTAATTAATTGTGTGCTCAAATTTGATTTAATTGCCTTTGGTTAGGACCTTGGTGATGTTGTTGAGATTAGGGGCCCATGTTTTAGGTGACTAATTTTAGGGTATTACATTTGCCCCTCTTTGAATTAATGTGCGAAAAGTGTGTTGGATCAAAGAATAGTTGATGTCTAGGAGATACCATTTCTGAACTTGATTGATCACGAACCAGATGAAGAGCAAGGTGTTTAGCTTGATTTGAAGCGATGAAGCTGAACATAGTTGATTAAAGCGAAACTGGTCTTGAACTTTATTGAACTAGGACCGATGAAGAGAAAAGATATCGAACTTGAACTTGATTGATCAAGAAGCAGATCTTACTGATCTAGAACTTTATTGAACTAGATGCAATGAGCGAAGATAAAATCGATCTTGAACTTGATTGATCAATACATGATGAGTGAAGATAAACTGTCCAGCTTGATTTAATGCGATAAAACTGAACACCTACTTAGATTGAGCATGCGATCAAAGATACTCTTTAAACTTATGATTGAGTTTAAACAAATAATCAGCTTGATTTGAAGTGATGAAATTGATTAACATTAAAAGACTGATTCAGATGAAGACAAATATCAACTTGATTTAAAGCAATGAAACTGATATGCCCCTAGTGATTGAATTTGATTCAGATGATCAAGAGATCTCTACTTGATATGGAGCAATGAAGCTGAGATGCCCCTAGCGATAAGAATTTGTTTGATTTTTTTTAGTTGAAAATATTTTTGCTCAACTTTTGATGAAGATTTGAAAATTTTCTCGACATTTGAAGATGTGAGATCATGAGGTCACGAGTACGCCCCCTCGGGAGTGAAATCGAAAGATAGCAAGGGTACATGATGATTATAGGCAATTTTTAGCGATGATAAGTTATTTGAGCACAAAGATTAGTTAGGGGAATATTTGAATATTTAACGATGATTAATGAGAAATTGAGCGTAAAGTTGAGAAAGATTGAGCATTTGATGAAAAAGCATTAAGTGGTCCAATTTGTACAAAATTGACTAGAAGAATGATTTCGTATTTTAATTTTGATCCTGAAAATGGAATCAGGATGTGCAAATTAGCTAAGGGTATAGTTTTGATGTCTATCGGAGCAAGTTGAAAAATTAGGGTTTTGGCTATATATGGGGTCCAAGTGTCATTTTCAATTAATTTTAACCTCTCCAAATTTGAAATTCGAAAAGGCTTTTGTGAATAAAAATGGTCATCCTGATCCAAGAGCATCGATTTGAGCACCAGAGACGTCATAATTGACCTCAGAACTACGAGCCAACGATAAGCGACTAATCTTTTGCCTTTTTATTTCATCAATTTTGATTTTTGGTTGAATTTTTTTATTTTTCATAGCTTTAAAAACTGATCAGTGTCATTTTGTCATGTGAGACCATATTGTGTCTCATATGAAAAACTATGTTTTATTAGTTTGTCATTTTAGGCCATTAGATTTGTCATTTGGGAACTCCCCTTCTATCGTACGAAAGTTTTTTTGAAAGACCATTTTATCATGTGAGTGCATGTAATTAATCGTATGGGAGTCTTTTGTCGTGTTGTATGATTTCCTAACTTATATCAGTTTCTACTTAGATTGTCAAATGTCGTATGAAAAACAGTGAGCATTTTTATGGGTCCAAACATGAAAATTTGATTTTGTAATTGATGTACTTGGATTTGCGTGATGTTTAAGTTGTATAGTGAAATTTGGATGATTGTCTGATTCTCTATTGTTTGATTCTTGCAGGCTTGATTGCCACATGTACTATTTCAGTGTGTCTGTCCTCCTACAATGAGGCTAGTTCATGAGTTATCTGATATTGATAGAGCATATATCGATTTGTGCGGGTTTACCCACCTTTTACAGATGTCAAATATCCATGTGAATCACGAGATGCTTACTGCATTGGTTGAGAGATTTCAATCTGAGTATAACACATTCCATTTACCAATTGGGGAGATTACCATCACTCCAAAGGATGTTAATAGTATATTGAGGATTCCATTTTCTGGGGATAAGGTTGATTACGATTCTGCTCAGTGTCCTGGTATATTAGCCTTGAGACACATTTTTCATGATGAGGACATTCTTACGCGTGCTATCTATTGGGATGATATGATGGCTAGGTATAGTGAGTAGTTTCCCTTGGCATGTGTCTTGGCAGGATTCATTGGTTGCTTCATTATGCCAGACAAAGGATAACAGAGTTTCTTATGCGGCTAGGCTAGGATGCTAGAGAGACTTTTGGATCATCTTGAGAGATTAGGGTGGAGTTCTTGTCTATTAGCCTACATGTATCGTGAGATGCATGAGGTTGTCTACAAGGAGGGGAAGAGCATGGCAGTTGGGGTCTTGATTTTATAGATATGGGCTTGGGAGCATATCCCAGTTTGCAAACCTATTGTGGATGATGCTAGAGATCCACAACAACTGATAGTTTATAGATATTTTGGATACATTACTCTGCCCCATCTAGGCAAGACAGAGTATTGGTGATGACAACTTGATGATCTGATCATTGTTGTATGGAGACCGTATAGGGGTCTTGAGCTTTGGGATGACTGGAGGGCTGTGCAAAGAGATATGTTCATGACTCATCCTCTTATCAGTAGATCTATGATAGTTATTGAGCAATTTATTATATCTTAGGTCATGAGGTAGTATGGTAGGCCTCAAGGGATTTCACAGGAATTACTACCTACACTCATTATGTTGATGAGGAGAGATGAGGGTGGGCCCCTAGGTTTTCATACGCATTGAGCATGTAGGAGTTGACAAGGTTATAGTGACTTCAGTGGGACTACCTGGATGACATTGCAGATGCAGGGGTATTACCCCAGTATAGGGATTGGTTCCAGCAGCACCCGTTCCCTAGATTTATGGATCCAGCTAAGCAGATGCTTCTTATAGAGGAGGCTAACGATGATGCCCCTACATAGGCGCAGAGATAGGCACAGGGAGAGGGACAAGGATAGGGATGGAGAGCAGAGGCTCCTAGGTAGGCAGGTGGTGATCCTAGTGTGAGCAGCAGTAGGGTACCAACTAGAGGGAGATAGAGGCAGAGGGGAGAGGGAGGATCCCTTGGAGCTATTGGTGTTTGGGTTAGTGGTACTAGGGTAGTGGAGGGTGGAGGGGAGGAGGGTAGAAAAGCTCCTAGATAGTTGCGACAAAGGAGAGATGAGAAGGGTGGAGATGGAAGTGGAGATGGAGGTGGAGAGCCTGTGAGGGAGCAGGGGGCAATTGATCCATTATGGTCCATGAGAGCGAGATTATGAGGTCTGCAATCATAGTTGATAGTGGCTCAGACACAGCTTGCAGAGTGGGACCGACGGCTGGCGGAGGTCAGGGCAAAGCGAGGTACTCTTCTACGGGAGGTTTTGCATCATACCAGTTAGGTGGCTTATTATGTTGCGGCATATAGTGTAGCAGTTCCTGTAGCGCAATAGGTTGTCCCATATTCTTAGTATATGACTCGATCTGAGGGAGCTCGGGCACTTAGGCAGGATGTTGGTCAGCAGGCCCCACCTCCTCCACCACCTGGCGATGAGGGAGAGGCAGAGAGCTAGATTTTTGTAGCTCTTATATTTTTTAATATACCCCATTTTTTGTAGCCCATACATTTCTTACTCCAATGGGAGATTGTAGATGATAGTTGATATCATTTGTACCCTAATACTTTTATTTGTACTCTGAGATATTTATGATGATATATACGAGATCATGATTTGACTTCATTGTACTTGTGTCGATTGATTTATGAGATGTTTTAATGTATGCTTTATTATATATGTATGCATATTTCTTTTCAGTATGGATGGATGTACTGCAAATGAATATGGATGTTGTTTAAATTTTTGTTTCTTTCCATATGCAAATAAATGATGATGCAAATGAATGAGCAACTAGTAATGATAATGTTTATTTTTCTTTGTGCAATAATATGAATACAAATAAGTGATAATAAAATGTATGGATTTAGATAAGATTCTCATGTATGCAACTAACATCTCAATACACAAGTACTCGATCAGAGAAATGATGAAAAAGAGACCACTTAGCCGAGAAATGATGATACTTCAAACTCTCATTCAGAAGATAAAGAGATCATTGTTATCATGCAGAAATCACTCGAAATGCAGAAAATGCAGAATGAATGCAACCTAAAACATAGCAGGCATAATAAAGTTCCTTTCTTTTCATATGCAATATTAATTATCTTGTCCTTAATGACCCTTTTTCGTTCATATCCTTGGATAGATTCAAGCCATGAGGGTTCTAAAGAACCAGGATGTCACAAAAGCGACTAAAAGATATGTACAAGCAAAATCAAAGATTCGAGAAAGTGGGAAATGCCAACGTTGCATTGATAGATGGAGTACTTGAGTACAAGAGGTGCCTGTTTACCAGGTTTTCACCTGCTTGGCAAAGATTTTTTTTTTTTTAGAGGACATTTTATGTTTTTTATGATTTTTTTCAAGACTTTTTATCAGTACAGGTTGTTGAAGCAAAGAATACTAAGTGAAAATTTTCTTCAGGTGGGTGGTGTTGATCAGTTCACGGAGTTGTTCTCCTTCCAATGTTGAGAGCTGATAGGTACCAAAGCCAAAGGTTGTAGTAATGATGTAGGGACCCAGGCAGTTGGGTTCAAACTTCCCTTTATTGTCTCGAAACTATTGATTTTTAGGATTTTCTCTCAGGATAAAGTCAACAACCTCAAATTCTCATTGTTGAACCTTCTTTTTATATCCTTTAGACATTCTCTTTTGATACACTCTTAGACGATCAAACACCACCTGCCGACACTCATCCAACAACTCGAGTTCTAGCAATCTAGATATTATGTAGTCTTCATCAATAACATGACCTTGCAAAGAAACTCTTAAAGATGATATTTCCACCTCAATAGGCAAAACTACTTCAGATCCATACACCAAAGAAAAAGGTGTAGCCCCAGTAGGTGTTCTAATACTTGTTCTATAAGCCCATAATGCAGGATTGAGCTACAGATGCCAATCCTTCCTAGATTTTCTTACTATTCTGTGTAAGATAGTCAGCAGGTTTTTGTTAGATGCTTTAGCTTGTCCATTACCTTTAGGGTAATATACGGATGACCAGTGTTGTTTGATTTTAAATTTTTCATAGAGCTCATCTAGATCTTTATTCTTGAATTGTCCTCCATTGTCAATTATAATGGATGAAGGTATCCTATACCTGCAAATGATATAGTTTAGGATGAATAGAGCTACTTGTTTACCAATTTCTTTGATGAGTGGAACTGCTTCTACCCACTTACCGAAGTACTCAGTGGTAGTTATGATAAACTTGTGTCCGTTAGATGAGGCAGGATATATTTGGCCAATGAGATCAAACACCCATTGTTGAAAAGGCCAATGTGTAATGAAGGGTATGTGATCCCTTGCTGGAGCATGTATGAGATTCCCATGTAGCTGACACTTCTCACAAGTTTTTAAAAACTCTATAGCATCTTTCTCCATGTCTGTCTAGTAGTAGCCAGCCCTTAGTAGTTTTCGAGCTAAAGTTAGACTATTCGAATGAGATCCACAAATACCTTTATGGACTTTCGATAATGCATGTTGAGACTCTTCAGTTTCTAGACACCTAAGCAAATTACTATCCAAACCTCACCTAAATAGTTCATTAGCGATGATGATGTACCATGAAGCATTTTAGATTAGGTTTATTTTCTCATTACGGGTAAGATTTTTTAGGGATAATTTGGTCTTGTAGATAAGAGTAAATGTGGCTGTAGTGAGACGAGTTATGTCCAATAATAGAACAAACCATCTGGGACTCAAGAGAATCATAGGGAGGGTAATGTAACTCTTCCACTAGGAATTCAAAGAAAAAATTAGATTCTTGTAACTTTGGTATAGATGCCAAGGTAGCCATAGCATCTGCTGCTCTGTTTGTTGATCTGGGAATTTGCTGAAATGATAAAAAAGTAAAATATTTCTTGAGGTCATCAACCATTCTCTTATAAGGCACTAGTTTCTAATCTCGAGTCTGATATGTCTCATTGATTTGATTGATGATTAGATGAGAATCTCCATAGATGTGTAATTCTAGAACCTTCCATTCGATAGCTAGTTTGATCCCGTTTACCAAAGCTTCATATTCTGCAATGGAAAAGAATCTTGTAAGCCTTTGATATTGAATATTTTTGAGGAGTAATAAAAGGTATTCTAGCACCAGAATCATGTTGATTGAAAGACCCATGAAAGAACATCTTCCATGATTGTTGAGTAAGATGCATGATTGATTCATCTAGAAATTCTATATGTAAAGGTTGAGTGTCTTCAAGTGGAGCATCAACAAGTTGATCTAAAATTACCTGTCCTTTGATGGCTTTGTGTTCTATATATTCAATATCAAACTCTATAAGAATCATGACCCATTTTTCCAATCTTCTGGTAAGTGTTTCTTTTTTGAGAAGATATTTGAGTGGATCAATCTTAACCACTAGCTTGATGGAATGTCCTAACATGTAGTGTCTCAATTTTTGTGATGCAAAGAATAATGCCAATCATGCGTTTTCTATTATAGTATAGTTCATTTCATAAGACATTAATATTCTGCTAATATAATATATAGCTCTCTCTTTTTTATTTTCATCCTGTTGTGCCAGAAGTGCCCCCAGTGAGGAACCAGTAGCTGATATGTATAGAATCAATGATTTACCTTGAATTGGTGGCATCAATATTGGTGGATTAGACAGGTATTATTTGATTTTCTGAAGGTGTTGTTCACATTCTTGATCCTAGTTGTATGTTACTCATTTCCTTAATACTTTTGTGAAGGGTTGAGCTTTATCTACTAGCTGAGAAATAAAGTGTCTGATTGATTGGAGATGTCCTTGTAAACTTCTCATTTGACTGATAATCTTTGGAGGTGGAATTTCCATTATAGCTTGGACCTTCTTAGGATCAACCTCAATTCCTTTCTTTGAAATAATGTAACCAAGAAATTTCCCTGACGTCACTCCGAATGCACACTTTTTAGGATTAAGCTGAAACTTTAATTTTCCATTCTATCTAGTATGAGACCTAGCTCTTGAATATGTGTGGATCTCTTCATTGCCTTTAATAAGGTGTCATCAACATAATCTACCATGTTTTTATGCATCATATCATGAAAGATAGTAGTTACTGCTCTTTGGTAAGTTGCTCCTGCATTCTTTAGCCCAAATGGCATGACGTTCCAGCAAAAGGTTCCCCATGCACAGGTGAAAGTTGTCTTTTCTTGATCTTCGGGAGCTATTTTGATTTGATTATAACTCTAGAATCCATCCATTAATGAATACATCTCATACCCAGCAGTCATATCCACTATCATATCAATGTTTGGTAATGGAAAATCATCCTTCAAACAAGATTTGCGAAGATCTCTAAAGTTAGTGCAAACCCTAATAGATTTGTCTACTTTTGATATAGGTACTATGTTTGAAATCCCTTTTGCATAGTCTATAGCTCTGATGAATCTAGCTTTTAGCAATTTTTCTAGCTCAACTTTGACCATAAGTGCCACATGAGGGTGCATCTTACGGAGTTTTTTCTTGATTGGTTTAACTCCTGGTGTAATAGAAAGATGGTGCATGATAAGATCAGGATCTAGGCCTGGCATATCAGAGTATGTCCATGCAAAGTTGATCTTCTTTTCTAAAAAGAGATTGCTGAAATCTTTTAACTCTTCTGCTGATAATGATTGAGCTAAGTGGATGATATGCGGTGTTTCTTGACTCTGAATATTTACTAACTGAGTTGGTTCAATCAATAAATAAGACTTTTCCTGGAAGTCACTTGGTAGTATATCAATTATCTCACCTTTAGGTGCCTCAGAGAGGTTTTTACCTTTAGGTACGTCCTTTATTTTTACTATTTTTTATTCTGACACCACTACAATGTGGTTTTCACCATCAGATCTTTTATTTTCTTTTTTTGTATTTTGCAACTAAGATACTTGATATCTAATTCAGTCATGTTCTCACTTTGTTCACTGGTGGAAGAGTCCATTGGTTCAAATGCATTGAGGTAGTAGGCTAACGTGTAGTCATTGGAAAATATAGGTACATTTGTAGGTTGGTTTTGGAGACTACAATCAATTAGTTCAAGATGTACCAAAAATAAAGTTTGAATAGGTTTGAGGGAGTTCACAATATTATCATCATAACTTCGGACCATCAAGTCGAGTTCTGGAAGACTACCTTGCGTAAATGTCTTGAGACTAGGAATAGTTAGAACATGATCATTTAAGTGCACGTTAATATTTAGTTGACCAAATTCAATAGACCTATTCATAGCATTGTTTTCTATGCTAGACTGGACTACATATCATGGTTTGACAGTAACAAGATCAGTAGACAGATTCCCAACATCCATGACAGAGGATTCAAAGTCATAAGATGAAGTTTCTAACTCTTCTTCAAGTGATTGAGTAAATGTATGTATAGTGTCAACACCTACATCTTTAATGCTGCAAGTTCCTTCATGATTTGGTTCATTTATCACTTGTATCTAACATACCTGTTGACATAACCTTAATGGTTCTATGAATCTCTGTTGTCTACTCCATTTAGCTTCTTCTGGACTAATGACTAGTTCTGTCTATGTAGCTTCCAATTCTTCTTGTGTAGTTCCATATCTAATTTGTTCTATCCTATTAGAGGGAGACATAGTAGGTGAATACTTTTCTTGTGTCCTTCCTCTTTTCAACTTTTGTTCATAGTCTGCTTGTCTTTTTAGTTTGATTTCTTCCATCTCTATTTGTAGTTTTAAGCATATCAGCTCTTGTGTGTCATCTGTGATATCATTGGACTCTTCTAGAGTTTCTATACTAGATGTATCTGAGAGATGATCTGGACCCCATTCATACTCATTCAAGTCAGTTTTTCAATCATCTACTTGTTGTCTACCAGTATATGTGACTGGAATTTTTAGTGGTGCAAACAATTCTCTGATTCTTTCTACCTATTCTCTCATATCCTCTGGGATTTCTACTTCTTGTAGTGTCGTAGTTGATACCATCAAAGCTTGAGTACTAGCTTCTTCCTCCCTCTTGATTGTTAAACCTTCTTGTTCTTTTTCATACTCTTCTTGAATTTGTTGAGTGTTTACTTCCTGTGTAGTTGGAGGCAGTATTCATTTCCTCCACTCAGACTTAGAAGCATGTTTTTGGTCTGATGTTTTTCTTGGATTGTATCCCAGTCCAGGTTTATCATTTCTAGACTTAGTTTACAACTGAATAGGTTCAATAATACCTTCTTGATGTTTTCCCAGAGGACCTGTACCTAAATATCCCATGTGTTGAATCGTTTTGTAGCTTGGACCATATTGTGTCGGGGAAATCTCACTGTGTTGCACTTCTTTGTTTTCGCTATCTTCTTTGAAAATCCATTCGAGAACAACATCTTCTTCTATTTCATCTGCAAGGGAAGTAGAGGACTGTACAAAAAGACCATCGTAAATAACCATCCGAGTGGAAGTTTGTGGCTTCATAGCTTCTGATGGTTTTCCTGACTGTCTTGGTGATGGACGAAGGGAGATGAGTGAAAGTACTAGTTCTATCTTGTATCCATCCATGCCAATATCTATGATTTTTCATTTCTTTTCTAAATCCATCAAGATTTCTGAACTTTCAGCTATAGAGGCTGCTCTATTATGAGGAACAAAAGTCTCCACACCCTGAGTTAATGCATTACAAGGGTAGTTTGTGTCAGTAGGAATACTGACCTCAACTTCGTTATAAGGAAATTTTAAGCACTGATGATATGAAGATGGAACCGCCTTCATTTCATGAATTCATGGCCTTCCCAGTAAGATGTTGTATGACAGAGGGAGATCAAGCACCTGAAAAATGACATCTCTTTCTACAAGTCCTACCCTAATTTGTAATAGTACCAAACCTTTAGAGGCTCTTTCTTCTTCATCAAAAGCTTTGATTGTTATTTTCTTTGCTGGATCAATGACATTTTTAGAAAAGGCTAGTTGTGTAAGTAGATTTTAGGTACAAATATTCAACCCAGCACCTCCATCTATCAAAATACATTTAACTTGGTGTTTATGGATCATAGCTTCAATGTGCAATGGATGGTTATGTGGGTGATTCAGTGAGTTGTCATCTTCTTCAGAGAACATGAGATAATGAGGTGAAGTCAGGTGACCCACCATAGATTGAAACCGATCAATATCTAAATCTTTTGGGACATTAGTAGTGAGCAAGGCTTTGTCCAGGATCTCTTTATGAGCAGAAGAGATTTTGAGCAATTCAAAGATAGAGATTTGAGCATTCATTTTTTTCAATTGTTAGACAATGCTATAACGAGGAGACAATGATGAAGCCAGTTGTTTGGATTTAGCCATGATTGTATATGTTTGTCTGTTCAAAAAACTTGGTAGCTTTGATGTTGTTTGAGAAGGAGTTGAAGAACTGGCTCCTTGGAGAGTAACCTTCTTTTGAGCGCGAGTCAGAGAATTTGTGGTTTGTGATTCAATGTGTTTATCTTTAATTATGATCACATTGAAATATTCAGGTTGGGAAGACTCAATCATGTTGATCACATTGTCATTTTTGGTATAAGCATAATTGACTTTGGCACCTCCTTTTTATTTTGAGGAATCACCTTGTTCTTATTTAGGTAATGGATCTTTAAAAGCTTTGTGATCAGAATTAGCTATGTGATTTCCAACAACAATTTTACTAGCGTTGATGAGATCTTGAATCTCATGTTTGAGTTTCATGCAATTGTTTGTGTTATGACCTTTGTTTCGATGGTATTCACAATATTCATTTTCTCTTGACCATTTTGGTTTGACTTCTGGATCATATGGCCTAGAGTTGTCTGGTAATGTTATCAGATCATTTGCCAATAAAGTTTTAAAAGCGGATTCGTATGATTCTTCTAGAGGAGTAAAGTCATTCTTAGGCTTTGAAAGCCAAGGTTTCTCTTTGAACCACTCTTTTACTTTCTTCGGTGGATTTTGTGTTGCAGTTTTAGCTGCTTTGAGTGCTTGTGTGCCACTAGCCAGGTTAAATATCATGGGTTTTGAATTTGTTTTAACAATGTCTACCACTCCATCATTAACAATGTTTCTATTGTTGTCTTTACCATATTTCCAATATTTGTTCTTTTCTTTGGAACTAGATCCCAATTGTGTTTCTTTCCAAAGTGAGATATCTCCCTTCTTTATAAGTGTAGTACCCCTCCTCGATTGAACTTATTAGACTCATATTTTACTATTGCTTACTTTCAGTGGAAACATTACCATTATGTGTTATTCAAACTTATATGACATTATTTCATGCTTTATCTCGATATGGGATGCATACTTTATTTATAGTATTTCAGTACTTGTGAGTTGTGGTATTTTATGGATTATGGTTATGTACTGACACTTTACTTTATCTATGCAATGTATAATTAAATGTTGCGTGTCTACGAGTGTATTGGATGTGAGGGGATGATTTTCCTTCACTCACTCCAGTGAGACAGGGAACGTCATGATTCTCCTTCATCGGTGTGCGTGTCATGTATTCTATATTTGTATATATGCATGTGTGGTTCGATGATGCAAGACATTGTAGGTACAAGTACCAGGTAGGTACGGGGTATCGTCTCTACTTGGCTTCACAGGTCTAAGCGTGCCTTATTTGTCTGATGGAAGTGGAGGAGATAGTGGTTGACCCTAATTTTACCCCAGTTACACTCTTATAAGTGTCATCAGTTGGTCATCTTTGTTGTATGTTCGTCCCTCAAGTTTTGTTTGTTTGACTTTTTCAAAGTCTTTGTTTGGGTCTTCTCAGTTTGTGTGCCCTAGTAGTTTAGATTAATTATTTGAGTTTATGACATCACTTTATAGTTAGCATATTTAATTTATGAATTATAATGCTTTAGCGATTATGAATTTAATTAATTAAGTGAAGTGATTAAATTAGTTGCAAATTGCATTATATTAGAAATATAATTTTATTTAAATTTAGTAGAAAATAAATTAATTGCATTTATTGCTCTCTAGATTTTTTATTTTTTTTTAAATTACTTTCCTTAATTAGTTTGCAAATTTCATGACTTTAGAGATATAATTTTATTTAAACTTTAGTGGGAAAATAAATAAAATTAAATGCAATTACTGTTCTCTAGATTTTAAAATAAAAATAAATTAGAAATAAACAAAATAAAGTTGATTTACTTTCCTGAAATATTTTATTAGAAAGCTAATTAAATGGGCATGAGAAAAGAAAAAAAAAAAGGAAAGTAATGATTTTTTGGGGAAATTGCAGTTTCATTTGTTTTTTGTGGAAATTAGAAAATAAAATAAAATCCTTTTAGTTTTAAATGGAATATTAGATTTTGGAGAGAAAAAAGATTTTCAACCTAAAAATGTTTGGGTTAAATATATTTTTGAAAATTATTTTTGGGAATTCACGGGAAGGAGGCAGCAGTTTGTAGGATGAAATTTTAAAAATTTCTTGGATACATGTTGGAGAAATAAGGATCTGGAAGGAAGGATTGGCGTGGATATCTAATTGCATGAGCTCTTCCTCAAGATCTTCCAGGAAAGCTTCCAAAGTTGGATAGCTTCTGCCTAGTTATTTATTTTTTATATTAGCTTAAATATCTTTCCTTTCTCTGTAGTTTCAGGTGTGTATTTGCAAAAGAAAAATTTAATAGAATATGGTTGTGTCTTCCATTTCTCGTTGAGTCTTCATTTTGTATATAGTTAAATGTTTTATTTATTTCCTTTATGTGTAACTATCTAGCTTTGATATTGTGAAATTGTAGGGGGTTATGTTGGCAAAATTTTGCCAAGTATACCCTCCTTTGATCCAAATAAATTCTTCTAGTGTGTGTGATTGTGTTTTTCCTGTTTGTGAAAAAAGAAAAAAGGATTTAGAAATCTGGGTTAAAATTTATTTCTTATGGTTTGTGAAAGTGGTTTTTCACTTTTAAAGAAATTTGGGTTCTTAACAATCTCGTTTTTGTCTTAGAGTTTTGAATCTTTTGGCAAGATTTATTTACCAGTAAATATTATGGAAGAAATTTTAGTAAATTTTATAAAAAAACAAACAAACTATATTCTTGTTGTGATTTGTTTATACTCTGTTGTCTCGGAGTGGAGGGAGAGAGATTTTATTAATCTCTGTTGTAATAGAAAAATTTAAATTGAATTTAAAAAAAAAAACATATAATTTTTTATTTTGATATGGGGGAGGGCGGCAACCTGCTACTCCACGTAGTAGGCTACCTTGCGGTTAGCCAAGGGCAGCAAAATAAACATTTGCCTTCCCTTTATTTTGCCTACTCGTAATTTTTAATTCATTTTTTTCTTTTTTTTTTCTTTTATATATATATATATATATATATTATTATTTTTATTTAGTTATAATATTTTATTTTGGAGTATTAAAATTATTTTACGAGAAAATTAAATCTTTGTTTTATTATGTATATTTAAAATATGATATAATTATATGGTTTATATTCGAAGAATATATACTCATGTTATTATATTATATTATTATATATATTTGGAATTTGGAATTTGAATTATGTTATTGAAATCATTTAATTGGGGGTATTTGTAAATTATTCTTGAACATATGATTAGGGAGTTAATTTTAATATGGTTAAATTTAGCCTTTTTTGACAAATGACAACTCTGCCTTTCTTTTATCAATAAAGATGTATTTGCTATTTTTCTAAAATATCTGTATTTGCAAGTATTTAATGCTTTTTACTATTTAAAAAGATTGTTTGTTATAGGATCTTTAGTATAAATGGTATTTTCTGGTAAAAGCATATTTATGTTGTAAATCTGATTTTGAGTTGTTGCCATGTCGTAAAGGTTGTTTATACCCCTTGGTTAGGTGTTGTTGTGTAACCCTGTTGTTGTGAACCATTGTGTGTTTTGTTCCAAATGGTCAACCCTGGGTTATTAAGTTGTGTATCCTTTGCCTGTAGTTTGTCAGGATTAGATATGGCTATCCGTTTTTCCATAGAGTTCTCGTAGAGAGACCATTATAGTTAGTGTCCTATGAGAGAGATTGGCTTTCAAGCAGGGGCCGCACCCAAAGTGGATGGCAGGATAACCCCTCAAAAGTTAGTTAAGAAGTGATAACCTAATAATTGATTAGGGGGTGGGTAGCTGAAATATTTAATTAAGACAATGTGCCTCGCACATGGTTGAGTGCTTGTATAGGCTCAGGATGTTGTGAGAAGGCCTGGAATGGCAAACCTACCACCTTGTCCTCATGAAGTGATTGGTAGGGTCCACATGATACTTAGATGGAGCCAGAGGTTCAGCAGAGGTCACCAGGATAACCCAGGATGAAGGTCGGGACCTATGGAGGCCTACCTAGGGTAACCACCTTAAGCCATGCGATGACACTCTCTCCTTAGGATCACTAGTGTTTGTGAGTTGATTCAAATGAGTATTGTGGAGTCATGTTGTACTGTTGAACTTGTCTTGTTTTGCTTGCTTGAGGGTCTTCTGCTATCTCCTAGCATGGTGGGGTGGTTCCATTTTGGGATCACATGGTCGGGTGGTAGTGCCACTTCCCATTAGATATCTTTGTTCATACCTTCATGCGAGGATCAACTTCACTGGTATTTCTTGGTTCATGACTCTTGTATTAGCTCATGTTCAAGATTATTGAATATTTGAGACCATGTGGTCATTTTATTAGTAAACTATGTAATCCTTGGCATTGTAACCTATGTCTTTTATTTGTATTTTGGAAGCCATATAATTATTGAATATTGTAATCTTAATTCAAATGAATTTATGTTATTTCAGTTATCTTTCTTCTTATGTGTAAATGAATCATTGAAAATAAATATATTGTAACACTTTAAATCTTTCAATATGGAATTCAGATTTACAAGAACGGTTTTATTAATTGCAATTGAATTTCCTAATTAGATGGATAATTGTATTAACCTTTTGTAGTTGTTTAGTTTCGAATTAATCTTCATTGGTAACCCTTAGGAAATCATGTGATAGACTTTAGCTGTGTAAATAAACGTGCAATGTGATAATTAATGCACTTAATACTTTAAAAAAAATATATTTCACCCTTTAGTTGCCTAGTTGTGTTCTTTTCCTTTAGGGTTCCTAACGAGGCATTACAAAAAGCACATCTTCCATCCTGAGGGAATTATCTACCATTTTATTGAATGAAGGATGCACTTGCATTTGGATACTATATTTCAATTCAGGGATTAAGTTATTGATGAAAATATCCATTTTCTCAAAATCTGGAATAGGCCATGAATATCTAGCGAACATCTTTCTCCAACGTTGGAGAAAAGAGAGAAAGGGCTCTCCTATTTTCTATTTGGTATTGCAAAGCTCAATCATAATGACTGGATGAAAAATGTTATAGGAGTAGTGTTGTAGGAATAATTGGATTAATTCTTGAAAAAAATTTATCCCCATAGGCAGACTTGAGAACCATTCCATAGCTTGCCCTCCTAAACTCCTCGGGAAAAGGCGCATGAGATATGTCTGTTTGTGCACGAACTCCATACATATAGCACAAAATTCTCTGACATGGTCTTAAGGCTCTGAGGTGCCATCATACTTGTCAAATTTTAGAATCTCCACTCATGAAGGAAATGGAGGCATGTATAAGTTTTTGTCAAATGGAAATGGGCATATTGTATCCAGAGAATGTTGTTTTGAGGATTTATCCTTGTTTTTCAGTTTTGTGATTTCAGTCCGTAAGGATTTAGTTGTTTGTTCACCATTACCAAGGGTGACTCTTCCTCTTTAGTGACAAGGGTCTCAACATTATAACCAGTAGGAAGTTTCACGCCTTATTTTGCTAGTTCTAGAAAATAGTCTTCTTGTTCTCTAGCCATGATAACCTTCATCATTTTTTGGAAATCTATATCGTCTTGAAATTTCTGTATATCAAATTCTGGAGGTTCAGAGGCTTCAAATTCACTTGATGAGGAATCACTATTGGTAGCATGGATACTAAGATGGGTATGTGCAAGCTAATGAGTCACAAATTTGCGGAAGTCTGCGCATTGGAAAATGCGCTTCACAAAACGGGCCCCCGTTTTCAAAAAATAAGGGCTCATTCTAAAAAATGGGGGCCTGTTAATGGTTCAACCTCTGAGCTGAAAGGTCACAGGGTGCTGAAGCTAAATAAAATGGGCCCCCATTTTATTAAAAAATGGGCCCCCGTTTATAAACAAAACAGGCCCCCGTTTTGAAATTCTATTTTTACCCTTTTTTTGGGCAAATTTTTCATTTTCACCGTAACAGTGAATTGACAAGAAGAGATCAAAAATGGGCCCCCATGCTGTGGTTTCGACTTCAAGCCTCCACCACTATCCTAGGTACACATTCAGTCATCTATTTTCACATTTCATAATTTTCTTGTATATTTTTCTTGTTTTTTTGTGTATTATTTAGTTTTTTTTGTATTATTTTAGTTTTTTTTTATAGTAGCCTATAAATAAATTATTTTTTATATTTGTAAATTCTTGATTTTGATCTAAAATATTTTTGAACATTTAACCCTAAACTGAAATCAACAAATTTAGAAATCAAAACCAAACCTAGATAATTAACAAAACGAAATCGACACAAACAAAAAAATGAAAATGAAATGGAAACAAAAACAAAAATGTTCAAAAATGAAATTGAAATAAAACCAAACATATGTACCTAAATTGTTCTTAATCCTCATTAGGCAATACAAAAGTTACCACTAAATTAGTATAACCTTAAAAGTAATTAACATTACTCTTCAAATTTTAGATATCAAAGTTTAGGCTTAGGTTTATGCCATGTCATGGCATAAAGGTTCTATTATGGTCCTATTATGTCATGTGATAGTATAAAAGGATCAATTATGGACACATTATGTCATGTCATGGCATAAGAGGTCACATTATGCCATGATGGCATAATAGGACACATTATGACATGATGGCATAATATGTCCTATTATGCCATGACATTGCATAATGGGTTCATAGTTGGTCCTATTATATCATGTCATGGCATAATAGGACCTAATATGCCATCATGGCATAATAGGTCCTATTATGCCATGACATTGCATAATAGTCCACCTATTATGCCATCATGGCATAACAGGTCCATAATAGGACCTATTAAGCCACAACATGACATGATTTTCTCAAAAATTACCAACTTCATCATCTAATTCATCTCCAACACTGAAACTATGCTAATTCGACATGTTTACTTAGTATGATAGGACCAATTATGGACCTATTATGCCATGATGGTATAATATGTCCTATTATGCCATGACATTGCATAATGGATCCATAGTTGGTCCTATTATGTCATGTCATGGCATAATAGGACCTATTATGCCATCATGGCATAATAGGTCCTATTATACCATGACATTGCATACTAGTCCACCTATTATGCCATCATGGCATAACAGGTCCATAATAGGACCTATTAAGCCACAACATGACATGATTTTCTCAAAAATTACAACTTCATCATCTAATTCATCTCCAACACTGAAACTATGCTAATTCGACATGTTTACTTAGTATGATAGGACCAATTATGGACCTATTATGCCATGATGGCATAATATGTGCTATTATGCCATGACATTGCATAATGGATCCATAGTTGGTCCCATTATGTCATTGTAAAGCAGAAAATCACGGTCGAACCCTAGTTGTTCTCCCCTCTTCCGACTCCGAGGAGAGAGAAGGGAGGTTCGCTAGGATTCAATGGGTTTTCACTTAAGGGGAAGACTTTACATTCAAAAGAGGGGTTGAAACTCATAAGATTCAATCCTACACAATGTAAGATTGGATGCTAAATGAATTTCAAGGGTTAGGAAAGCAAGGCTACCCTCTTTTGTAAAGAATGTGCATAGAAGAATTAAGCTAAGCATGCATAGAAAGTGACAAAGACTCGCTTATAAACTAAGTTTAGGTTATAGGATGAAGCTGCGGACCTGGAATTAGCAGTAAAATGTCGATACGGCGCTGTCCTGCAAATTTGAGCAAAAGTTGTCGGGACGATGGCGCCCGGCGCCATGGTCCTCCGAAAAATCCGTCAAACGAAGGGGGATCGGTTCGTCTCTGCACAAGGATTCCAGATCTTCAATCTCAGCCACATACCTGCAACCTACACACAGAAAAGCGAAGACGATTGGGGGGTTAGGGATTAGGGGTTTGCCTTTAGGTCAAACCCCGGTTTTGGAATTAACCAAGAAATGAGCAAGAGCTATAAATGTAAATGATTGTAATGTAAACAAGTACTAATACCTTGTTCTAAGGATGTTGGTATCCTTATGTGCAAAGGTTTAGATGTTGTATGTTGTAGTATGTAGCATGTAATAAGTGATCTCCTCTTCAATGGTTGAATCCTTGTCTTGAATGCAACACTTAGCCTTGAATGGAGACTTAGAAGGAATGCTTGAATGCTTGAATGCTTGAATGTTTGAATCTTGCTTTCTGCCTTTTTTCCATCTACCCCAATGAGAGAGGAAAATATAGTTTATATACTTGTCAATTAGGGCTGATAGACTGATTTTCCCGACCTTAGGCCGACCAGGGAAGTATATTTCCAAATTGCAATCAAAAAGACCCGATATCACTTAGGAGACCGGGCCCAAAATAGGACCCAGGGACCAGGGCGCTGGGCGCCATGGTCCTGGAGGACCAGGGCGCTGGGCGCCCTGGTCCTGAGGGACCAGGGCACTGGGCGCTCTGGTCCCACCTCCGGGACAGCGGGGTGCAAGGAGGTTCAGGCCAATGGTGCTTGAAAAATGCAGTTTTTGGTGTCGTGAGCAAGTTTTGGGGTCTCCATTCAGGTTGCGTGTTACGTCGCCATCGTGAAGACCGAAATGCAGTCGAAATTGCAAGTGTCGCAATTTTAGGACGCTACATTTAGCCCCCACTTTAGCGGGAGTATGTATGCTCATACTTCTGGTAAAGTACAAGGAAACAACATTGAAAGACTTTCACCACGTCAAGGAGGCAAGACACACGAAGCCCCCAGTGGACTAAGGATCTTACGACTTCGATTGACAAAGTAAAAGGGAAGATCACGAGGGAGAACCATGACTGTCAGTAGTAAGGTTCCCTCACTATGAGTCATGTAAGAGAAATACCGAAAATTTTCAAGGCAAAGCTAAGTTCTCCAAGAAATTTTCAAGTATCGTGAAGGGATAGTTAGGGTGTATGCCCCCCTACGTTAAAGCGATCGCACGCGCCTCAACGGGGGTGATTGTTTTAACGTAGTGATACACATAAGAAATGAGAAAGGAAAGGAGTGCGTTATCGCAAGGATTTAGCCCCCAAGTGTGAGATAAACCCAAGGATAATAGACACAAAACACAAAGCACGAGGTGACTTCGCTTTCCTCGAGGTCAGTATGTTGTATGATAAGTCATGTATATATCATATGTATGTATGCATAATTGTTCTTCATTCCCCAATCAAGGAAGGTCACCTAGAAGAAGGGAACACATGTGTCTTTTGAGTCAACATGAGAGAGACCAAAGAGATCTCAATGCTTTGCATCGTCCTCAAGTAGACAACACTAAGGACGACAAATAGAAGAATGAGAACAACATATAGAAGAAGTAACAAAAGGGAGGGGGAGAGAATCTGCCATGCTAATGTAACTAGTCTAGCATGTCATCTACCCCCCGATCTTGCTGATCAATGTTTCGGGAAGGCAGGGAACACGCTAGAGGAGGAACATCCAACACAGCAGATGGAGCTATCACAAGGTCCAAACAAGGGCTGTGTTCATGTTCCAAGCCACGTTGTTCTTGTCTAGGAGCTAGGATAAGTGCTTTAGAAAATTCATTAGATAAATGGTTATCAACATCAACAAGTTCATATTCACTATCAGAAGCAAGAGGAGTAACATTTTCATCATGAATAACATTTTCATCTATATCATCATCAAGATTTATAAAAATAGGATCTTTAACTCGCACAGGATCAAGACCATCATGCATCTTATGTTTAGGAGATTTAGGCTCAATATCCGGCTGAGGAGAAAATGGAATAATGCTTGTTGAAGGTGTTTTTGGAGATTGTAAATTTTGAGAAGCGGCTGCTTGAGCCCTAAGACGACGTTTTCATCGGCGTTCGCGTGCAGAACGATTACGTCTAGTCTTAGTAGGAAGTGTAGAAGATTGAGGAGGAGGAATGTTCTCATCCTTAGCACTTGGGTGTTTAGGTTGTGCTCTCTTAGGCTGGATAATAGGAGAAGAAGAAGGTCTCCTTTCTCTATAAAAGGCAGGAGGAGGAACTGCTCCATATAAAGGAGGAATTTTTGGTCTAGGGAGAAGACCAAGTCCATCATGATGAGGAGGTATAGGTCTACTCTTAGAAGGTTTATCAGGCATAGACATAGTCACATCCATGGGGACGGGTTGGGAATCTTCTTGAGGAAAGACATTAGTTTTATCTTTCAAAGGAAGAATTTCCTTCTCAAGAATGATAGGAATGTCAAGTTTAGGTGTTCTAGGTTCACTTAAAGATAGGATCATATCTGTTTTCCACTTTTGATAAGATTTGAAAAGATGATCACTTCGTGGGGGAAGAGATTGGAATTTTTTAGGCCAAAAGTAATCAATAGGAACACTAGAGGTTCTTTCAGCTGGTTTAAAGAGACTATGATTGACAGTAACAACTTCACCATTATGGGGAAATTTCAAACACTTATGTATAGGAGAAGCAATAGCCTTCATGGAAGATAGCCAAGGATAGCCAAGCTTCACACGAAATTGTTCGGAAGAAGGAATAATAGCAAAGTTCACATCAAGAGATTTATTATGGACCTCAATAGGCAATGTAATAGAACCAATTGCAGGAGAAGAAAATGCATCAAATAGTTTCACAATCACATCTGTTTTGTCATAGATCACTTGATTCAATTGCAAAGTAAAAAGAAATTCTTCAGTAATAACATTAATCATGCACGAAGGATCAATAAGCACTCCACGGCAAGGTGTATTTTTGACTTTTGCAACTATGTATAAAGGACCATCAGGTGCTCTAATGGTTTCACTAGAATCAAATGTGATGGAAGGTTCTTTAGGGATTTCTTGCTGCTCTACAAAGTTAATCACATTCAGAGTCATAGACACAAGACCATCAGATGAAAGAGAGGAATCATTAGCCTCAATTGCATTAGAGGTATGAGAAGGCAATGGATCAGTGAAAATCTAAAGATTTTGGTTAGGAGGAGCTACAGATGTGTTGCCTTTATCATTCACTCCAGAAACAGAAATAGTATTATTATCAATCAAATCCTGAATTTTACCCTTTAAAGAAAAACATTTTTCAGTATCATGACCAGGCTGACGATGAAAATGACAAAAAGCTTTGTGATCAAAATAAGGTGAAGTAATCTTTGCAGGATCAATTTTTCGTACAGGAGGAAGAGTAAGCACATTTTGTCCCAATAACTTATTCATAATATCATGCAATGATTCATTCAAAGGAGTATACTTTCTTTCTTTCCTGAAAAATTTAGAAATAGGAGGCACACCTGATGCTGCATTCACATTGTTGCTGATGATGTTTTCATTGAATTTGATGGAATCTCTGTTCGGTTTAATCTTCCCAAATGGTTGTTGACTGCTATCACCCTTATCACTCGGAGCCATAGGATGTGATTGTTCCATTTGACTCACAGTCAGTTGATAATTGTGAAGAGTGGCACACAACTGTTGGAAAGAAGTAAACTCAGAAAACAGAAGTTTGTCTCGAATATCTTTTTGTAAATTAGAAATAAAGATTCTTTGAATATCATTATCAGGCACTGGAAAAGAAATTTGAGCATACAAATGCTTATATCTACCAATAAAATCAGTCACTTTTTCTTTAACACCTTGTTTACAATGCATTAAATCAATCAAAGTAACTTTAGGACTTATATTGTTTTGAAATTGTTGAATGAAAGCATTTGCAAGTTGTTCGAAAGAATTAATAGAATAAGAAGGCAACGAGCAATACCATTGTAGGGCTTTGTCTCTTAATGTTCTAGTGAACAGTTTTGCAAGCAACCTTTGGTCATAAGCAAAATCGGTACAAATTGTTTGAAAAGTCTTAACATGTGTTAGAGGATCTCCTTTACCATTATAAAGCTCCAAATGCGGGATTTCAACATGTTTAGGAGGGATAGCTCGAACAATATCAAGAGAAAGTGGGCTCGCAACATCAAATGTGGGCACACTAAACTTAGATTGATTCATAGAGGCAATTTGTTGCTGTAAAGAAGAGACAGTTTGTGCAAGATTGTTAATGGTCGCTTCAGTCGAAGAGTTCATATTAGGTGTGTTAGACTGAGATGGAAGTGTGATGTTATTGAAAGAAGGTAAAGAGTATGGTGGTGGGACCCTATGATAGTCAACCATAGGGGATGATTGGATAGGAGGAACACTACAAGGAGGAATGGAATGGTTAAATGAATTGCCCCCTTGCGTCATGTTCATTTGTGAATATGTAATAGGAACATTCATTGAAGGAATGTACGAAGAAGTTGGATTGAATGAAGGAAGAGGATTAATTGAAGAAGAGGGAGGATTTCCCCCATGACTAGTGATCACAGAAGGAATGTCTTGTATAGAGGTAGCCATGATGTTTGATGTAAAGGTAGGTACACTAGCAATAGGAGTGGTCAAAGGAATAGAATGATTGACTTGTGTAGGAGGTTGTGTATAACCTAAAGATTCAGCACAACTCTTCATAGGCATCATATTCGAATCCACAATATGTGTGATACCACGTAAAACATCAATTCCATTCTTATCACTTTGAAGCATGCGTTTTAGACCCTCAATTAAAGGAAGAGCTTGACTATCGGGATACTCATGAGACATCCATTGGTGAAAATCGTCAAATTGGTTATCCAATTTGGAAAGTTGTTCAACGGAAACTTCATGGAGAGCTTCTTCATCATTAGGAGGATTAGAGGAATTACCCATATCCTCATTAAAAAGGCTACTCAAATTAGGTTCCATCTCCTCGGTAGTTAAACCTCGAAAGGACTTAATTCTACGGCTTCGTCTAACGGGAATAGTGTAAGTAGGGCTTACTGTTGTAAAACTCATGCACTAGAAAGAGAGAGAGGATTTTGATCTTAAAGGTAGCAATTTTCAGTAAAACCAGTCAATCTTCTAGATTTAAGCTGTTAAATACAATCACAACAGTCTCCCAAAATTTCGGAAAAAATGTCCGGGACCGTGGCGCTCGGAGTGCAACACGGTCCTTGCAACTTTTTTCGAAATTTGCAGGGATGAAAGGTATGATGATTTTAGAGATAATCTGTAGATAGGCCAAATTAAAGTTGCAATCTTGAAATTGAACCCTATCAAGATTGTCGAAAAATGCAAAATTTGAATTTTTGAAAAAGAGAGGGAAACTGAAATTTTGAATTTTATGATTTTAGAGGGAATGTCAAAAGCAATGCAAATCTTGAAAATTAAAAATTGACTCAATTTCACGCAAAATTCAATTTTGAAAGCGGAAATCAAAGTTGTTGTAATTAAGCACTTAATTTCAAAAGTCATAAATTGCAAGAATTTGAATAAAGCACTGAAATTTCGAATGAATGTAGACACACTTTTCAGATTTATGATAATAAAAACGCAATTTTGACACAAAATTTTAATTTCGACAATTTTTGAACGATTAGGAGCCTTAGACCAACTTTGACTGTAATTTTGAAGGTGTTATAATTGATAAAATCAGCCAAAATTCTGGATTTTAGCAGGAAAATACAGTAAGATCTCGCTCCCGAAATTTCGGAAAAAATGTCGGGGACGATGGCGCTCGGAGTGCAACACGGTCCTCGCAACTTTTTTCCAAATTTTCAGGGATGAAGGATAATGTGATTTTATTGCAGAATCCAAAGTTACAGCTGATTTGGAGATGTTTTGATCAGTGAAATTGTTGGACAAAGGTTGAATCAAGAGGGTTTCAAAAATTAGGGTTTTGACTTTTAACCACTTAATTTTCAAAATTAAAGCATAGATATGAATTGATAATTTGTAATAGAAGGGCAGATCTGAAACAAACATTAACAATTAAACATTTCGCAAGTTCAATGTTCAAAAAGAAAATTTAGGGTTTTTATGCAATCACCTCTAAAATTTTGCAAAAGATCAAACATGGAAATGTAATCAACTTTTCAGATCTAAGCATGAAAAATCAGAAAGGATGTTCACGTCGGGTTCACCAAAATGTAAAGCGGAAAATCGCGGTCGAACCCTAGTTGTTCTCCCCTCTTCCGACTCCGAGGAGAGAGAAGGGAGGTTCGCTAGGATTCGATGGGTTTTCACTTAAGGGGAAGACTTTACATTCAAAAGAGGGGTTGAAACTCATAAGATTCAATCCTACACAATGTAAGATTGGATGCTAAATGAATTTCAAGGGTTAGGAAAGCAAGGCTACCCTCTTTTGTAAAGAATGTGCATAGAAGAATTAAGCTAAGCATGCATAGAAAGTGACAAAGACTCGCTTATAAACTGAGTTTAGGTTATAGGATGAAGCTGCGGACCTGGAATTAGCAGTAAAATGTCGATACGGCGCTGTCCTGCAAATTTGAGCAAAAGTTGTCAGGACGATGGCGCCCGACGCCACGGTCCTCCGAAAAATCCGTCAAACGAAGGGGGATCGGTTCGTCTCTGCACAAGGATTCCAGATCTTCAATCTCAGCCGCGTACCTACAACCTACACACAGAAAAGCGAAGATGATTGGGGGGTTAGGGATTAGGGGTTTGCCTTTAGGTCAAACCCCGGTTTTGGAATTAACCAAGAAATGAGCAAGAGCTGTAAATGTAAATGACTGTAATGTAAACAAGTACTAATACCTTGTTCTAAGGATGTTGGTATCCTTATGTGCAAAGGTTTAGATGTTGTATGTTGTAGTATGTAGCATGTAATAAGTGATCTCCTCTTCAATGGTTGAATCCTTGTCTTGAATGCAACACTTAGCCTTGAATGGAGACTTAGAAGGAATGCTTGAATGCTTGAATGCTTGAATGCTTGAATGTTTGAATCTTGCTTTCTGCCTTTTTTCCATCTACCCCAATGAGAGAGGAAAATGTAGTTTATATACTTGTCAATTAGGGCTGATAGACTGATTTTCCCGACCTTAGGCCGACCAGGGAAGTATATTTCCAAATTGCAATCAAAAAGACCCGATATCACTTAGGAGACCGGGCCCAAAATAGGACCCAGAGACCAGGGCGTTGGGCGCCATGGTCCTAGAGGACCAGGGCGCTGGGCGCCCTGGTCCTGAGGGACCAGGGCGCTGGGCGCTCTGGTCCCACCTCCGGGACAGCGGGGTGCAAGGAGGTTCAGGCCAATGGTGCTTGAAAAATGTAGTTTTTGGTGTCGTGAGCAAGTTTTGGGGTCTCCATTTAGGTTGCATGTTGCGTCGCCATCGTGAAGACCGAAATGCAGTCGAAATTGCAAGTGTCGCAATTTTAGGACGCTACAGTCATGTCATGGCATAATAGGACCTATTATGCCATCATGGCATAATAAGTCCTATTTTGCCATGACATTGCATAATAGTCCACCTATTATGCCATCATGGCATAACAAGTTCATAATAGGACCTATTAAGCCACAACATGGCATGATTTTCTCAAAAATTGCCAACTTCATCATCTAATTCATCTCCAACACTGAAACTATGCTAATTCGACATGTTTACTTAGTATAAATATCCTGTGTATCATTTAACATATATCCACACCTAAAGGATTTGGTTTTGCATAAAAATTAAAAAAGAGAGAAAAGTAAACATAATTTTTTTATTCATGTGTGAAAACCATTCTTATGACACCTTGGACAAGTACCTTGGCATCATGTATAATTTTTTTTAAAAGTACCCTACACTTGGAGCATACCACAATCCATTCAAATTCTCTTTATTCTCAACCATCCTTGTCATCATCCATATCATGTATCTCACATTGACCTTGATTCAAGTCTTTTAATCATTTTGAGACATGTTTTAGGAAAATTCTAATATATAAAATCCTATTTATAGAGAACTGTTACAAAAAAATTGAGAAGATGAGTAACATATATCCACATCTCTACCAAAGTAGGGAGTATGAGTTGAACATGTGATGCCTACCTAGGTCTAGATATCTACCCAAGTAATCTTATCCTATCCTCTAGGTGCAAATATGCAATACAATAGCTAGGTAAATGCAAGAAAATAATGTTCATACATTGGCCTATTATTATAGAGAATATGATAGATTATCACTATTTGATCATGCATTTTTTCATCTTAATATCATATGATTGTGCCTCACATGACGATCTTATGATCATATCTTGGTTTATAGAGCGTAATGATCTTACATTTCAATATCTTATTTTAAGCACTTATCATCAATCCTTATATATTCTTACACTAGAAGGAGGATCATCTTATTTCTCACTTCTTTATTGATCTTATGTATGAAATATTTTATATTGATTTTAATAGTTGATGCATTTTACAAGAAATGAATTTATTAAATTGAATATATAATAGATTTATGATGTTTCATTGAAAGTTTTTATTAAGTTTTGTGCACAAATTTTATATTTAAAGATTCAATAGTATGTACATGTATATTTTTTTAAGTTCAATATTATATTATATATTTCATGTGTATCTCATTCAACAACATAGAAATGTTACTATTTATAAATGTTTTTTTTTTAATTTAGTAAAATAGATTCTTCTTTGACATAGAGTTGTATATAATTCATGTATATCTTTATATATGCAGGAGTTCTTTGTTATCATGGATGTCTTTGACATAGATGAACTATTAGGTGAAAATCCCCCACCACAACCCCCTCCTCCTCCTCCTCCACCTCCACCACCACCACCACAACAACCCCCTAGATTGGATGAAATTCATTTAAGAGAATGAATTAATCAAAACCTACAAGTGATTGAACAAAACATTGCTGCTATCCAAAATGAGAAAATCACGCCACCCCATCTTGTAGAGTTTGCAAAATCAATGCAAACTGTTGTCAAGTCAGTTAGATCTGTTGATTCTCAATTAGATCAATTTCATAGATGATGACAAGAGTTGCATGATTTTTATGCCAATGGTTTAACTTATAGGCAAATCACTGATTTGAAAATAACCAAAGCTCATTTATGTCCATATTTTACCAACCCAAAAACAAGAGAACCAATGCAACCTAAGTAGAAAAGAATTTCAATTAGGTGGTGTGTACATCTGAAAATGGCTAGATACTTTTGGGATAGATGGTGGATGGTTTTTGACTATCCACCACATCGTAATTATGAGGTCCCTTTTTATTTTTTGAAGAAATTATACTGTGATTTTGTAATGAACCAAAAACCAAATTATTTTGACATTAAGTCATTCCAGGGTGTTGGTCGTGGAATGCCACGGCATAGATTAGGGGTACGGAGTAATAATCCCCTACCGGATCCACCCATATTTCCACTTGTTGCTCCATCGATTCCTACAGATGTCCAAAATACATCATTCATTTCGACATTAGATGCTTTGACTTCCCTCACAGGTAACCTAAGTGAGCAAGCTGCTCACATGGCATCTGCTCCTTGATGGATGTCACATATGTGTTCGAGTTGTCATGAGACGTGTGTAGGTCCTACTACTACTGCAAGATCTACTTCAGTTCCAGCTGAGCATGATGTAGTAGATGATAGTATGATGACATCTTATATGGATTTTCTTTGCTCGGATGTTCATCTTGACCAGGTATAGATATATATACATGTACATGTCAATCTTTTTATACTTCATTAAATATATGTATAAACTAAGTGCATCTCTTTTTTTTATACAATCTAATACTTCATTAAATAAATTTTGTTTATGTAGATAAGGACTACACCTAATATTAGAGTCAATATTGCATCTACTGGAACACAACTCGGCACACCTTATGGGGTATAGTATAAATTTCTATCTAGACATTATACTATCTTTTTAAGTTAATATGTTATCATCGTATACTATATAAATTTTTATGTTGATACATTGAATGCTTCTTTCTCTAGGATTCAGGTCACGAGGGACCCTCTACATCACATCGAGAAGAGAGTCTGACTACTGTGACACCATCTATGGTATGTATCTTATAATTCTTAAATTAAATATGAACTCTTATAATATTGTAACTTAACTTGAAATTATTTAGTACACATATATATGTTCACTAAATATGATTTCATTAAATGCATGTATGCAGGTGGACACTACCATTAGGATAGGTTATCCTCATAATTTTGATCAGAGCCAATTTGAATGCACATCAACATCCTTTGAGGTATTAATATGTAATACTTAATTTGATCTTATTTTGACTCTTAATTTAATATTTAATTGGACACTTTGAATTTGACCTTGTACAGGAGTTAGCTAGCACTACATTTGGTGTTGATACTGCACAAGATACTGCTAGAGGAGATACTGCTAGAGGATCTGATGAGCATATGGTAAGTTTGTAACTTAATTTATGAATTCTACTATATTTGATAGATGAATCTTTTAATAGTTAATTTCAAGTAATATTTTAATATTATTTTTTTATTGTACAGCATGAGACAGGTGGATCTGGACCACGTCCCGGGGACAAGAGAGATACTGCTAGAGGATCTGATGAGCATATGGTAAGTTTGTAACTTAATTTATGAATTCTACTATATTTGATAAATGATTATTTTAATAGTTAATTTCAAGTAATATTTTAATATTATTTTTTTATTGTACAGCATGAGACAGGTGGATCTGGACCACGTCCCGGGGACAAGAGAGATACTGCTAGAGGATCTGATGAGCATATGGTAAGTTTGTAACTTAATTTACGAATTTTACTATATTTGATAAATGATTCTTTTAATATTTAATTTCAAGTAATATTTTAATATTATTTTTTTATTGTATAGCATGAGACAGGTGGATCTGGACCACGTCCCAGGGACAAGAGACCACGAGATGTTATTGATGATAGCACTTAGATTTTACTGTTTATTTGGCTTTGATATGTACTTTTTTATGGACTTTTCACATTTGTTTACACGTGCACATACTTTATATATATGGATAGTTGCATAATAGGATTAGATCATATATATTTTGTGCATACTTTATATATTTTGTGCACATTAGATATTATGTGGAGTGAACATCATGTTACCATCTAGACATATATATGGATTAGATATTATATGGATTATGTAGACTTGAAATTTTACTATTTATTTGGCTCTGATATGTACTATTTTATGGGCTTTACATATTTGTTTACACGTGCACACATACTTTATATATGGATAGTTGCATAATAGGATTAGATCATATATATTTTGTGAATACTTTATATATTTTGTGCACATTAGATATTATGTGGAGTGAACATTATGTTAACATCTAGATATATATATATATATATATGGATTAGATATTATATGGATTATGTGGACTTGAAATTTTACTTTATTTGGCTCTGATATGTACTATTTTATGGGCTTTAAATTAATAGTCTCTCATTTATGTGTATTGTACACAAAATGTAATCAAGAAGACATATCTAAAATAAAATAAATAGTCTATTTAAATTATAATAATAAGTATTTATATCTCTCAAAATACAACATAAAGTATGCACAAACAATAGTAGTCATTGAGGCCAAGTCTACTCTGAGAGACCTGGAAAAAATAAATACATATGATTAATTTTTATAATCAGGATGCATTGAATTTAAAATACAAAGGGATTTTCCTTAAGGGTACCAAAATTTAACTTACTTGTAATTATTCAAAATGAAACATAAAGTATGTATAAATAATTTTGTTTTCATTGATGCCTTCTACTTGTGGTAGACCTGAAACAAAATTTTACTAGATTAGATTTTATAATTATGATGCATGATATAAAATGCTATATATAATATGCATCATGACTTTTAAAAGGGAGGTGGATTAAGGGTTTAAATTATAACTTACTTGATATTCATTCCGTTATACCATCTGCATCCTCTCTCTTTTGCAAAGCATCTATAATTGTCTCGTGCTCTTCCATAGAGAGAGTCCATAATTGTTTATTAGCAGGCCTGCCACGATATCTATCCAATTTTATATTAGTTTCCACTACCAAATGTGAGTAATGTATAATCTTCTTCTCTAATTCATCATCTTCAAATGTGGGCAATCCATTCTTTCTTGTTAGATATTTGCGTAGCCAAGTGCCAACAACAACCACAGATCCTGTTGGATAGTCATAACCATCATCATCTACTCGAGGAGTGGTTAGCTTATGTTTTGGCTCTACACATTGAGCCAACCAATACTCTATCCCCTCTTCATTGTCCTCTGGTGCAACAACAGCATAGACATGTCCTGTGCACAAAACAATTTTATTTTAACATTTAATGAGAAATAAAAACAAAAATATACACTGTAAGATTTCATAAATTTATGTACTATTTAATAAATCAAAACAAATTTCAAAAATAATTTTACCTTGTTGTATAAGATCTTAAATGTGATCATAGTCATTTGATGCAAACATTTGATCCATATCTTCATCAGTTCTTTCATGCAGATCATTTGCATCTATGGGTGTCAATGATCTTTGTTGCCATTCTTCAACCCATTCTTTATTCTCACAAAATTCCCAATCTCCAGAAACACAAAACTGACAAAAGCAAGCAAGTTGCCTTGTGAATATAGTCCATGTGTTTGAATTAGAACTCTTAAACGAATGCCATTTAGCTGATCTAATGATGGTATTACAATCATGTCGAATAGGAATACTATCTTCCTCTATCAACTAGAAGAAATGTCGAATTGCAGAGTTTTCAGTTGATCCTTTTGACAACTTTGAATTGCACCAATCTACAACTGCACAAGCATCTTTGAATTTCACTGCATCCTTGAATTTCAATTGTTCTCTAGCAAGAGCTCTTTTTATACAGGCACCGGCTCCATCATGTTCCCCCTTACCATGTCCCACTTCAAAAAAACTCCATAAATGTTGGACATTGGTTATCTTGAGAACTTTGCATAGCCAATAAAACATTCTTGCATTTTTTAATTGTCCAGTGCAGTTATCTGACCATATCATATGTTGTTTCATGTCAATTTCTCTTTCCTTAAGATTATCATAAAATACCTCGAAGCAATGTTGAACAAACTCTGAAGAGTGTAATCGATTATCACTAACATAGAAATGATACTCCCTCAAAACATTTCTATTATCTTCTATATTGTCATGGTCATGTCTATATATAATGTGCACAAATATGGCCACTTGCACTGAGTTGTAGTATTGTGATTGAGTTTCCTCTTGTGGTTTTAGAGTATAATTTTTTGCAAAATCCACAACTGATACTATTGTTCCAACTGGAAATGTGTTCTTGGATATGCAAAACTGTCCATCAAGCCATCGGGCATGTTGGGAATGTTTCACATATTTTGGAACAATATGATTTTTAAACTCACTAATAAATGCACTCACACTATTCTGTTCTATAATCAATTCTAAACGTTTCCCCATCTTTCCATCCTTTAGAGGGTATTCTATATTTTTAAATCTCCTAACATCAACCATTTTTTGTCCAAACTCAGATGAAACATGTTCATGCAAACATTCACCTATCGAAGAATAGTTCCCACATAAATTGCAAAGGCCATAAATGCATGAACTGGAAAGAAATAATTGTTCATTAGGTGGTTTACAAAATAAACTTCTAATAAAATCTTTTATAGTTTCAGGTGGAACATAAACACCACAATCTTGCACAAGATCATTACCATGCAACATACAACGTATATATCGAAAAACATCATAATAGTAATGAAACTGAACATGAGTTTTACAACAACAAGATATTCTTTGTTTATTGATTTTAACATACCAGGGTTTGCATTTTTCAAATGATCTTTGACTAATTCGTAAATTCATTAACACATATTCATCACTAAATTTTTTAAAGAATTAAGTTTGAGTCATGTCAAGAAGATGTTTTGGATGAGGATCACGAATTTTTGATCCCACCCTTAACTTTAAAACATCTCTAGCATTTGATGAAACTCTAGTGTTATCATGCCAAAATTTTGCAATTAATTATTTAGTTTCATCATTTAATTTCATGTCCGACCTTTGAAGTCTACCACTAAAACTCCAACAATGGTTTAGTGGATCAATTTCAATTGTGTCTCTTCTTTTGGCCGCTCTTGACAAGGTTCTATGATGTAAGTTCAAATAGCCACTTATATCACTTAACATTATTTTACTAACAATCATTTTGTCAACTATAGCAGTTGTTATAACTCTACGTGCTGCATTCTTATCTTTAGATCAACTTGTTTTTCCTATAGAATCGATGGCACTGGCAACAGTAGATACAACTTGCTTATATGATTCATCTTTTCTTTTTGGTTTTGCATAAATACCTATTTTTTTCATGAATTTACGCATTTTTAACATTTTTATTAATTGTAGCATTAATTGACATTGGAATCCTAACTTTTTATTATAGAAAAATTGTTTATATAATCTGTTCGCATGTGTTCTGATTTGTCTCCAAGAAAATAACCCATTAATATTATCTAGCACATTGCTATCAATAGTAAACAAATTAAATTCATTTTCTTTCAGAGAGGGTGGTGTAATATTTTCAATTTTTATTTCTTTTTGTATTGGTGTATGAAATTTATATCCAGCTTCATTTAAATCAGCAATTTGATTGGCATCATAGTCATCGAGATTTAAAAACATACCAGGATTCACATCCACATCAACATTTGCATCAACAGTCATACTCGTGTGTGGTTCTATATTTCTTGCATCCATCATGATGTCTTCAATGGTCTCATCTACAACGGGCACTGAACTAGATGCTTCAGAAGTGTTATTCAATTGTTGTTGTTGTGATCTTCGATCTCTTTGGCATTTTGCCTCCTTCTCTCTTTGTGCTTGAATTTCGTCCACTGTCATTGTCCTCTTTTTTTTCTTTTGACATTACTTAGAACCCATTTTTACAAACTCGTCTTCAAAAAATAATATCTTTTTACTGAGTTCTTCAAAAAATCATGTAAAAAATATTAAAAAGTACTGCCAAATGATGTAAAAAATCTTTGTCAGTACGGATTTCAATGATAGTGTGGTAAATCGATGCAATCTATCTTTTTTTTTAACAGTAATGGTTATTTAGAAATGGGGGCCCGTTATTTAAATAACGGGGCCCCGTTTTAAATAACGGGCCCCCGTTTCTAAAACGAGGGCCCGTTATTAAATCCAATGGGCAAAAAATGGAACGGGCCCCTGTTTATAAAACGAGGGCCCGTTATGTAAAATTTGAATTCACAACCCACCACTTGCCTTGGGATTAGGCCCGAGATAGGCCTAGGATGGCCACACCTGAGACATGAACCTACAAATTCAAAGCTCCATGAATGAAAGCACAAATATGATGAAATGAAATAGTTTACGTGCCTCTAATCAAAGAATTTTTATACGAAATTGAAATCCATTTCAGATTATACTGTCTAGATTCTAAATATGTAAATTAATTTAAAAATTGATTATTTTAACTATTTTTCATTTAATTTATACTAAATCAGGTCCATAAATTTGAAATATTAACTAATTTTCTTAATTTAATAACTTTTTTATTTTAATGAATTTTGAAAAAAAAATTATATGTCATCAATCTACACAAAATTCTTTTCAATTTAAAAAAAAAAATCAAAAAATGCTAAGTTTACGTCAAATTATGTGGGTCGTACATGTCAAATTTTTAAAAAGATAATTACGGCCATTAAAAAATTAATTAAAAAATATATATTTGAAAAAAAAATATAGAAAAATATGCTCATCAATCTTCAGTGTGCTACAAACCATTTCCCAAAACGGTTTGAGAAAATAATTTTAATTGTGTCAAAAAGTGTGGGTCGTACACATGCATGGTATGGTCCTGAAACAGGCATTTTTAAAACATAGTTTTTAGAACTCCATTCAAAAAGTTATTTTTTATTATGTGGGTATTAAAATAAATTACATATTCTAAAAGTACACTTAGAGAGCTTTCTTTTATATTACTGACTTTTTCCAAGATTCAATCTCTAAGTGTTTCAAAATTTAAGCTCAAGTGAGACAAAATCTGAAAAATAGGGAAAACACTTCCACTTTTTGGCCAAAAAGTGGACTTATCTTCTTGCACTGACCCAGATTGTCATTGTGTTTAGTAGCTCGTCTTTCTTGTTCTGTTCCAGATATGGTGGGAGATAAGGGTTGATAAAAAACAAGCATATCGGATGATGAAGGTTTATTATTGAGCGGGTTCTTTACGTAAAATGGGTTATCTTGATATGAAAAGGATTGTCCTTTGCCTATGTTGGATTTCTTATGAGAACTTATAGCTTGAGTAGGCATTTTTACTG
This sequence comes from Cryptomeria japonica, assembly GCF_030272615.1. Taxonomy (NCBI): domain Eukaryota; kingdom Viridiplantae; phylum Streptophyta; class Pinopsida; order Cupressales; family Cupressaceae; genus Cryptomeria; species Cryptomeria japonica. Next base: position 613,868,868 of record NC_081407.1, read on the forward strand.
ACTGATGTGACCTAGAGTTGTTTGTGATGCAAGAGTCAAGATCAAATTTGGAGCTAGTTGTTCATTTAACATATTGTTTTAGAGAGATAACTAGGATTTAGTCTGGTTTCAGGAAAGATCTATCATGTGTAAGATGTGATATAAGTTACCTAGTTTGATTCGAGAGAAGTTACTAAGACTCGGTCTTCTTTCAGGAATGATCTTTCCTGTGTAAGATGTTATCTAAGTGACTTAAGTTTGATAAATAGTTGATTGAACTAGCTGAAAGATGATCGACAAAATCGTGCAACACAACGACAAAGGTACATTGTTTAGATTTGTTTATGCTCAAGATGATGATAACCAGTTTTATGCTTGTTGTAGACTATTTTAGGAAAGTTTTACTGTTCTGGACTAACAAAATCAGGGATTCGTACGATAGGTTTTATAGAACCAAACGTCAGTTTAAAAGCTTCAGGATGATGAAAATAGTATTTCGTACGAGTTGCTACCTAGTTTCACACGATAGGTGGGTATACCTCAGGTGACAAACTGATGAAAGTGATTATTCTTCATATGACATAGAATCAAGGATCAGACGACAATTCCCTAAGAAGGATGACAAATTATCAGATTTTGTAGGACACAAAATTGAGGCTTAGACGACAAATTGTAAGGCTTGATGAAGTTTCGTATGGAAACAGATATGTAGTATGATGATAAATCATAAGACTCGTATGAAAGTTTGCTGGACAAAAATGAAATTCTGACAGACTGAGTTTTCAATGACTGACGATGACCAGTTTTGAGATGGACTGAGTTTTTGACGACAAAGATGGACTATTTTATTTTATTTTGACATAGATAGAGTTTTGATTACTGAGTTGTTTATTGTTTTCTCCAATTTTGGTATTTCAGTTTCAGTTTCAGTGATGAAAACACAGTAAACATGCAATATGTATAATGAATGCAATCACAACATGCTAACCCTATGGAAATTGGTGAGAGAAGAAAACCTTTGCTTGCAGACTCAAGTACACACCCAATAGCTAATCAAAATACGACCATTGAGTCTCACGCAATGGATTCTCAACATCGTATTAGTCGACTCCAAATGCTAATGGGGGCAGGAAATGGCAAGTATCTTGGGAGAGTTACTATCTCTCTTGCACAAAGATTATTCCCCCTTTCGGAGGTGAACCGGGTAGCTTCTAATTTTAATTGGAACTAGTAAGGGATCTATTCAGTGTGTCGGGGTATAAACTCAATTAAGAGATCTCCTAGCCTTGAAAATCAAGGTTTGATATACCCAAAGGTATAGAGGAGAGCTATTCCTAAGCACTACCGTTGACTTGATTTTCATCAAATCACGTTTATTTTATAGTGGGTTGGAGTACTTGGCATTTAGCTATTCCCACTTGGGTCATTCCCCTCTCACTGACCTTAATGGCTTTGGCCTTATAGGCTCCTCGGGAGGGAAAGCCTGCTAAAGATATACAAATCTCAAACTTAGAAAAAGCCTCAAGGGTCTGGATTTCTAATTGTCTATGCAGACAAGAGCATACTCTCCTACCTCTTAGAATTTTCTTAAAACACGAAAGACAGATTTGTTCATTAACCAGATAGCAATTTAGGTGCCTAAAAAATGAATTTAAAGAATACACAATGTTTACTGGAATCTCCTCAGGCAATCTACAAAGACAATGAATCAGTAGTCATATTGTCTTTGTTTGAAAAGCATAATCTTCAACAAGCATTCTAAAAAAACTGATTAGGCTGTGAAAATCCTTCAGATAGACGAACAACAAGGTAGGGTTAGCATTAGTATGATAAAAATTGAATAAGAAAACCTGAAGAATGAAATCTTCTTTTATCCCAGAAACACAAAATACCATATGACTATTCTCATTGAGTCATACGATAATTCATACAGGATCGCACGATATTTGCAATTTGTCATTTGGTACTATGGGAAAACTCGTACGATATTTTGCAGTAACTATACGGACGAAAATCCAAAAAAGTAAAAATCTGAAAAATAAGAAAAAGTTAGTCTTCGAGGACGAAAAGAAGTAGTCTTCTGCCCCACGGTGGGCGCCAAAAATGTGTGTGTGAAAAGTGGAATAAGTATTTGCAAGCTATAAGACACAACACTTTAATTAAGTCATTACATGTATGGTTAGAAAGATATAAGCATGAATAACAAAAACCATAACAAATCGACCAATTGTCTTCTAAAAGATGTGAGTATAGACTTGCTCTTAGATTTGTATAAGCAATATCGGTGACTAGACTACACCAAGACGAAGGATTTAATCTATATGAGCATGATATTAAGGTAAATGGATGGAAGATTATACTAGATGGATGAAAGATTGATGAATAGTAAGCTATATGAATTCAAGCAATCATAATTTAACTAAATATGCAAAAGAGCTAAACTTAGATGCAATAATCTCAAAAAGAAAGCACAATATCTTCAATGACTCTAGACAAAAAAATGTATAATAACAATAAATCTCCAGGGTCCTTTGAATGAGAGATGAAAGATGAATTTATAGAGAATCAAAAGAGAGACCAATGTTCAAGATCGATTAGCAACGAGCGGTTGATATTATTCAAGAAAAAGAACAATTTTGGATAATTGAAATAATTGAGAGATCAGATTTAGTTAACCTTGAGATAGATTCCAATTATAGTTTGATTGAAATGCATTCATATTATAAGTTCAAGCTTGCATTGGAGATAAAATTCAATTAAATCCATGCATATTCTTTGATTTATTCAAGAAAAGAGTCTTTTCAATGCAACTGAACTTCTTTTTTCAAAAGCTTTGAGTTCCAATTTTAGAGAATGATTAATAATTCAATTTAATTGTTTTTCTGATTTCAAGTTATCTCAATTTAGAAGAAGAAATAATCTCAAGTTTGATTTTCTCTCTCAATTCAATTATTTTATTTTAAATTTAACTCTTTCTTTGCATATTGATTCCTCTTTTGTAATAAATTAATTCTTTTTTTTATGATTAAATGACAAATTTATTAATTAATTTAATATGATAGGATATTTAATAAATTAAATAGGATAATTGATCAAAATGATTTTCTTGGAATGATTTAATTAATTAAATAAATATTTAATTAATATAGAGTAATTCACTTGCCATGTGACATTTGATGATTGAAGAATTAATTAATTGTGTGGTCAAAGTTGATTTAATTGCCTTTGGTTAGGACCTTGTTGATGTTGTCGAGATTAGGGGCCCATGTTTTAGGTGACCAATTTTACGGTATTACAATATCATCTCTATTTTTTACCTCCATAGAAGGTAATTCATGTTATGAAAATGTAATATCAAATTTGGTTTAGAAGAAGGATGAATAGCTACCTTTTTATAAGGCTTCTTGGATCAACCTATGATATGAAGGTGTATTTAAATCAAGTCTAAAAGGTAAATCTTAGCTAAGATATCATAGATTTTCTCAAGAATATTAGGTTCCTTATCAATATTTTTCTTAAGATGAGAGAGTAAGGGAAGTGAGAAGAACATTAGGATCTTGCTTGTTGTTTCTAGTGCTATATGTGTGAGGCACTTCAAGAACATATTTTTGTGCTAGTTTCCTTCCATGTTACTTTTTTCACATATGAATTTTGCAACTCTTAAGAAATATCCATGAATCTCTTTGGTTTGTTAAAATTAATCTTAGGGTGGTTTTGAGGTTGAGTGGTATGTTGAAGAAATATAAGCTTATAAAAACTAGAAAAATGAAAAGTGTTGACTTGATTAAGCTCTTTGGTCTCCAAGGATTCATCTCTAGAGTCAACAAGGAAAATGATAATGATTTTATCCTCTTGATACAAGATATCTTTATGGAGGAAGCACAAAATTTGGGAGAATAATTAACAATATCCATCAATACTTCATCCCTAGGAGGAATACCATGTATGAATGGTAAATTGACATTAAGGAAGGTGTTTATTGTATCATCCTCTTCCTCTAGGATATCTTCATGAGAGAGGAACATTTTAAGAGAAATATCAACATCATTCTTCCACACCTCATCCCGAGGAGGGACAATTTTAAAATAAGTGTTAATGATCTCTTCTTGCACCAAAGTATCCTCTTGGGTGGGGTAAAACTTGGGAGAGGGTAAATCCTAGCTATGAATGAAATGAATAGCTAAGTTGTCATCATATTCATGAAAGGGAATATCATGAACATATTGAATATAACTTGAGATCAAACTAGCAAAAGACTATAACAATTCCATTTAATCAAATGATCAAACACGATAATCATTTACCATAATAAATAATGAATATATAACCAAAGCATTGTTTAATGTACAAATGCAATTAAATTATGTAAACTTAGATTTAAAAGAAAAAAATATGCAAATGTAAAAGAAACATGGTGTTTGTGTTTTTTATAGGGGTTTACCTAGATCAAGTACTAGGTTTGGAATCAACCCTATAATTGAATTGAAATTGAAAAATAAATGCTTCAATGGAAATGCTTGATTTAAATGAGTGAGTGAGTTGATTATACCTTCAATAGGTTATGCAATTCCCTTATGATAAGTCATCCATGTGTTGATGTAATAACATGATAAGTCACATATAATCCATCATGAATAACTAAAACATAAATTAAAATTCCTTGATGTAGTTTGTTGCATCTTGAATCAAATCTTCTCTTGAAGTATTACTTTTGAATGAAATTTGTAGAAGCCAGAATGGAATTGTTGGAATTATTGTCATTGATGTCAAAGGATATCATGAGGTTGTAGAGAAGAAGGCATCAGTTATGCATAACACGAAGATAGGAAAAGTGCATAACACATAGGTTATGTAGTAACATTGTAGGATGCAGAAGAATATGGACTATAGAGTTTAAATTAGTGTTGGAGCTGATCTACATATGCCTCACAGTGCATTGGAACCATCGGGTGTGATTCTTGAGGACTGCAGATTCAAATTCATTGATTCATGGTAGTTCAACCAAGATGGCAATTTGACTCAACAACCTCTGTCACTTATCAAAGTATCATGCTTAACTAGAAAGGCTAATTTGGATTCAAGTGGTCCCCATTTGTCCAGGTGTCCACATTTGAACACATATTGGTAGCTCAGTGGTTCGCTCAAGTTGTGTTGTGTTTGTGTGGGACCTGTCATGTTTGTGTTGGCATCCAACTATCCTGCGACATGTTGGAAGGTAGACAAATGAAATTTGCAAGATAACAAAGTCAGAGGAAAATGGTGTATCCCATTATCCCACACCGTAGAAGGCTAGGGTGACATAACCATGTGGGTTGAAATATATAAAGGTAAGAGGTCAATCCCTACTATCCTGTGGCATCAAAATGTGAAAAGAAAAGGTCTTGCAATGTAAGTTTGAAGAAAAAAGATGTGGCATCCTGCCATCCCATGAGGAGTAAAACTGAAGCAAGATGAGCTCGCAGGGATACAAATAACAAAGTAAGAAGTTGATCCCACTATCCTGCATGAAGTTGGGTTGCACGAGGAGACATAAGACAAGGTGAAGTTAGAGGCTTTTCACCATCCCGCATCGTCAAAATAAAAGAAGCCTTTATCATGCAAGGTAATATGTGAAGAAGTGTTGGTCATGCGGGGTAATACGTGAAGAAGAAAGATATGTATCTTTCCATCTAATAGTGCTAGGAAGGATGAGATGATGGTCTTGTGAGATAATATAGTATAGTGAGAAAAGGATCCTGCTATCCTGCAGCATGCAGAGGGTTGAAAAGAGGACCCTACGGGGTAAATGAGAACATAGAGAATAAAAAAGTCTCTTATCCCACATAGGTTAAAAGGTCATGAAAAATGTCATGTGGGATAATAAAAGGAGAAGTGAGACATGTCCCCACTATCCCACAATGTTAAAGACCTTAAGTTGGAACTCTTGCAAGGCAAGATAAATTGAGTAATTGTGCATCCTGCCAACCCGCATGGGTAAAGATGGATCATAAATGATGATGTGGGATAATGAAAGGAAAGAATGAGGTAGATTATTGGATCAATATTCCATGTGGTGGTTGATTAAGGCTGACCTGATGACTTGGATGTTGATAAAGAAGACTCTTGATAACATCTGTGCATGTCGATAGACACAAGGTTTTACATAGAGGTTGACCAACCTTGACTGGGTGCTCTGGATGAAGAATATGAAGACATGTGGCTCCCTGGTGGACTAAGAATGAATTAGATATGCAAAAGTTAGTGACGATAGAGGTAGTTGTCGACCTTTTTAGGGTATGTTGACAGAGGATGGAGAATGCATTAATGGCAACTAAATTGCAGGCTGGTTGTGTGGCTCAAGGAAGGATTCCAAATCATTTTGGGTAGAGAAAGATTACTAAACTTAGTAAGTACAAAGAATGATCTTCATGTTGGAATCTAAGAACACTGAGAGGGGGGTGAATTTTTGTTTTGTCGGATAAAGTTTTTTTAGCCTTATTAACAAATCCACTTATTAACCAGTATGCATAAAAGAAAGTAACACCAAGTAATAACAATTCAACCACAAAAATCAACACCACAAGATAGATATTTATACATGGAAAACCTCAAAGAGGAAAAACCCTGGTGGGATTGGTGACCCACAATATCTATCCACTAGCCAAATGAATAAATATTACATGAGGGGCCTGCACATGCAAGAAGGAACACTGCCTAGAGCACATTGCTCATTACAAAGGAGCCTCACTTACTACATGTCCAAAATGTTGAATTACAAACAAAATATGAACTTTGAATGTGCATCTGACATGTTGGATGAGTTCTGATTTAAGCACTGTCTCTACCGGTTTACACTGTATCCTCCCTTACCAATAACTTAGTTCATTTTCCAATCCTCTTGACAAATAACCAAGACCGACTACAGATCTTTACATTTGCATTCTGTCAATCAAAATCTTGCTCACATAGCCTATCTCATCTATATCTCTTCAAAATGACCTAACCGGACTAACTTATATACCCATTTACATGTGAAAACATAAATGCCTTATGTCAGTGTAGCGTCGTAAAATTGTGACACTTGCAATTTTGACTGCATTTGGGTCTTCACGATGGTCGTGCAACATTGAACCTGAATGGAGACCCCAAAACTTGTTTACGACATCAAAAACTGCATCTTTCTACACCTTGGCCTGATCCTCCTTGCACCCTGTTGTCCCGGGAGGTGGGACCATGGCGCCCAACGCCCTAGTCCTTCAGGACCATGGCACCTAGCACTCTAGTCCCTCAGGACCATGGTGCCTAGTTCCCTGGTCCCTCAGGACCATGGTGCCCAGCGCCCTAGTCCCTAGCCCTATTTTGGGCCCGGTCTCTTGTTGGGCATTGGGTCTTCAAGTTTGCAATTTCGAAAATAATGCTCCTAGGTCGGCCTAAGGTCAGAAAAATCAGTCTCCTAACCCTAATTGACAAGTATATAAACTACATTTTCCCTCCCAGAAAAGGGAGGAAAAACATATGTGTGCAAAAAGGTGGAAGCGATAAGCAAACATTCAAACATTCAAGCATTCAAGCATTCCTTCAAGCAATTGAGCATTCTAGGTCTCCATTCAAGGCTAGGTGTTGCATTCAAGACAAGGATTCAACCATTGAAGAGGAGATCACCTACAACACACAACATACAACATACAACATCATTACACCTTCGCATGTAAGAATACAAACATTCTTACAACAAGGTATCAGTACTTGATTACATTACAAACATTTACATTTACAACATTCTCATTTCTTGGTTAATTCCAAAATCGGGGTTTGACCTGAAGGTAAACCCCTCATCCCTAACCTCCCAATCATCCTCTCTTTTCTGTGTGTAGGTTGCAGGTACACGGCTATAATTGAAGATCTGGAATCCTTGTACAGAGACGAACAGATCCCCCTTCGTTTCGCGGATTTTTCGGAGGACCGTGTGCACTCCAGGCGCCATCGTCCCGTCAACTTTCACTCAAACTTGCAGGACAGCATCATCTCGACATTTTACTACTAATTTTCGGTCTGTAGCTTCATCCCGTGTCTCTATCTCCATCTACAAGTGAATCTTTCTTACTTTCACATACACTCCTAGTTCAATCCTTCTATCTACATTCTTTACAAAAGAGGGTATACTTGTTGTTTCAACCCTTGAAACTCATTTAGAATTCAATCTTGCATTGTGTGGGATTGGATCTTATGATTTTCAACCCCTCTTTTGAATGTAAAGTCTCTCCTAAGTGAAAACCGTCAATCCTAGTGACCTCCTTTCTCTCTCCTTGGAGTGGGGGGAACACCTAGGGTTTGATTTTCCGCTTTACATTTTGGTGAACCTGACGTGAACATCCTAATTCTAATTATTTATGGTTAGATCTGAAAATTTTTTGCTTCCTTAATTACATTTCCATGTTTGATCTTTTGCAAATTTTAGAGGTTAATTGCATAAAAACCCTAAATTTTCTTTTTAGTAATTGAGCTTGTGAAATGTTTAATTGTTAATGCTTGTTTTAGATCTACCCTTCTATTGCAAATTATCAATTCATATTTGTGCCTTAATTCTAAAAATTAAGTGGTTAAGTGTCAAAACCCTAAATTTTAAACCCTCTTGATTCAACCTTTGACCAATGATTTCACTGATCAAAACACCTCCAAATCGACTGTAACTTTGGATTCCACAATAAAATCATAATATCTCTCATCCCTAAAAATTTCAAAAAAAGTTGCGAGGACCATGTGCAACCTGAGCGCCATTGTCCCCGACATTTTTTCTGAAATTTTGGGAGCTAGATCTTACTGTATTTTTCTGCTAGAATCCAGAATCTTGGCTAATTTCATCAATTCTAACACTTTCAAAATTAAGGTCAAAGTTGGTCTAGTGATTGCTTGGATTAAGGCTCCTAATCATTCAAAAATTGTTGAAATTGAAATTTTGTGTCAAAATTGTGTTTCTTACTGTCCTAAATCTGAAAAGTGTGTTGGCATTCATTCAAAGTTTCAGTGCTTTATTCAAATTTTTGCAATTTGTGACTTTTGAAATTAAGTGTTTAATTGCAACAACTTTGATTTCCGCTTTCAAAATTGAAATTTTGCTTGAAATTGAGTCAACTTTTAAATTTCAAAGCTTGCATTGCTTTTAGTATTCCCTCTAAAATCATAAAATTCAAAATTTTAGTTTCCCTCTCTTTTTCAAAATTCAAATTTTGCATTTTTTCAACAATCTTGGTAGGATTCAATTTTGAGATTGCAACTTTAATTTGGCCTATCTACAGATCGTAAAATCACTCAATTTTTTTAGATTAGCTTTAAAATCATCATAACCTTCATCCCTGAAAATTTTGAAAAAAGTTGCAAGGACCATGTGCACTCCGTTCGCCACAGTCCCCGACATTTTTTTCGAAATTTCGGGAGATTGTCATGATTTCATTTAATAGCTTAAATCTAGGAGATTGGCTGATTTTATTGAAATTTGCTACCTCTAAATTCGAAAATAAATTCAAAATTCTATATTTCAATTTTCAGGATAACAATTAAAATTAAGAGCTACCCCCCTTGGCCCTAAATTTTCAATTGTCCCTACCTTTCTTGGAAGTTGTGTTTCCCTCTTCTTTCACATTGTTCAATTTTGCTAACTTTATTTTTCAAAATTCAAAATCTTCTCTCCCTCTCTAGTGCATGAGTTTTACAACAATAAGCCCTACTTACACTATTCCCATTAGACGAAGCCTTAGAATTAAGTCTTTCCAAGGTTTAATTACCGACGAGATGGAACCTAATTTGAATGGCCTTTTTAACGAGGACATGGGTAATTCCTCTAATCCTCTTAATGATGAAGAAGCTCTCCATGAGGTTTCTGTAGAACAACTTTCAAAATTGGATAACCAATTTGATTATTTTCAGCAATGGATGTCTCGAGAATACCCCGATAGTCAAGCTCTTTCATTAATTGAGGGTCTAAAACGTATGGTTCAAAGTGATAAGAATGGAATTGATATTTTGCATAGTATTGCACACATCGTGGATTCGAATGTGATGCCTATTAAGAGTTGTGCCGAAACTTTAGGTTATACACAACCTCCTACTCAAGTCAATCATTCTATCCCTTTGACAACTTCGATTGCTAGTATACCTACTTTTACATCAAACATAAGGACTACTTCAATACAAAACATTCCACCTATGATCACCAGTCATGGGGGCAATCCTTCCTCTTCAATCAACCCTCTTCCTTCATTCAATCCGACTTCTTCATTCATTCCTTCAATAAGTGTCCCTATTACATCTCCACAAATGAACATGACACAAGGGGGCAATTCATTCAACCATTCCATTCCTCCTTGTAGTGTTCCTTCTTTCCAATCATCTCCTATGACTAACTATCATAGTGTCCCACCACCTTATTCTCAATCAATACCTTCTTTCAATAACATAATACCTCCGTCATAATCTAACATGTCTAATATGAACTCTTCGACTGAAGTGACCATTAACAATCTTGTACAAACTGTCTCTTCTTTACAGCAACAAATTGCCTCTATGAATCAATCTAAGTTTAGTGTGCCCACATTTGATGTTTCGAGCCCATTTTCTCTTGACATTGTTCGAGCTATCCCCCCTAAGCATGTTGAAATCCCACAGTTGGAGCTTTATAATGGTAAAGGTGATCCTCTAACACATGTTAAGACCTTTCAAATAATATGTACCAATTTTGCTCATGACCAAAGGTTGCTTGTAAAACTGTTTACTAGAACATTAAGAGATAAGGCTCTACAATGGTATTGCTCATTGCCTTCCTATTCTATTACTTCTTTCCAACAACTTGCAAATGCTTTAATTCAACAATTTCAAAACAATATAAGTCCTAAAGTTACTCTGATTGATTTAATGCATTGTAAACAAGGTGTTAAAGAAAAAGTGATTGATTTCATTGGTAGATATAAGCATTTGTGTGCTCAAATTTCTTTTCCAGTACCTGACAATGATATTCAAAGAATCTTTATTTTTAATTTACAAAAAGATATTAGAGAAAAACTTCTGTTTTCTAAGTTTACTTCTTTCCAACAGTTGTGTGCAACTCTTCACAATTATCAACTGGTTGTGAGTCAAATGGAACAAGCAAATCCTATGGCTCTGAGTGATAAGGGTGATAGTAGTCAACAACCATTTGGGAAGTTTAAACCAAACTGAGGGTTCGTTAAGTTCAATGAAAACATCATCAACAACAATGTGAATGCAGCATCAGGTGTGCCTCCTATTTCTAAGTTTTTCAAGAAAGAAAGAGAGTTTACTCCTTTGAATGAATCATTGCATAGTATTATGAATAAGTTATTGGAACAAAATGTGCTTACTCTCCCTCCTATAAAGCAAATAGATCCTGTAAAGATTAATTCACCCTATTTTGATAACAAATCTTTTTGTCAATTTCATCGTCGACCTGGGCATGATACTGAAAAATGTTTTGCTTTAAAGGGTAAAATTCAAGATTTGATTGATAATAATACTATCTCTGTTTCAAGTGTGAATGATAAAGGCAACACATCTATAGCTCTTCCTAACCAAAATCTTAAGATTTTTACTGATCCATTACCTTCTCATACCTCTAATGTGATTGAGACTAATGATTCCTCTTTCTCACCTGATGGTCTTGTGTCTATGACTCTGAATGTGATTAACTTTGTAGAGCAGCAGAAAATCCCTAAAGAACCTTCCATCACATTTGATTCCAGTGAAACTATCAGGGCACCTGATGGTCCTTTATATATAGTTGTAAAAGTCAAGAATACACCTTGCCGTGGAGTGCTTATTGATCCTTCTTGCATGGTTAATGTTATTACTGAAGAATTTCTTTTTACTTTGCAATTAAATCAAGTGATCTATGACAAAACAAATGTGGTTGTGAAATTATTTGATGCATTTTCTTCTCCTGCAATTGGTTCTATTACATTACCTATTGAGGTCCATAACAAATCCCTTGATGTGAGCTTTGCTATTATTCCATCATCCAAACAATTTCATGTGAAGCTAGGCTATCCTTGGCTATCTTCCATGAAAGCTATTGCTTCTCCTATTCACAAGTTTTAAAATTTCCCCATAATGGTGAAGTTGTTACTGTCAATCATAGTCTCTTTAAACCAGCTGAAAGAACTTCTAGCGTTCCTATTGATTATTTTTGGCCTAAACAATTCCAATCTCTTCCACCTCAAAGTGATCATCTTTTCAAATATTATCAAAAATGGAAAAAAGATATGATCCTATCTCTAAGTGAACCTCGAACACCTAAACTTGATATTCCTATCGTTCTTGAGAAGGAAGTTCTTCCTTTGAAAGATAAAACTAATGTCTTTCCTCAAGAAGATTCCCAACCCATTCCTATGGATGTGACTATGTCTATGTCTAATAAACTTTCTAAAAGTAGACCTATACCTCCTCGTCATGATGGACTTGGTCTCCTTCCTAAACCAAATATTCCTCCTTTATATGGAGCAGTTCCTCCTCCTTCCTCTTATAGAGAGAAGAGACCTTCCTCTTCTCCTATTGTCCAACCTGAGAGACCACAATCTAAACACCCAAGTGATAAGGATGAGAACATTCCTCCTCCTCAATCTTCTCAACTTCCTAGTAAGACTAGACGAAATCGTTCTACATGTGAATGCCGACGAAAGCGTCATCTTAGAGCTTGTGCAGCTGCTTCTCAAACTTTGCAATCCCCAAAAACACCTTCAGCTGGTATTATTCCATTTTCTCCTCAGCCGAAAATTGAGCCAAAATCTCCTAAGCATAAGATGCATGATGGTTTTGATCCTATGTGAGTTAGAGATCCTATTTTTATAAATCTTGATGATGATATAGATGAAAATGTTATTCATGATGAAAATGTTACTTCTCTTGCTTCTGATAGTGAATATGAATATGTTGATATTGATAACCATTTATCTAAAGAATTTTCTAAAGCACTTATCTTAGCTCCTAGACAAGAACAACGTGGCTTGGAACATGAACATAGCCCTTTTTTGGATCTTGTGACAGCTCCATCTGCTGTGTTGGATGTTCCTCCTCTAGCGTGTTTCCTGCCTTCCCGAAATATTGATCAGGAAGATCGGGGGGTGGATGACGTGCTAGACTAGTTCATTAGCATAGTAGACTCTCTCCTCCTCTCTTGATATCTTTTCTTACTTCTTCTATGTGTTATTCTCATTCTTCTATTTGTTGTCCTTAGTGTTGTCTACTTGAGGACGATGCAAAGTATTGAGATCTCTTTTGGTCTCTCTCATGTTGACTCAAAAGACACATGTGTTCCCTTCTTCTAGGTGACCTTCCTTGATTGGGGAATGAAGAACAATTATGCATACATACATATGATATAAATGAATTATCATACAACATACTGACCCCAAGGAAAGTGAAGTCACCTCATGATTTGTGTTTTGTGTCTATTATCCTTGGGTTTATCTCACACTTGGGGGCTAAATCTTTGTGATAACATGCTCCTTTCCCTTCTCATTTCTTATGTGTATCACTACCTTAAAGCAATCACCCCCGATGAGGCATGTGCGATTGCTTTAACATAGGGGGCATACACTCCGTCCATATCTCTTCAAGATTCTTAAAAAAAATTTCTTGGCGAACTTAGCTTTGCCTTGAAAATTTTTGGTATTTTTCTTGCATGACTCATAGTGAGGGAACCTTACTACTGTCAGTCATGGTTCTCCCTCATGATCTTCCCTTTTACTTTCTCAATCAAAGTCGTAAGATCCTTAGTCCACTGGGGGCTTGGTGTGTCTTGCCTCCTTGACGTGGTGAAAGTCTTTCAATGTTGTTTCCTTGTACTTTACCGGAAGTATGGGCATATGCTTATACTCCCGCTAAAGTGGGGGCTAAATGTAGCATCTTAAAATTATGACACTTGCAATTTTGACTGCATTTGGGTCTTCACGATGGTGGCACAACATTGAACCTGAATGGAGACCCCGAAACTTGTTTACGACATCAAAAATTGCATCTTTCTGCACCTTGGCCTGATCCTCCTTGCACCCTGCTATCCCGGGAGGTGGGACCATGGCGCCTAGTGCTCTAGTCCCTCAGGACCATGGTGCCCAGTGCCCTAGTCCCTCAGGACCATGGCGCCCAGCACCCTGGTCCCTCAGGACCATGGTGCCCAGCGCCCTGGTCCCTGGCCCTATTTTGGGCCTAGTCTCTTGTTGGGCATCGGGTCTTCAAGTTTGCAATTTGGAAAATAATGCTCCTAGGTCGGCCTAAGGTCAGAAAAATCAGTCTCCTAACCCTAATTGACAAGTATATAAACTAAATTTCCCCTCCCAGAAAAGGGAGGAAAAACATATGTGTGCAAAAAGGCAGAAGCGATAAGAAAACATTCAAACATTCAAGCATTCAAGCATTCCTTCAAGCAATTGAGCATTCTAGGTCTCCATTCAAGGCTAGGTGTTGCATTCAAGACAAGGATTCAACCATTGAAGAGGAGATCGCCTACAACATACAACATACAACATCATTACACCTTCGCATGTAAGAATACAAACATTCTTACAACAAGGTATCAATACTTGATTACATTACAAACATTTACATTTACAGCATTCTCATTTCTTGGTTAATTCCAAAACCGGGGTTTGACATGAAGGAAAACCCCTCATCCCTAACCTCCCAATCGTCCTCTCTTTTCTGTGTGTAGGTTGTAGGTACGTGGCTGTAATTGAAGATCTGGAATCCTTGTGCAGAGACGAACAAATCCCCCTTCATTTCACAGATTTTTCGGAGGACCGTGTGCACTTCGGGCGCCATCGTCTCGTCAACTTTCACTCAAACTTGCAGGATAGCATCATCTCGACATTTTATTGCTAATTTCAGGTCCGTAGCTTCATCCCATGTCTCTATCTCCATCTACAAGCGAATCTTTCTTACTTTCACATACACTCCTAGTTCAATCCTTCTATCTACATTCTTTACAAAAGAGGGTATACTTGTTGTTTCAACCCTTGAAACTCATTTAGAATTCAATCTTGCATTGTGTGGGATTGGATATTATGAGTTTCAACCCCTTTTTTGAATGTAAAGTCTCTCCTAAGTGAAAACCGTCAATCCTAGTGACCTCCTTTCTCTCTCCTTGGAGTGGGGGGAACACCTAGGGTTCGATTTTCCGCTTTATAGTCGGCTTACAATAATAATACAAATTATTTATATGTCGGCCTAACCAGAAATATAAACATTAATCTTTGTGACCATTTCCGCTTCCATGTTACGTTTGCCAAATCAATCTCCCATGTTGATCTCCAAATACTAGTTCCTAGTTTGCTAGTTTCAGTGAATGTCGGTTGCCTCGAATCCCGGTTGTCGAAACATGAATACCGATTAAGTATCCAACCCAATATGATGTTTGTTTACATAAATGACAACACCATTATCCCAGATGAGTGTCAATTGCCAACAATCTCCCCCTTTGGTATTGATGGCAACACTCATGTGAAAAATGGATCAATGAAGTGTTGTTCTGGTTCCTTCCCAAAACTTATCCTTCTCCCCTTGAGCTATACTTTACTTCTTATGTCCCTAATTATTTTCCACTCCAACCTCTCCCCCTTTGACAACAATGCCAAAGCCAAGGTAAATAAAGAACGAAAGAATGAAATCAAAACTTGTGATATCCGCCTCAAAATTGATATTAACCCATTCAAGATGTATGCATGCAGTTCTACCTCTAGTAGGTCTGTCGGTGTGGAATTACCCATCTGTTCTATACACACTCTTTTATTAAGCAATAAAGTATTAAGTCGAGGACTAACCAATCCTCTTAACTCTCTTGCTTGCTTGATTAACCTATCCTTATCCTTCTCTAGACCTGAAATCTCAAATTCAAAAAGAAAAATTTGACCATTAACAGAGCTGGTCAATGATTTTGTACCATCAAAACTGATAAGAAGTTGTTCAATTCTATCCTTGTCCGCCTTTATTTTATTCTTCAGGTCCATTGTTAGATTTGTTGTGTTAGTGAAAGATCGATATATATGACTACATTGATGAAGAGCTTCATCAATCTTTATTAGTTCCTCTATCAGTTTAACTTTATCGTATGAAATCATATTGACACAAGTGACCTTTCTAGCCACATTAAACCTCTCTACCAATTTTTGGTTTGATACTTGTTGTAGAGTTTTATACTCTTTTGCAATATGTTATGTCAAACCTTTCATTTTACCAAAGGGACTTGCAACCTGATCTATCTTACATTTCGGTGCAAGTTGCTACAAAATTGGAATAGACTGCTCAATGACTTGCTTATCCTTAGATCCTTCCTTCATCAATTTCTGAGCTGTAACAAACATTAATTAAAAAATGCTCAGTTTCTCATTGTTCTTCTTACCAAAATTCTCTTGACTGGATGAGTCAAGTGCCAACAATGAGGGACTAGAAGACGGTGAAGGTGTCGGTGGTGCCGGTACCCTAACTTCAGTTCGTTCAATCTAATCTTTCTCCTCTTCCTTATGTTCTACTTCCTTTTCCTATTCCTTCTCCTTAGCCTTGGTGGCTTTGCCACTTGGTGCAGTTATTTGTTCTGCCTTGACCTCTTTCATATGTACACTTGTTATCAGAGGTTCAATGTCCTCAACCTGTTTATTAACTATCTCAATATCAATAAACTCTATACCAAGAATGATTTGTTCTGGTGTGACCTTCCCAACCTATACAACATCAATTGTCGGTAATCCTGTCTTAACATCCTATACAAGTTGTTCATCTGAAGGAATATCGTCAGTTATTTTCTATTCCAAAGCTAGCGGGGCTTCACCTAATATACCTTTTCCCTTGGAATAAATCAAGATGTTTGGAATGTCAAACTTAGGAGGTACATCCAGTGATGTAAAGAAATATGGTTTATCAGTAAAGAATTTTACCCATACCTCATGGGTTTCCTTGACTATTTCATTCACTCTACCCACCATAGGACTTATGTGTCTGTGTCTGCTCCGAAAATTTGTTTTATTAGCAAACTCGAGACAAACATTGCATTTCCTCTCCAGTAAATTGCACCACAAACAGTTAACAATTCCTGGAGACATTGTTGCATTTCCTCTCCAGTGAGTGCACCACAAATAGTCAACAATTCCTGAACCCTTATATGTTTATCTTCCTCAATAGTAGATAACCTTCTAGCATCTAACTTGTTATAAAAATCTGTCAGAGTGGGAGCAGATCCAAATGCCATTTTGATTATAGAAAAGTAGCTTGAAAACAAAGAAAATACCTCACAACCTACGCCGGTGAAAACCCTAGAAAATCCACTTTGAAAATGCTGGAAATCACTTCAAGATGCTCTTAAATGCATTGATTGCCTGAAATGTGCTCTTCTTCACTTTGAATGTTGTGTGATAAAAAATGAAGCAACATTTCCCTTTTATTCTGTGAAACCCTAATTTCTTATAGATATTAATGCATGTCAGCATATCATACCAGATTCAAAATCCATTATTTATGCGACAATAAACCTTTAGATTAACTTCACCAAATTCTAAAACAAGCTTTTAGACCACTACTAGGGGTAATGCAAGATATTTCATTAATTTGCCTCCCCCAAGGCTAATGCCTTAGTTACTGGATGAGTTTCCTATTGGTACAGGAACATTCTGCTCTCTCGGTTGAGTACCCGTTGTATTTGCCTCTCCCAATTGATCTTCAGATTTTCTAATCCACTATTTAGCATGAGCTTGCTGGATTTCATCAACTTTTTTCTTTCCCTTCTCATTGGATGTGTTATTTCTTTCTGGTATATTCTTGCTTCTACAATATTTAGCAATGTGTCCTATTTTGTTGCATGTATAGCAAGTGACATTGTTCTTCTAAATTGCCTTACTGTATCCTTGATCATTCCTTCCCCTACATTGATTATCCATATGTCCAAACTTTCCACATGCATGACATTTCACATTTATTATACAATTTGTTGTCCTATGACCATACTTCTTATAATTGGAACACTGACCAGGAACTGAATTATTGTTATGATTTGCTCTATTTTTGCATTGACTTGCTTTATGACCAAACCTATTGCAAACAAAGCATCTACCATTAAATGTATGCGCATTGGGTTGTCTTACTGGTGATTTCTAATTCTGGTTGACCTTCTGACTGGATGTGTCATCTTGATTTGCAGTACCAGAGCTTTCTCCATGCTCGAATCCAAGAGCTCTAGTGTCTCCAATGTCCCTTTGATCCTTCAATAACTCATCAAGCTTTGCAGAATTGGCCATAAACTTGTCTTTGTATTCATTTGCAGCATCCATATCTCCTCTTAGGACTGTCATCATTCTTTCCAACTCTTGCTCATTGTTCTGTGATTGCACCAATTCAGTTCTCAACACATCATTCTCATGTGCCAACCTATTGCACTTATCGGATCTATGTTTCAAAGATTGGAGCAATAGACTCTAGCAGCTATTCTCACCGAGGTTTTTCCCACATTGGGTTTTCCTCGTAAATCTAGTGTAGTGGTTTGATTTGTGTGCGTGTATGTTCTTAATTAATTTATAGTTTAAGTATTTGCACACATAGTTGAAATTTTAAAATACACTAATTCACCCCTCTCTCAGTGTCCATTTGTGTTCTTTAGGAATAATGATTGATTTGTTTGCTCGATAGTCCTTGATTTCTTGAATTGGTAGATTGATCATTAGATTGCTTAAAGAGAATAGATTAATAGATTCATCATCAAAGTATATAGATAGATCTTCAAATGAGAAGGGGAGTCACATTTATATGTGTCTCACACTTTTTCACAATTTATAGATGAATGGAAAAAACTAAAATGAGTATTAGATAGCATGAAATTGGACACCCTACTTAAATGTGTATGATTTACGACATTATAAATGGTAACAATCACATGCTCCCTCAGAAGCAAAGACAAACAAATAAAATAAACTTGAATGATTATATTAGCCACAAAAACCTTTCTAGGATCTCATATAAGGTGATGTAGACTTTCTCTCATGAAGTTTGCCAAAACATTAGCTCAACATGATAGCAATAATAATGAATGACACTTTATAACATATCTCAATATGCTTAATGATAATCATCATATTTATTTGCTTGATAGTCCTTGATTACTTGAATTGCTAGATTGATCATTAAATTTCTTAAAGAGAATAGATTAATAGATTCATCATCAAAGTATATAAATGGATCTTCAAATGAGAAGGGGAGTCACATTTATACGTGTCTCACACTTTTTCACAAACCACTTTTTGAGAGAGGCCGACAATAAGGTTACAATTATTAAGGGCCCAAAATTGATATTCAAATATTTTATTTTGGAGCCAAATTAGGAGGACACTAGAGCTAGGTGCTAGTGTCTAGTCCTTTTTTACTACATAAATGGCTAGGTATTAGGGGTTGTGAAAAATATTATAGATTCAAACTTGGGAGAGGAGAAACAATTAAAATAGATGCAAAACCTAACATGAAATTGTAAAAAGTATACAATTCATGATGATACAAGTGGAAGCTCATTACATTTTCATTTAATTAAGAAGGTCAATACTATTAACCAGTTCTTTGTTTACTTGTTTTTTACATATATATATACACACGACAAGGGAAAATATGGTCCTGAGTTCTTAAAAACATTATGTATTAGATAAAAATGCTCCAAAAGTAGCCTAACATATTAGAAAACAAAACAAAACAAAATTAAACATTATGTATTCCGTCTTTATATGTCTACCTCTTCTTCCATTCCTCTCATATCTCTATTTTCTGATCTCAATTATCTCCTGCCCCTCTCTCTATCTTAGAAGTGATACAAATTCTTTTCAACATAAAAGCGTTCGTTGTGTTGTGAAGAAGTTCTTTCTTAGAAGTGATACAAATTCTTTTCAACATAAAAGCGTTCCTATTATTTTCTATGCGTGTGGAGAAAGCTAGCAATACTTTTTTACTCTTACGAAGTCCGTATAGAAGCGTTCGTCGTGTTGTGTAGAAGTTCTTTTTAAAATATCGCCGTGAATCAAGGAATTTGACTTAAGTTGATATGTTGTTGCGGAAGGGCCGTGATTCACAAGATACGAGGGAAACAATGATAGTTTAATCAGATTTCTATGCGTATAGAACAAGTATAAAAGCTGACTCAGTCGCTATTCTTTTCCAGTCAAGCACGCAAATACTGTAAATTTACATTGCACCTCCTCACATTATCGAGTCTAGGCATTTTTATCACCTCCTCCTCTACTGTTTACCAACATCTCTATGAAATATGGGAAAAACTAACGAGTACTTGTTTGTATTTATTTATTTAGTTATTATTTTTTTCAAGGATTTTTATCAAATTTACATAATTATTTATTTATTCAAATTTTATATTGAATTTTTTTTGGTTGAGAGATAAGGACTAAGGGTATCAATCAAACCAAACTTTGAGAGACAGAAAGGAGGAGAGAGATAAGGAGAGATGAAGATAGAGAGATAGAAAAATAGAGGGTGAGAGAGAGAGGGAGAGATAATCTCTCAAAGATTCCGTGACTCTTAATGAATTTTAGGACAATCCATTCATGGCCCAATAGACATTATGAAATTTATCTTCACTATGACATTCTTGTCCTTAATATGAGATAATCTCTCTACCTTTTTATGTATCCCTCCCTCTTAGTCCCTCTTTCTATCTCTCTATCTACCTCCCTTTCTCTCATTATCTCTTTGTCTACCTTTGTCTCCCCCTCTCAATCTCATCATCTCTCTACCACTCTATATCACTTTGTCTCTCTCCCTAGCTCTCCAATTCTATATCTATATATCTCTTTATCTCTCCCTCCCTCACTAACTCTATTTTTATCTCTCTCTCTCATGCTTTCTCTATCTATCCACTCTATATATATCCTCTATTTCCCATCTTTACAATTAACTCAAACAACCCATGACTCTTAATGAATTTTAGTACAATCCCTTCATAGCCCAATAAACATTAGGAAACTTATCTTGACGATGGCATTCTTGTCCTATTAGGAGTGTTTCTAAGAGTTTTTTAAGATCTACAATTAGATATCAAACCCATTAGCAATAATGTATATCTATATTTTTTCCTCACTCCATATCCCTCCCTCTATCTTTCCCTCTTTTTCTATGCATATATCATGTCCTCTATGTCCCTTTATCTCTCTGTCTCTATCATCTCTATTCAACTCTTTTCCTCTATGTATTTTTCTATACTTATCTCTTTATATCTCTCTCTTCCACTCCCTCCCCCTATATCATTTTTTGTATCCCTTTCTATCTATCTATCTATCTATCCCTCCAAATTTTTAATTTTATCTCTCTATTTATATATCTCCCTCTATCTCTATTTATCTCTTTATCTCTCCCTCCCTTTTTAACTCTATCTTTATCTCTCTCTCTTTCCCATCCTCTCTCTATCTCTCCCACTATATATTTCTATCCTCTCTACATTTCCTTCTCTATTTTTTTCCTCTCTATCTATCCCTCTCTTATACTATCCCTCTTTAAATCTCATTTTATGCTTCTCACTTTCTATCCCATTGCCCTCTCTAGCTCTATTTTTCCCTCTATATCTATCTCTACCTCTCCCCTTCCCTTCCTCTATCTCTTAGTATCCTTATCCCTATATCTCTCAATCTAATTCAATCTCTATATCTATATATTACCCTCTTCATATCTCTCTCTCTTCTTGTCTCTATTTCTCTCTTTTTAACCACCTCTCCCCCTCCCATCCTCTATGAATTTATCTTTACCTTGACCTCTATATTTATTTCTCTCTCTTCATATATCCCCCCATCTATTTATCTATTTTCCTCTTTATCTCTCTCTATCTCTACCTCTCCATCGCTCCCTCTTTGTCTCCCTCACTAGCTTTATTTCCTTCTCCTTCTAAATCTTTATGCCTCCTTCTATATCTATTCCTCTATGTCACTCTCTCCCTCTCTCCCTCTCCCCCTCTATATCTCTCTATCTATCCCTCTATCAATTTTTATCTCTCTCTATCTCTCCCTCTATCATTTTTTATCTCTCTATTTCTACATCTCTCTCTCACACCTATTTTTTCTCCCTCTTCTTCTCTATCTCCATATATGTAACTCTGATTATACCTCTCTATTTCTATCACTTTTTACCTCTCTCTACCTCTTTATACATCACTGTAAAGGGAGAGATAGAAGGAAAAAAATAGGAAGAGATAAAAAAAGGTTAGATAAAGAGATATAGAGTGAAGGAAGAAGATATATATACACATACATACTCTCTCTCTCTCTCTCTCTCTCTCTCTCTCTCTCTCTCTCTCTCTCTCACACACACACACACACACACACACACATATTGTAATGCCCACCAAAATACCCTAGAGAAAATGGCTAAACTTAGTAACAAATAGAGATTTTTATTTTTTAAACATCTACCAATGCATCATATAAATCCTCCATTAATCATATGTATGAATCATAACATATCATGATTGCATAAGTAGCTTAAACATAATCACAATCATAGAAACATATATCGCAAGGATAAATAATATCATAATAATTTTCATCTCAAAAAATACATACATCCATTTACTCTCTCCCTAGGTTATTTCAACGTCACTACTTACAAGAAACAACACATTAGCACATCCATATCAAGAATTCATTAATATCCATTTCATTTAGGTTCTACTCAATTACTGTCTTCCTACAATGAGATTATGAGTTATCAAACGTCTAACTACATAAACCCATTAAATTTCTAAGTTCATTTTAAAGCACCAAATCAAATGTTCCTAATTCCCATATCTTTCCATTTTTCATCTATCACATCATGAACACACACACACACACACACACACACACACACACACACACACACAGATATATATATATATATATATATATATATATATATATATATATATTCTTTTCCTACAAATATCTCTCTCTCTCTCTCTCATCTCTCATCCTCTCTCTATCCCTCACACTATATGTTTCTATCCTCTCTAAATTTCCCTCTCTGTTTGTTTTCCTCTCTATCTATCCCTCTTATACTATCCCTCTTTAAATCTTATTTTATCCTTCTCACTTTCTATCCCATCACCCTCTCTAGCTCTATTTTTTTCCTCTATATCTATCTCTACCTCTCCTCTTCCCTTCCTCTATCTCTTAATATCCCTATCTCTATATATCTCAATCTATTTTAATCTTTATATCTATATATCACCCTCTTCATATCTCTCTCTCTCTCTCTGTGTCTCTATTTCTCTCTTTTTGACCACCTCTCCCCCTTTCATCCTCTTTGGCTTTATCTTTACCTTGACCTCTATATTTATTCCTCTCTCTTCCTATATCTCCCTATCTATTTATCTCTTTTCCTCTTTATCTCGCGCTCTCTCTCTATCTCTACCTCTTTATCTCTCCCTGTTTGTCTCTCTCTCTCTCTTTATTTCCTTCTCCTTCTAAATCTTTATGCCTCCTTCTATATCTATTCCTCTATATCACTCTCTCCCTCTCTCCCTCTCCCCCTCTATATCTCTCTATCTCTCCCTCTATCATTTTTCTCTCTATCTCTCCCTCTATCATTTTTTATCTCTCTATTTCTACCTCTCCCTCTAGCACCTATTCTTTCTCCCTCTTCTTCTCTATCTCCATATACATAACTCTTATTATACTTTTCTATTTTTATCTCTTTTTACCTCTCTCTACCTCTTTATATATTTATCTTTGTCTCTCTATCTCTACATGTGCATTACTCTCTCTCTCTCTCTCTCTCTCTCTCTCTCTCTCTCTCTCTCTGTGTGTGTGTGTGTGTGTGTGTGTGTGTGTGTGTGTGTGTGTGTGTAAAGAGAGAGATAGAAGGAAAAAAATAGGAAGAGATAAAAAAGGTTAGATAAAGAGATAGAGAGTGAAGACATACATACATACATACATACATACATACATACATATATATATATATATATATATATATATATATATATATATATATATTGTAATGCTCACCAAAATACCCTAGAAAAAATGGTTGAACTTAAAACATCTACCAATGCATCATATAAATCTGTCATTAATCATATGTATGAATCATAACATATCATGATTTCATAAGTAGCTTAAACATAACCACAATCATAGCAACATATATCGCAAGTAGAAATAATATCATAATAATTTTCATCTCGAAACATACATACATCCATTTACTCTCTCCCTAGGGTATTTCAGCGTCACTACTTACTAGCAACAACACATTAGCACATCCATATCAAGAACTCATTATTATCCATTTCATCTAAGTTCTACTCAACTACTTTATTCCTACCATGAGATTATGAGTTATCAAAGGCCTATCTACATAACCCCATTAACTTTCTAAGTTCATTTTAAAGCACCAAATCAAATGTTCCTAATTCCCATATCTTTCCATTATTCATCTATCACATCATGAATCTATATATATATATATATATATATATATATATATATTCATCTCCTATAAATAGAACCAGAATACTTCCTTAAGAATAATCATTACACATTCATCAAGTTATTGTCTACAAACATATGCAAGATTATAACAGCAAGTATTAATCTTCTTTCTAATTAGGATCTCATGCTACTAGACCAATTAAAGAACAATTTGATACAACAATAATGCACATAATCTAATCATCCAATTCCTAATCCAGCATAAGATCTCAATTTTACCATAATGAACATTCTTACAACATGAATCATACAATGAATACATCATCCTATTCCATTACAAGATTATAGTCTCTACATCATCTTGTCCTATACATAAGTATACATGGTTCAAGTACATAGTCTTTTATACATTTAAAATGTCATCATGATACAAATTACTATCTCAATACATAGAATTCAAGTCCACATCTATCTGCATAATCAAGAATCATAGAATCCATATCCACGAATGCTACCATCCAATGAAGAACATCCCAATAGAAGAAGGCACCAAACCACCTGATCGTGTGGAACCAAATATAAACCACCCCCCATGCTAGGAGATGACATGGGGTTCCAAATCACACTCAAGACCTAGGCTGGCACCTAACAACTAGAGAACTCAAGAAGACATCCACAAGACAACCTGACATGCCCCTCCATGAGGCCAAAAGGACTAAACACAAGAGCAATGAAAATGCGAATAATTTATTTTTATTTTTATTTTATTTTAAATTGCATTACAAGAGAATAGAGATACATACAACAAGATAAATAATGATACACAAATGACAACTAGAAATTGTCCTCAATGCCCCATAATGATGTAACTCAAGGTTGAACATCATCCAAAAACCCAACAATGAACTACTATACAGATTAGCATATTGATCATTACTTAGATACAAGATACATATTACATTGTTGAAGAATATACATAAGAACATCAAATACATAACAATAGTTACTCAAGATACAAATCTCCAAGAGTCCCATGAAGGGATAAATACATGAGTCTGATACAATATTAACGGTCTCCAATCTTCACTCGAGCCTCTCAAACCTAAGAAAAATTTCATCTCACCAATCATAGAAATCTCAAATTCTTTATGAAAACTTCATACTCAAGTCATCATCTCCTCCAAATATAATATCATCAACAAAAACTTCAATAATCAAGATGTTGGATAGATAAATCGGATGAGGAGGCTATTGCTGGCTTTTATGATAAGGAAAAGGAAAGACTGAGGGTTATGAAAATAGCGGACAATGGCTATAACAGGAAAGAGTTGATTTCCCTTTGGGCTGATATGGCAGAATTCATCATGAGGTACATCACCCTGGATGATAGATATGCTAGTATTTTCTCACATCATTTTAATATCTTAAACCATTTTAGGCATGGTAGATTTATTTCCATTCCCTTTTATTTGGTTTTGTCCTTGGAGAATAGTTTAGTTAAACATTTTGAAAACCAGGATAACCCTGTGATTCATGAAGGGATTATCTTGTTGATTATGGAATATGCCCAAGCTCATGAAGTGAAACCCTCCCCCAAGGATAAAACCCACATTTCCTCCTCTAACCTTGATGTGCAGTTGGTTTTTGATATAGAGGTGGATGAGGATGACAGTGGTACTGCCATGGATTGGCCTGATATCAAGGATATGGAGGACCCTGAGTATAGACCAAAGAAATAAGGGGAGCTTATGGTGACCCTGAGAACTAACAGTAGTAGGAAAATCAAGCCTCCAAGGTGGGTGGCTAGTAAGTTCAAATCTAGCAGCAAGAAAATGCAAGACCTGGAGCCACCCACCAAAAAGAAAATAAAACTAACCAAATCTAGTGGGTCCAAAGTCCTAGACCACAAGATTAGGTTGGACGTCCCTATCAAGGTTGATGATGAGAAACAAGGGTTTGTGATTAAGGACAATAAAGGAGAGATAAAGGAGGAGAGGGTGATGGGAAATCTACTATTGGAGGTGAAGTCAGGAGAACTACTAGAAGTGGGTGGAGAAGGAAATTGGATCCCTAAAAGATGGGATTAAAGGAAGTGTTAACACTTTCACAGAATCCTATAGGCCCAATAAAACTGAGAAGATCATGAGTATGATCCAAAAAATTTCTCAAGATGTGGAAACTATGAAGGTTGACCAAGAGTGTAGAATTGAGAAGCTAGAAGAGGATGTGAGTGAGATCAAGGAAAACCTGAACAATATGGTGGAAATTAGTAGGTAGGTGATGAACAATAGTGCTGATGGTTTGGAAAGAATTAATTTCTTGATGACTGATTATAGAACCACGACCATAGCCAGTGACCTTCCCTTGGGAGGAAAGAAGAAAAAGATTGCATCGGAGGGTGGACAGAGTGCTGCTGGTGGGAAGACTAGATCAGATCCTTGTACTAGAACCAAGAGCCGGAGCTAGGACTAGGGAACCTCCAGATTCATCATGGAGGATTTGGAGAAAATTAATAGGAGTATTATTCATAAAAATACTGAATTGATGCACTCTCTTAGCTGAGTAACTATTTTTTGGTTCAACTATTTTTGTTTTTTGGCTTTCGGTCTATGTGAGCTTTGTCCCCTATTTTGCTTAGTTTTTCGGTCCAGTTGGCTACTGGCCTTGGTCTGTAATACTCTGGGTTTCAAGTCCCTATAAAAACTATTTATCTTTATCAAAAACAATCAAGATGTTATCATTCTCAATCTTAAACTACAAATTACTATCAGCAACACCTTTATTTGGTAAAATTTTTAAAATGAGATCATAATAAACTCACAATGTATTAAAATTATAGTCATTGGAAAGCTTTCTTCGAGGACTACCATCCTACATTTTGGGTTCTCAAGATTGTTCCATTTGAACCTTCAAACAGAGGTTTGAAGGCCAAAATTATGTAGAAATTTGTAGAAAGTTTCAAAGTGCAAAAAAGGGGTTCAAATGAATGAGGGTTCACACAAACCCCCCTATATACCTTAGAATTAATGAGCCCCCCTTCGAACCCCCCCAAAATAACTAAAAATTGATAAAAAAAAATGGTTTAAAGGGGGTTTACTTGAAAGGGGAGGATTTGAGTGAAGCTAGGGGTTCGCTCAAACCTGAAAGGGTACTTCTTTCAAAGACCCCTAGTTCAAATGAACACCCTTTAAAAAAAATTCCCACCACCACGTTTTTCCTTCATGGGTGAAAGTGGGAACCATTATTGTGAACCCACCCACCGATATTACTGAAAGGGAGCAAGGTCATCCAGACCCAAAGATACTAACCCGTTATTACAAAATTAAGCATAACATGTCCAATCTTCAAAATATATACTCCACGCGTACCAAGAATACCAAAACATGAAACTCGAAGAGATACTATTGTAATGACAAAAATAGCCAATAATAGAACTCATAATTGATACCGAGACTAATGAGAACTCAAAATTTGGAATGAAGATCTTTTAGAGATTACCTCATCATATCACCTCCCTCTAATTGCATCATAACATCTGTCTATAACAAAGAACAACACATAGTATCCAGATCAATATAGATAACACATAACTGCATATACTATCTGGTCCAAACCGGATAGTTAGTTTGACATTAATCACAACAATATTCATACAAATCTAACATAGCACCTATTATGATGTATTTTCTTGATTATGCATGTGCCTCACTTTGTGAATACACTAGAAAACTAGGTTGATTTCCCTATTGGCAAGCCCTTTTTAGCACATTTTTCTATGACTAGGGTGCTCAGCACTCATGTCTCGACAAAATAGGCTCAAATTTTGACACATAAAAGTTATCCTTATAATTTGTGTATACCTGATTCTTGTTGGTGGCATTTTTTTTCATTTTGATTGGGTATTACTGCCTCCAGTCGGAGGTCTAACTTACAGTTGCAGTTGCCTCAATTTGGTGCTTGGTTGACAACACCTATATTTTCCTTAGGTAGAATATTTATCCAAACCAATGTCTTCCAAAATGCATACCCAAAGGATTTGAATTTGGCTTTCAAACCACTTGATGTGATTAAGGATAGAGGGTCTAGAATGGACTATCCAATCTTGTGGTAGAATTCAACACAAAAATGAACAAAAGAAAGAAACATGCAACTATATTGGATGTAAAAAAGTTCATACATGCCCACGTGCCTTCCCATATGTAGAATACATCACCCCGACATGTAGGCACATAAGATGCCTTACACTTATTACAAATAAAATGCAAAAAAAAAATCTTTTAGATCCTAATTCCCTAACTCATAACTCCCTAACTACAAAATGTTATTTTCAAAGAACTTAGAATATGTTTAAATACTAGCTCCAAGTATTAGGAGTGATCCATGTTGACCCCAGTTAGGTCCCAATATCCATTTCAATAAGGGCATCAATTCTATTTGATTTTCTTCCTAGCCACCTCAAATTGCCCAATAATTCAATAGATGATAGGTTCATATCTATTGAGACCCTCGCAGAGTTCATTAACCTTGGCTACAAAGTTGGGGAAGCCTTCCTTCTCAGGAAAGTTCACAAGTGAAGATGGAGGGGAGACAGAAGAAGGAGGATGGGTAGGAGGGGTGGTATCATTACTCATAGAGTTGTCAGGGCTCTATTCAAACCCAATGGACAAAGAGGTAGTCATCTCTTGAGAGTCTTGATCAATAATTTATGGCTTTAAAAAAACATTCACCAGTGGAGGGGGAGCAGACCTGGTTTATAGATTTAGCTATCCTAGAGGGGTTAACTTGGGTAGGGTACTTCTAGGGATTTGGGGTGGTTTTTTACCATCTGAATTGATCGATGACTCAACACACAGGCCAAGGCTAGATGGATTAACAATTGAACCACAAGTTGGGGTTAAACCCAAGTGAAGATTATAAAGGCACAAAATGAGACCTTGGTGCACGAGAAGGGTACCTTTAGCTTTAGCCATCACAATAGATTGGAAAATAGATGAGAAAATCCAAAAGGGAAAGTTCATATTGACACTATACCTAAAATGATTGAGCATTGGGAACAACTAGGAATGGAAGCGTTTGAACCTCTTGTCGAGGGTGACAAATTTCATCAAGAGCAGCATAGCCTCTTTCTAGATTCTTGGTAAGTGATCCTTTTTTAGCCCACTTTGGAGACAGGCAACATTTTCACTTGGGGCCAAAAACCTTTTGAAGTCCTCCTTATAGTTTCCCTTAGGATTTTTTGGGAAGGATGTGCCTTCCACAACCAACCCAATAGCAGTTGCAATAGTTTCCATTGACACTATGAACTTCACAGTACCCACCTAGACTTCTGCTTCCTCCCAAGACTATGCAAACTACTTTGTTAATGAGGGTTCAAAGCCCTTTATGTCTTCCAAAATGTATTGAAAATTTATCAAGGAGGTGGTTACTTCATTAATACATGAGGTAAAAGAAAAATTTAGAGATAATTAAAATCAACTGTACCACATGAAAAAAGAGGGGATATAAAGGATGGACAAGTGGATTCATCAAGAAGGTGTTGTACCATGGGAGGCCTATTTTAGGTAAATAAGGGTGGGGATTATAAAAGACTAAACTAGTAGATAAGTGGGGGAAAGAGAGAAGTGGTGGATAAAATTTGCATGGAAGAAACACAACCAAATCTTCCACCATCCACAAATGTGAAGAGTGGACTTCAAATATGGAAATTAATAGATAGTTATAAATTATAGGTAGAACTCTAGCTAATTCTTTCTCCTTAACTAAGACGGCCATTTTTCTATTAGAAATATTTGGTGAAATATTTTAAATTATTCAAATTCATAGTCACAAGATCTTTACTATAGTCCCAAGAAATAACCTTTATTGATCAACTTTTGACTTCTTAGTACTCAATAAGATTACTTCTAATTAATTAGGGTTGACTTCCCACTAAAACATCTAACATTGTACTATTTTCTAACAATGTTTGATCTTTCAATTAATTGCTCACAAACTCTCCCTTCCTCTTAACTGCATATTTTTATAACCTATTTCTCCTAAACTTTCCTACTTTAAGCTAAAACCTTGTAGAGATTCTTGACGTACAATAGAGCTACCTTGGTCCTTTTACATGAAAAAGACATAATAAGAAATATAATTTGATTTTCCTTACATTTTGAGGGTCTAGTATTTTCAAGTATATTACTTATCCAAGAATTGTTCTAGATCAAATTTGAAGTTGAAATTTTCCAATATTTCATCATTGATTATTTCTTCCTTCTAATGAGATTGAACTTCTTTACAAATTTTGTCATCTCCAAAATATGAGAATAAACCAACAACATTATTAGTATTTAGAAAATCTAAATTTTTACTTCTAAATGCTTTTTTATTTTTTGACATATTGAAACTCATTGAATCTTTTATCTCTTTAACTTTCTTTATATTGACCTAAGTATTTTTTGCATTTAATATAGTCATAAAAGAAAAGACCATATTTTTCAAAATATTTATATAAAATAAGAATGCTGACATATTTTAAAAGAGAAATGAGATACTATTCCACATGAATTATAGAATACATAGACTAACCATGCCCATGGAAGGGTCCTGGCATAACAATTTAGTTATGCCCAAGGAACTAATACTTTTCTTGAATACATCAAGAGATCCAAACTCTCAAGGAAGAGCGTACATTTTTATCCAAGTTGGTGTTACGATATAAATTTCCTTCGAAGTATAAAAAGCATATATGCTAATGCTTCATAAAAAGATTAATAGTTGGAAAGAAATGCAGACCTTTTCCAAATTGTCCATCTCTACCATATCTATTTGCAACAAGAGCTACGATGCAGCTAGAGTCCTTGCCTTATGTCAAAAATAAGAGATTTGTTTTATGTCTGGGAATTAGCCTACTTGATAAGTATGTTAATATATTTTTGAGTATATCAAGAATGTGGCTATGACAATTGGACAAAGCACTTGAGACCTGGTGATGTATAATAATTTGGAGGAATTTTTTCTTTTCCCATTTAAACTAGCCATTAGTTCACTTGACTGAGTTCAAGAATCTATTCTGTAAAAGTTTTACTTCTAGTTGAGCCATCTCATTTGTTTGGATTATTAATATTATTTTTTGTATTTTCTTATGGCATGAGTACATCTACAACAAAATTGACCATCTTGGATTGTGAACAATTTTTAACAATATGTTTTGTTTGTAATTTTCTTATCCTCTGCTATGACTAATTTCTATACCATTTGATTTTAAAACTTGTAAAAGTTAAACAAATGAATAAAAGAAGTTTCTATTAACCTAAAACTAAGAAGAAAATGTAATTATTTTATACGAATATGTGAAGGAATTTCCCCCGCCTCTTTATTTTAATTTAAATTCAACTAAGATTTAGTTCTTCTTGCAACACATGCACTATCTTGGAATATATGCACATGGCAAGTGGAAGCCTGAAAAGATGTAGTGAAGGCTATTCATGACAAGCATGGTGGAATTTTTTCTAAAGTTTTCCCTTCATTAAATTCTTGTCAATTTGCTATTTCATCAGCTCAAGAGTTTATTGCCCCTAACTCAGAGACTGTTAACACTACAATCATTCCACACATAATCATTAGGTTGTTCCTTCAATGCATTTAATATATTTAATATATTTTGTAATTGTTGGTCATAATGGTTTCCTCCAACAATTAATATATTTAATTTTTATAAAGATTCTACATTTGCTTGAAAAACATCAATTTACAGATTCTTTATCTAACTTCTTCAGTGGAACTCATCTCCTCATATTTTTTAGCATTAGAAAATTAAAACAAGTAAACAATGTACTTCAATACAAAAAAATAAGATTGCACAGTAAAACATAAAAGTAAAAGGAATATGTAAGTCCTAATAAATAGAAGAGGATAATATTTAGAAGTCGCAGGCATCAGACATTACCAATTGCAATGTCAGCTTCTAGGTTTGTGTGAGCAGGATTTACAGTAAAATTCCAGAGCTTACAGGCACTTGGTGGATCAATTCATCAGGGACTCCATTAACGATCACATCTACAAAAATAAAACAAGATAAGAAAGTGGCATTCTTGAGGAAGCTAGAATTAAAGGGGGGAGATGAATTAAAGTTTGAGAAGACTAAAGCAGATGTAAAGTGTTTGCAATCTCAGATAATGGTCGCATTCCAAGCTGTAGATACGCCCATCTTTAAAACACCTGAGGCATCAATGTAATGAAGTATAAGCACGACACAATATAAAATAACGCCATGTTGAAAATATTTTTGTTACACAAATTGCATGCTCTACTTTTGCCCTTTGACTTTAAATTCTGCAATTAGTATGGTCTCTAATTTAGCTAAGCAAATTTTGAGTCCACGACTATTTACAGATCTGACATGGTATTGAATGTAACCTCAACGATTATAACATACAGAACAAAGCCATCAACCAACCATGCTATGTTAATTTTAACCATAGTGCAACTTCACATATGCAGTTTTTAAAAGAATCCAAATAAGTTTTGAAAATTGACTTTCACGCTATTAGTATCTTCTAATGAACTTAGTAAACCATTTTATCTGTCTGAATTTCTTACTGTACAACTTGTGTGCTTTGTGAATCCCACTGCCAAATCATTATTTCCAGTATACATAAGTGTGTGAGTTGCAAAGGCCATTGAAGAATTAACTACTCATGAAAATTAGTAGTGGAAAAGATGATTTTAACGCAAAATCAGACACCCAGTTGAAGAATTAATGGAGAAAATTCAATCGTTCAATTAGACTAGAAAGCGTATTTTACAATTTAAAACAAGGATGGAATAAATAGCAGGAAAAGGACCAATGTCATTTTATCTCGACTATAACTTTATAAAGAGAAAAGTTAGCAATTATAATTAAGTCAAAAAGTGGGTTACCAAGGCATTATAAACAAATCCAGCCCAAAAGAAAATCAACAGAAAGCCACATCTTCTAGAAGATTCACTATACAAAGCTTTTTTTTTAATTTTATATATTAAAGGAAAGGAAAGGGTCTTTTATAGTCTACGATGCCAATCATCTATGTATGGGTCTACAAATGGGTTAGAGCCTTATGGGACTACCTTGTACTCCTTGCAAGAGGTACCTAACCTGCACTACAAACAAAGCATACATACCTTACCCCCTTGTTAGATTTGAACTTGTGACCTCTCTTTCAAGAGTCCAAGTTCACCACAAGGCCAACTCAAGCTGTACACCACAAGACCAACTCAGGCTATACAAGATGCCATGCATACAACAAAATCTTCTACCGATCACACTCTTTTTTCCTCCTCAAATGTCCCTATTACCATTATTTTCTTTTTACAAACAAAAATTTCACATCCAACTTGTGACCTCTTTTTCAAGAATACAAGTTCTCCACCACAAAACATACATACCTTACCCCCTTGTTGGATTTGAACTTGTGACCTCTCTTTCAAGAGTACAAGTTCACCACAAGGCCAACTCAAGCTGTACACCACAAGACCAACTCAGACTATACAAGATGCCATGCATACAACAAAATCTTCTACCAACCACACTCTTTTTTTCTCCTCAAATGTCCCTATTACCATTATTTTCTTTTTACAAACAAAAATTTCACATCCAACTTGTGACCTCTTTTTCAAGAATACAACTTCTCTACCACAAAACCAACTCAAACTATCAGACTTTACAAGATTCCATTCATACAACAAAATCTTCTACTGATCACATTTTTTTTTCACCTTATGCCCCACGAAAGCGAATATTTAACCTTGAAAATATATGTGGACTCATATGTCTAAATCGTTGTCAGCTATCACGCATTTTCATTCTGCACTTAATGTGGTCGCCCTTAGTGTGAGCAATGCAAATTGCTGTTTATCAGTACACTCTAAGCGCTGATTTCGCTGAGGTGGCCCCCTGAAGCCTCACTTTTTTAGTTTTCACATTTGTTTTCTCCTTCCCACTGTTCCCGTTGGGTTGCCACAATGATTGTTTCGTTCCCGACTGCATCCACAATTCTCGTTTGCGGTACGGAGTCTTTTTAA
Organism: Cryptomeria japonica; assembly: GCF_030272615.1. Lineage (NCBI taxonomy): Eukaryota > Viridiplantae > Streptophyta > Pinopsida > Cupressales > Cupressaceae > Cryptomeria > Cryptomeria japonica. Next base: position 613,903,307 of record NC_081407.1, read on the forward strand.
TCCCAGATATGTTCGGTGGGAAAAGCCAAGGGAGAATTGGGAATGGGATTAAAGAAAGCGCGTTCTGTCTGTAGGAAGTCATTGTGACTATGAAAACGGAACGGAAACCAGAAAGCAAATGTGAAAACAGAAAAAATTAAGTATCCACGCGGAGTCAGCGCTTAGTGTGTCGATTACGCATTGATAGGCTTCTTCGGTGTTCTAAGCTTATATAAACTCGCTTCGATTTCATTCAGAGATGGAGAGGCATTACTCAAAAATAAAAATGCAGTGTTCTAAGCTGTTGGGCGTTCTAGCCTTCATCTGCTTTATTATTCCCGTGATGTCATCTTCCTCGGAGAGACAATTTAATGTTTGGTCGAGATTGAGAGTAAATTTGACCCGCATATCAGAGGGAGAGTCCAATCTTACCGAGCGGTTGCGTGAGGCGGTGGATCGAGGTAAGAAACGACTGAATACGATAGAGGCATCTCTAAAACAGCAGATAGCTGGGCAGTTAGACGCTGAAACGCCCATTCGCGTGGGAAGCGGAGAATTTCTGATGAGCGTTGCAGTGGGGACGCCGTCGGTGAGTTTTGAAGCGATTGTTGACACGGGGAGTAATCTGATTTGGACTCAATGCCTGCCTTGCCAGAACTGCTACAATCAGCCTACGCCAATCTTCGACCCCTCCCAATCGTCTTCGTATTCCACAGTTCCTTGCACTGACTCTCTTTGTGATGCTTTGGACAAATTTAAAACTGGATGCACTCCTGATTGTACCTTCGATTATAAGTATGACGATGGTTCTGAGACTAGCGGTGACCTGGCTTATGAGTCATTCTCCATTGGGAGTGGCAGCGGCAGCACGGTTGCAGGAATTGCTTTTGGATGCGGCCATGACAACCAAAGACCAGGATTATCAGAGGGCGGCGGTCTTGTGGGCTTAGGAAGAGGTGCTCTCTCACTTATCTCACAGTTAGGCTCCAAGGTAGACAACAAATTCTCTTACTGTCTCTTGCCCATCACCGACTCCACTTCACAAACCAGCCCTCTCATTTTCGGTGAGGGTGCTTCCTTGAGCGGAGCCAACACGATCCCACTCATTAAGAACAGTAATTATCCTTCCTTCTGGTATATTCCTGTCACAGGAATCACCCTCAATGGCAACCCCGTAAACATTCCTGCTGGAACTTTTGATCTGCAATCGGACGGTAGAGGAGGCATGATCATTGACTCTGGAACTACCTATACCATTCTAACCGAGCCTGCCTACATTTCTGTCAAGGAAGCAATTCAGTCCGCCATTGATCTTACTCCTACAGACGGCTCTTCTGTGGATCTGGATCTTTGTTACCAGACATCAGGTCAGGTAACCTTGCCTACTCTAATCTTCAACTTCAAGGGCGGCGTGGATTTCGTGCTTCCAGCAGACAACCTTTTCATTCGTCCATCTGACAATCTCTTGTGCCTCGCCATGTTGGGAACATCAAGGAAACTTTCCATCTTCGGAAACGTGCAACAGCAGAACTTCCAAATCCTTTACGACAATGCTCAGAACACACTCTCCTTTGAGCCTACTAAATGTGATTCTCTTTAAATAATCATCACCCTCTTCTGCTTTGTCTTTCTCTACGTCTGCCACTACCACTTCCTCTTCCTGTGTTTCTGTCATGGTCATTTTCTTTCAATTTCGAATATAAAGCGTGGCCCAGTCTCCTATGTACGTTTTCTGCACTGCGTAGTATAATTTCCAATCTAATATCATCGCGTATGTATGTTTCCTGAAGTGCCTAATATAATATGTGATATCATCGCCTATGTAATATTGCAGTCTTTGAACTTTTATCGTTTGAATGATCTGATATCTCCATTTTACATCCAGCACTCTAACCTAACTAATACAATGATTTTTGTATTTTTTTTAAAACATGTAAAACCATCTAATGCAAGGTCTATTGTTAATAAAACAGAGCTGCATCAGAGTACTAAGGTTGAGTAATTTCACAGTTTGTTGAATCTTATCAGGAAACAAGCTAATTGATCTGTTCTTTTACTGTTACTTTGGATGTTGAATCCTTTTAAAAAACAAGACAATTGTTTTTTCTTGTAGATAGATCACTATAATTTGTCGCTTCGGCACTATTATTGTTCATAGCAGAGCAGATAAAATCTGTACAAGTTCTCTGTTATGGTTTTTCCCTTTTGAAAATTAAAGCAAACGTGAGGATTTTGAGGGTTTGTTAGCAGGGATAATAGTTGTAATTGCAGTCGACAGGTTTCTTGGTCAGCGTGGGAGGAATGGATTGCACAGAATCGTTATTTTTTCTTTTGAAGTGGTCAATATGGCTGAGAACATAAGTCGTTCTTCCTTGAAGATAATTTTAATTTAATCTGAAGTTGTTCAATGTTATGTTTTCATAGTATTCTATGGATGTTAGATATAAAAAAAAAATTTAAATAACAAAATAAAAATCTAATATCATTAATTAATGAAGCTTTTAGATATTTTTGTTCTGAATAAAAAATTTAACCAACCCTTATATCCAACTCACTAATTAGCTGATAGGCTATCTCCTGTGGGGCACCCCACCACCGACAAATTGTCTCACGCCGTTAAACTATTGTTGTTTACCGGCTGTCGGGAAATTTCGTCCGAGCAGGATTTAGATTGAATTCGCTCTACATCATCTCCTGTGTTAGCAAAGGGTGGATTCAAACGCCTCTAAATGAATATGTGTGGAAAATCATAAGTGAATATGTGTGGAAAATCATAAAGTGAATATGTGTGGAGAATCATAAGTCCTCCATCTGTTTTTGAAACCCAGTCACTCACAGCAATCATGGGTGGATTCAAACGCCTCTAAATGAATTTCTTGCATCATCTCCAGTCATATTCCCTTCATAAGCACCGTTCTTCACTGAATGAAGATGTCATCAGGCTTTCTCGCTCACTGTTTTCAGTTGATTATAATGAAAGAAGGATTAAATCTTTAATAACCAGGAACGCCTCCAATTTTAAGATTCATTCAGACATTATTTCAATAGTTCACCCTCCAAATTCCTGCACAGATATGGTGCACGAATCGATGAAAGAGAATCGAAGGACATCTTTTATCAGAGGCCTACACTGAAATTATAATAGAGATTTTTTTTTGACGTCGGGTCTGCCAATGAGAAGTTAGCTATTTAAGCTTCCTACTCCAAACAGTTTAGGTTTACTGATGTAAAAGAAAATTACAGAAACAACCTTTGGAGAGCAGTTAAGAATTTTGTTTACAAAATTTTTTAGGGTTTGAAATTTTGATATATTTTTATTTACTATTAAAGGCAATGTATTTTCAAGATTATTGTTCTTTTTCTTTACTTGGGTCTTTCTGGCGTGAATGAATTCACATTTCAAATTCAGTGTGACTCATTCAGAGTCATGCTTCTCATGTATCATGGCATTAATTACTTATTTTCAGACAAATATTTTCCTTTTTAAATTTACCTTGTTGAAAACGATTCTACGTGATCTCATATGGAAAAAATCGCTGGGATTCGAACTATAGATCTGGTTTATGAGTTAATTTACATCAATACCATATCTGAAGCACAGATCCGGTAAAGTAAAAGGTTGGAGACAAATAAGAAGTTATTGAGGCATTGGCTGTAATCTTGACGATCAGATTTGTCGTTCAAAAGCTCAAAATCGTCTCGTACAAAACATAACAAATTAGCATCAGGCTAGATTGTAAGAATTCATCAGAAGACATGAGTAGGCTCCATGCACTTTTTCTCACAGAACAACTGTTAACAAACATCAACGGTGTAGTTGAAGAACTTGTGGAGCTTTTTACAGCCAATTAGTCCCATGGAAAACAAGTTTTTACTTCGTTATACTCATTCTTCTAAGTTCATGAAAGCGCAATTAAGGAAAATGTTTAAGAAACTTTTAAATAGAAAAATCATGTCTGAAGATTTAAGTAGACTTGAGTAATCTGTGAGAAAGAAAGTTTAAAATAAAAGTACCTGTACAGAATCTGAGTTAAGTAATCTGTGAGGTGATTGTAAATCTCCAAAACAAAAGCTCTGTTCTTAGTCCTTATGATCTCCTTCTTATGGTTCTGAACATACCCCCATTTTTTTTGTACCTCAATTATGATGTTAAGGTTATCTGATGTTATTTTGACTAGAGAGTTGATGTTATCTCCACTCCAGTCCATTTTCACAAGGATTGTGTAACTTGTAATAATTACAAGTAGAAAACAAGCTTAAATCGTTGCCATGTTATTTGGTCATCCAAACAAATTCCAAAGTAACAAACAATGTACCTTCTATTATTTTATTTTTTGGGGGGTTGGGTTATATTAAAAAATTTATAATATATCATGTTTCTAAAATTTCTGTAAATAATTTTGTTGGTAGGCAACCCTTCTGTGACACATTTGAGATTATGATTATCCACTATCACAGTAATTGGTATCTCATTTAACTTTGAAGTGACTCCATCTTTGCATAACAATGGGGCCACAATAGTAGGATCAACTTGATTAACTCTTTTGTATTGCCACTGATGCCTATGTTACACCAATGTATCCAAAATAAGTTTGTTGGTAGGCAACTCATGTAAAACATTCGGGAATATGATCATCCACTATCACAATAATTGGTATCTCACTAAACTTTGAAGTTTGTGCTTGCAGTTCTAAACATATTTACTTTGCAAATCTATTTATAATTCCCATGACCAGCTTTTTATGATTATTAGAAACACAAATTTAGGAAGCAAAACAATTATGGAACAATATAAAATTCTCATAATGAATAAAACAGATATAACATAAAAATTATTTTTTATTAAAGAATCACAATAAAACCTTATTTGTCTATTGCTTGATAAAAATAGAAATATTGTTACATCTCTTATAAAAAACTACCATTCCATCCTCATAACTCTCAATATATATGAAGGGATTTTTCAAGCCATTACAATATGAGGAAACTTCCATGCCACTTTCAAGAGTTCAATTGAACATAAACTAATGAGAACCCAATGATATAATAAATTGAGCCCAAACCCTTGACATTATCCCATTTCTTTTGTTTGGATATTGTAATCTATAAATCCTCTTTAAAATTTTGTATTTGATTGATTATTTCGAGATGTGCCTTTTGTACTTGGATAAACTAGATGTAGTTTTATTTGACTCATACATAGTCCAAATTAATAACTAATGTTCGCCCTCATAACTTTGCATTGTTATTTTTTACCTTTATATTTGAATATATTGTCCAATCTTAATGTTTGTCCCCAAAGTGAATATCAAAGACTATATGGTAGTCAAGAGTAGAGTTGAATTGTGATTTAGATAAAGATCATTAAGTATTCTTTTTAAAATATATTTCTTTCTTAAAACAATAGAATCTTGATTATATTTGTATTTTTTTAATATTAATTATATTTTTAGATTTTTTAATAAAGAAAAAACTCCACATTAAATTATAAAGATAATAAATTATATATATTTACTATGGGCGTAATCGTTGCACTTCATTTAGGTGCAAGCACTAGTATATGTTTAAATTATTTTGTGTGGTCAATAACATATATGTCTTTACCTATTGTAATTTAAGACTTCAGATATTTTTGGATTATTTTAGTCTGCACTCCAAAACATTATCTTTAGAGGACAAATTTAGTAGATGTAAAGTAAATGCAGAATAATTTTAGATTAACCTAATTTCCTCAAATTTATGAGCATATTATTCAAGGAAAATATTTACCATTTTTATCTTATTATAATTTTAATCTATGAAGAAAATTTTAAAATTATATTTATTCTTTGATTTAAGTTGAAATGTATATATTTTAATGTTAGGATATTTTTCAAGTCATTTAAATATTTAGATTAAGGATTAATTTAGTTCATTATCTTAAATAACTTTCTAACATCTTTCTATTGATAGGATAATTTAGTTCGAATATAGAAAATTCATAGATAATTTAAGACAAGAAATTCAATGCATTTATCTATGTGATTTTATAATAGAATAAAGGTAAACCCTTACAACCAATAGACTATATTAAATTGAATTAATGAATTTAAATAAACAAGTAATTAGTGAACCATTATTCTTTTGTCTAGGGAGAAATTTGAGCTTTGATATACAAGTACTTTAACCTCAAAAAAAATTTCAACTCAAATTCATAAATGTTTTGTTCTTTAATATTTTTTTATGGGGACATGTAAATATTGTTTTGTTTAAGGGAACAAATTATGTTGGCTGAAAAGTTTTCCTTGCTGATAATAGCACCAAATACATTGTTGATAAGGGAAAGCTACGTTTCAATTCTTGGAGGGTTAAAACCATTAGTAATGCTTCTCAGACACTATGATTTGCAATAAAATTAGTTTATGTAACAATGTTAAATGGTCCCCAAGTGCATGTGATATTTTGTAACTTTAGTTATAGGATGTTATAAGTAAAGTTGGTTGTAAATAGAGAATCTCATATAGGGACTATACTTAGATTGAATTAGTCCACTCTTTCTAACTCTATAATGTTGTAGGAAATACTAAAAATGAATGCACATTATTTTACCAATATCTATTATGGAAGTCTCTTAGGATGGTTGTTAATAAAATATTATTTGATGGTTTTTAACTACTTTGGTATGGTCATTATGTGGTAGGTAAATAAAATATATCTCCATTTCCTAATAGAAAACATAGAGTGAAGGTGCTATCAAAAACCATTCATTTGAATTTGTTTGGTCTAATAAATATGGGTTCAGTGAAACAAATGCTCTATCATGTTTTATCGTTCTAATTAAGTTGGGATAGGAATCGAACCCTTTACATATTCATCAAGTGGAGAAGGAGGGTCTTATGAGTAGTGAAACTACCAAAAACTAGGGTCTTATGAGTAGTGAAACTACCAAAAACTAAGGACCAAAAGCAATAAAAAGATAGGTCTTTAGACAACAAACAAGTGGACACCAGGAGATCACCAAAAAGACATATAGAAACTAAGTCCTGATTTCCTAAGAGACTAATGCCCTTGATAGTCTCCTACTCCTAATTGATAACATCAAGAAGATCCATAAAGGACACCCTACTAGCAAAAATCTCCTTGGATGGAGTAGCATCCAAAGAAATAATGACATTTCATTTTTTGAAAGACTTGACTAACGAACCAGCAAAAGCCTCATTCAAATCAACTCTCTTATGCTTGGCATGTTTCCTCACTAGCTCCTTCTATAGAACCCACATACATACCACTAATTTATTAACCGTCTCCTTGTTGAAAGCAACAATAACCTCCATATTTTTCATCATTTTGTTCTGCTTGTCTCGAAGGTCAATAGTGTCCTCTCCAAATTCTTCATGTCCTCCTAAGAGACTACATTGGCCCTTATGGAATCTAGTTTTTCCTCTAGGGTATCCCATTTCTCAAACATCAATTCCAGCCCCTTCATAGTTACCCATTATGTTTCATTACAGACGCCTCTTGATAGACCTTGATTTATGCATGCTAAATCCAAATATTTCATTAAGTTGAAGTACCAAAAAGCCTCATATGAAAATAAAATATAGTATAAAATAAGAGTTTTAACATTTAATAGTGTTGATGAATAATTCTCTTAAAGAAATAATAAATTTTGTAAGCATGTTGTATTTTTTGGCACATGACTATATCATACACACCTCAAAAAAGTGGTTTACAAAGAGAATATATTACCAAATTCTTATAGAAGAGAAAGACTTATGTTGAATGCTATGTAGTTATATTGGTGCTTTTTGGATAAAGGAACTATTTTTTCTTGTTATTTGACTAAAATGCATCCTTCTTTGACTCTTGTTGACAAAACACCTTGTAAAATGTGGCTAGATAAAATGCCTTTTGTTTCACATTTAGGAGTATGAGGCTTACATCCATGTGCCTCAAGTAAAGCTATCTAAATTGGATTGAAATTAACCAGTTGCTTTCAGATTAGATTTTGTGTGAATTTTTGCATCAACGTTTTGGATCACACTCTTGGATCCATCATCGAGATCTGAAAGAAGTCAAGAGCATGCAAAGAGAAAAATGAACAAGTAGTCGACCAGGGTTGCTAAATCCAAGAATACTGAGAGGGGGGGTGAATTAGTGCTCTACCGGAAAAGTTAGTTTTCAACTTATTGATTATTAACCAGTTAATAGTAAATAAAATTAAAAAGCATACACCAAGTAACACATAAAGAGGCAACACCATAACACCAATATTTATACGTGGAAAACCTTGCAAAGGAAAAAACCATGGTGGGGTTGATACCCACAATATCTATATACTTGATCAAGTTATACAAATATTACATGAAGGGGATTGCACATGCAATCAGGCCAATCGCCTAGATCTCACTGCTCAAATAGAAGTCTCACTAACTTAGAAAGTACTACAAGATGATTACAAATAAAAAGAACTCATAATATGAATCTAACCATGCTGGATAAGTTTTGTTTCATGCTCTAATAACCTTCACTATGTACCAGTTTGTCGATGCTCTATTATGCCCTGTTCTGCTACTGATACACATGAAACTGCACACAAAAGCTTCTAATCACTGACCATAATGTATACCGATAATCCCTAAATAATTTGCAACCAAAATTTGCATCTCAATCACTTACTGCATCTATCATTGAAAGGATCTCCTTAAATATCCTTCTAACTCCAACCATGTTGACTTCAGTGAAAAGTATAAACCTATCAGTTGTTGGATCATAATGAACTTAAACATAATCCCAATTATCATATCGACCTTCACACATTACCATAAATTCCATGAAATAAATAATCAGGGCCATAAGATCTCCTTGTTGGGTCCTATCCATTACCAAGTTCCAAATACACGTTACCGAGATCAGAACTTAGCTGGTTGTGAAGCAAAGTGAATGTCGATGAAGTGTAATGAATGTCAGTTGACCCAAAAAAAACAAAGTAATGAATCCCAATAGAATATTTACACCTGGAGATGAGTTGCCATCAATGACAACCCAAAATGTCGTTAACCCTTACCAAATGAGTGTCATTTGCCAAAAATATCCTCCTTTGGTATTGATGGCATCACTCATGTGAAAAATGGTGATAGCACCAATCTTGCTACTGAATCTGCTTGACCTCATGACCTATACATAAATCTGCTATATGTGTCTGATTCTCCCCCTGAGAGCTATATACATTTTTCACTTTATTCCTCTCCCCCTTTGGCATCAATGACAAAGTGCGGTGTGCACAAATAATTATGTACAGTTATAAACATAGGCCGGTTCTATACATGTTTCAAAATGTTTGCATACATAGACTTCAAAAATGAAAAGTAGGTATCCCAACCTTTCTTAAGGGAGTCAAGAATGGAGATGAATCTATTCAAGAGACTAGCATAATATTCAATTTCCTCTAATGTAGTGGGGTCCTCCTTCTGCATGTTAGAAATACATTCAGTCTTATGAAACAATAAATTATTCATCCGAGGACCAATGAGATTCTGAAGCTCATTCGCTCTCATTATTATGTTGTCCCTATCCTTCTCCAATTTGAAAATTTGATCCATAACTACCAAAATTGGACCATCCAAAGAACTTGTAAGATTGATTGTCGGGGCTTCTTGTCTGTAGTGCCTATAACCTAGGTTCAAACCCCACGGGTTCATCTCTACCATGTTAACAATGGAGCATGCTTTACTTTGGGGATAACCTTGGAGAAATAGTGGGGTTTCTTGCCTGTAGTGCTTACATCCTTGGTTCAAACCATAAAGTTTTTGGTTTAATCTTGAGTTTTTGGGTGATCTTGAGTTGTCACATATCTTGTTTCAATAAAATGTAATTGAGCCCTAATGATGATCTCCTATAAACTTCTTCATAAATTTGTCCATAAGTCTGCTATAAGCCTGAACATAAATATGCCCTTAAACCTACTCTAAGTCTTCTTAAATCCATCTCATATGTCTTCTTGAATATGTCTCATATGTTTGATTAAATCTGTTATAGTCTGATAAAAATATGTCACCAACAAGGCCACAATCTTCACTTCAAAATTTTCTATAGAATAATAGTACTGGATATTCACATGGATTGCATTTGATGGTGTTAACAAAGTAACATAATCATGGTGGATAGGAGTGACTGGCAGGGTTTCAAAAGACATGAAGGGTTTTGCTACAGAGGAGGATTGAATTTGAAATGGCCTCTGAATAGAAACTGGAACTGGGGGAATCAAAGGAATGATCAACCAAGCTACAGAAGGAAGACATGGAAATGGAAGGGTTCGGAGAACCCTAAACAAAGAATATTTGCAGATGGTCCAACCACAAATAAGTTCAGGGATTGGAGAAAGATGGGATTCAATAGCTACATAGCTTTAAATAACAGATAAAAAATTGATTTTAAAACGGTGCAGGATAAATTTTGGAGGCCAAAACCCTCGGCGGAAGCTACAAGAGTCCTAGAGGTAAGCCCGAACTTAGTCTATAGTAGAGTAATGAACCTTGAAATTTCCAATGAGGAATGGAGTGAAAGCATAAGATTTCTTAATGAGCATGCTTTTTTTCTTAACGGGGGGGAACATGGCCGGATTTCTCCAAGATCCAAGCATGGTGTTGTTCATTTTGGAGAGAGGGGGTGGAACTAAAACAATATAAAATGGTTTCCTTCTAGTTATTTACCCTTCTGCCCAGGACAAAAACTGGATCTTAGAAAACGGTCCTTTCTTCATGGATGGGAAAGGATTTCATATAATCAAATGGAAACCAAATTTTAACCTGAAGGAAGAGAATCTCGGTAGGGTTCATGTATATAAATAAAATTGGATATGAGCAATTAAATAAATATTGTATACTTATTTAATAATTATTCTTCTATTAAATAGTTAACTTGAAAAGATTAATTTACTTAACCTTCAATCTTGTCTCAGTTTCAACTTTAGCTTTAAAGATTTTAAACTTTTCAAAAGCCTCAAATTTCTCCCTTAGAAAAGTAACCCACATCATTTTAGAGTAATCATCAATGATTAGCATAAAATATCTATCACCTTGAAAACTTTTGATTCTAGCAAGACCACACAAATTAGTATGAATAAGATCAAGAAAATCATTAGATTTGTCTTGTATACTCTTAAAAGAGGTTCTGACCTATTTTCCCATTTGACATTCTTTACATACCGGATTATAGGGCTTCATAATCTTAGGTAAATCTCTAACTGCCTTAGCTGAACTGATCTTTACCATGCAATCAAAATTCACATGACATAGCATTTTATGCCATAGCCAACTCTCATCAATTTGTGCAATCAAACATGTCTTCTCATTGGAATTCAATTGAAATATATTACCTTTTTTCTGAGTACTGCTTGCAATCTCCAATCCAGATCTATTAATGATTTTGCATTTTCCATCCTTGAATTGTAATTGAAATCCCTTATCCACCAATTGTCCTACACTCAAAAGATTATGCCTTAAACCTTCAACATAATAAACATTGTTAGTATTGTACTTACCATCTAATGATATAGTTTCATTTCCTTTGATCATGCATGCTTTGTGATCTCCAAATCTAACTTGACCGTTGTCGAATTCTTGTAAAGATAGAAACTTCCTTTTATCTCCAGTCATATGATGTGAACATCCATTATCAATTACCCATTCATCCTTATCTTCAATTTTAGCCTCCATGGCCTTCTCTTCAAGTACATTCTCTTCCAGTGCCAGATCATCTTCCTTGATAGCCAAGAACACCCATTCCTTTCCATTTCCGGAACCACTAGCAAAGTCTTATGTCGGTTCATCATCAAAATCAGTCACACCTTTCTTATCCATAAAGTAACATGATTTATCTATGTTTTTCTTTTACTTATACTTGTTCTGATATTCAGGGTTAGGCTTAAAATACATTCTATCTCTTTCTTCAAATCTTGAATTCTTTTCAAGACATCTAGATGTAAAATGACCTATCTTATTACATGCAAAATATTTTAAATGTGCTTTTCCTTCATATTTACTTCCTACCGGTCCTTTAGGTACTCTTCTATAAAATAGGGATTCAAGTTGCTCAAATTATTTATCTTCTCTCTTCATATCATCCAATTCCTTTGCATACAAAGCTTTCCAATCTTGCTTATCGGTTGATGATGTAAATGCATGAAAGATAGGTTCAGACTTTACCACTCCAGAAGGTCCAAATTCTTCAATCTCAAAAGTAGATAATTTCTCAACCAAGGTATCCTTGTTGACATAAGTATTAGCCATTGTTCTCAATTCATTAATTGCAATATCCTTCATCTTGTAAGTCGGTGGTAAAACTCTTAGAACTTTAGAAACTATTTCATCTGCACTCAGAGTTCCACCACAAAATTGAATTCCCATGACAATTTTGTTTACCCTTTCCATCAATGCAATAATCCTTTCATCTTCTTCCATTTTCAAGTTTTCATATCTCACCCGGTAACCATCAAGTTTAGCAATCTTAACAGTAGGGTCACCTTCATTAAGAGTCTCCAACTTGTCCCATATAACCTTTGCCGATGATTTGTCAGTTAATCCCATTATTTGTTGATCAGAAAGTGCACACAAGAGGGCTTCTCTAGCTCTACAATCATTCTCAAGCTCCTTTGCCAATGATTTGTCAGTTAATCCCATTATTTGTTGATCAGAAAGTGCACACAAGAGGGCTTCTCTAGCTCTACAATCATTCTCAAGCTCCTTATCCAAGTTTGTCGAAGGAGGATTGCTAGATGCTAGATTAAAAGGAGTTACATCATTCTCTGTGATTTCCAAAATTTCCTTACCAAGACATCTAAGATGAGTCTCCATCTTAATCTTCCATACTCTGTAATTTGTTCCATCAAGCCTGGGAATTTATCTCTGAAAGATAGCAGCAGATGAACTAGATGAACTTGAACTGTTAGTCGCCATAGGATCTTCCTCAAGCAGTTAATCTTCTGTAGAGAGGGCCAGAGCTTTGATACCAATTGTTAGATAGTTCAAATAAATGGAAGACAACTAAGAGGGGGGGTGAATCAGTTGTCACCAGATTACCAGAACTTTAAGAAATCAAAACTTTAATATCGAAACCCAAAATGCATAAACCAATTATCAAAATAGCAGATATACCAATTATGCACAAGTGACAATTAGAGAATAAATACCATCCACATGACACCAAGATTTGTACGTGGAAAAATTGGTAAAGGGAAACACCACAGTGGGAAGCCTACCCATCAAGCCTAGGAATATCTTCCTCAAGCGGTTAAGCTTATGTAAAGAGGACCAGAGCTCTGGTACCAATTGTTACACAGTTCAAATAACTAGAAGACAACTGAGAGGGGGGGGTGAATCAGTTGTCACCAGATTACTGGAACCTTAAGCAATTAAAACTTTAATACCAGAACCCCAAAGATCAATATTGAAATGCATAAACCAATTACTGAAATAGCGGATATACAAATTATGCACAAGCAACAATTAGAGAATAAATACCATCCACATGACACCAATATTTGTACGTGGAAAACTCGGTAAAGGGAAAAACTACGATAGGAAGCCTACCCATAGTCAAATAATACTTATGGAGTAAGTATGTGATTACAAATTGAGGGGCTTGCACTTGCAGGAAGGCCAATAGCCTAGAGCACACTGCTCATTACAAAAGGAGTCTCACTCACTACATAAAAATTCAGACTACAATCCAGAAGAAGAAATGAACTGCAAAGATAGCATCTCTTATACCTGAGTACAGTTCTGGTTAAGCTCAATACCAAAGGAATAAATCCTCTTACATAAACCCAGCTTGATCACCAATGATTGACCAAATCCTCTACATGAATGATTGTTACATTATTCGCTCACATACCATTCCCATATATATGATCTACAATGAGATCTTACATCATATATACAAACCCTTAACCACAAACAATAAGGTCGGACACCAGACAATAAAGCAATTACATAATTACAAAACATGTCGACCTGAGACCAAACAAATAATATCTAACCCATAAGTCATTCAAGAAACACGTCGAGAAGACCAAACAACATGTTACATTAAGTCAGTCCAAAACCTAGATAGCATAGCCAAGAATAGAATAGGTCTAGTACCAAATGCAATGATCCCAATCAACCAAGTCTTGAACACAATCACCATCAGTATCCTAAATCTCTAGTGGAAGCTGCACCAACACCAATTATGCATAACATCAAATATCTTCATCAAAGCTCTGCCAGTGAAACCCTCACCAGATCAACAAACCAAGCTTACCAGCATACAAAATAGCATCCGATCACCAAATCAAAACCAACTGACTGAACATGAATCTGAGTAGCATGAATAGCAGATCTAAGCTAATTCCAAAAGCCAAAACATACCAGATCATCATGATCTAACCAACCAGAAACCAAACAACTTACTGGGACCAAAAGGATACCGGTAAACAGCCAAAACAGCTAGTGTTGACATCAATGACAAAACATCAATGCGACACATAATCAATTCCTCCAAATGGACAACAATTCTATTGATAAATTTAATTGAAACATTTTATTAATTAATTCGCTATATCCTTTTCTTTTAATCAATTAATTAAATATCTAATATTTAATTATTCCTCTATCTACTATCCTATAGTCTCATTAATTAAATAATTTCTCAATTATTTAATCACTTTTCCAACTCACCTTTCATTCTCCAAATCACTTCTTCTTTGCCAACTCATCCATCATGTGGCTAAATTAATTCAACAAAATAAAATAAAATAAAATCATTTATTAGCCACTTATCTCCAACTTGCAAAATAAATGAAATATTGTGTACGTACACATATTTCCTAACCTTCTTCTATATTCTCTCCAACATCCCTATATCTTAGGAGGACTTGAGTCCACTTGTCCTCTCATTCCTACATCTTCTCAAAATATCCTATATCCTCTCAAGTCTTCAACTCCATCAAGGTGAGATGACTGACACTTGTCATCTCCTTCCCGCTTTCTCTCAACCTTCAACTTCTTTCTCATATCCATCCAATTTGCAAGATTTGATCATGATCATTGATCTCTACCACCTAAGCTCATGCACTCCACAATCTATAAAAAGAGGTCTCCTAAGCCATTTTGAAACTAATAGTCTAATAGCTAATCATATAGTCATTCTAGGAGTCTTTATCTTGTATCTTAGGAGGACTTGAGTCCACTTCTCCTCTCATTCC
The DNA here is from genome assembly GCF_030272615.1 of Cryptomeria japonica. Classification (NCBI taxonomy): domain Eukaryota; kingdom Viridiplantae; phylum Streptophyta; class Pinopsida; order Cupressales; family Cupressaceae; genus Cryptomeria; species Cryptomeria japonica. The sequence goes on from NC_081407.1 coordinate 613,918,509, forward strand.
TACATCTTCTCCAACTATCCTATATCCTCTCAATTCTTCAACTCAGTCAAGGTGAGATGAGTGACACTTGTCTTCTCCTTCCCCCTTTCTCTCAACCTTCAACTTCTTGCTCATAGCCATCCAATTTGCAAGATTTGATCATGAATGTTGATCTCTTCCACCTAAGCTCATGCACTCAAAAATCTATAAAAAGATGCCTCCTAAGCCATTTGAAACTAATAGTCTAATAGCTAATCATATAGTCATTCTAGGAGTCTTTATCTTGTATCTGTGAGTTTGAGTTTGAAGAAATTAGCAATTTTAGAATTCTTATCATAGCTTAATATCACGTTATCTTAAATCATTTGCATATGCATATCATAGTATCAGTTAACTATCAGTCCATTCTTCATATACCATCTTGGAAGCTACCAATGCTTGTCTGGGAGCAAAATCATCTACAACCAGAAATAGTGGAGTTAGGACACAATGAGGTGTAAATCATGAAAGGTATAGTCTTGTTTATTTCATTTACTTCATGTTACCTCATCGGTTGAAGTTAAGTTTCCTGTAGATTTCATTTTTATATTTTATGATGGACTAACAAGTTTCAGGACATTTCTTTGGAGTTCAACTTTAACCTCAACATTTTTGGTGCCCACCGTGGGGCTTGGGCCTCGTACTTGCCTTTTCTAATATCCTGTCTTATTCTTGCAAAATCAATTTAACACTTTTGTAAGCTAGTTTCACGCATTTGTGAAATATAACAACACATTTATTGAGTAAGTTAGCACTTTTATCACTTACGTTAGTGCCTATTTTCAATAGAATAACACTTTTAATCATGAATTCATGTATTCAAGAAGTAGTATAGCACCTTCATTGCATAGGTTAGCACTTTTCTTTCTTAAGATAACACTTTTTACTTCTAGGTTAGCACTTTTGTTGTTTAGGATAGCGCTTTTTCTCATTGGGATAGCGCTTTTTCTCGTTGGGATAGCGCTTTTGCAGTTTTAGCGCTTATGTTCTGTCAGTGGGTGAAATTAGAATTTTTATAATTTGAAAGATAACAACTTTGCAGGTCTGAATGTCCAAGACTTGAAAATTTGAAAACTATTGACATTTGTGGATGCAGGGTTCATTTTGAGCAAATTTCATGCATTTCCTCACTTAGCTAAATTAAGGGTTTTTCAAGTAAAACATCATATCTTGTTCATCTAGCTTAACTAGGAGGATAATCAACAGCATGCAACTTGCATTTGAGTGTTTTCCTTAAAGTAGTTGCACATATATTCTTAGAAGGCTTAAAATAAACCTTTGTCTTTGTGCTTGTTGAAGTAGTAGGTAAGTATGCTCTCACCCTCATACGGTGATCAGAAAACCAGACCTACTTTCTTTTATGTGTAATCTTTAGAGGGCCTACCTTCCTGAGCTTCCTTGAGGGGGTCAGTGAGAGGGGAACAACCAAAGTGGAAACAGGATAATACCGAGTCATTTCAATCCACTCTAAATAAATCATGTTTGTGATGAGAGTCATAGACAACATGTATTGATTAGTTCATACCAACACTATGTTTCCCCATAAACCCTATGAAGTGTAACCTCTATAGGCTGGGAACCTTCTGTATTTACAGAGTGTAAAGTGTTGCTTGTATGGCCACATGACTAGAAGCCCTTACTAAAAGCCATTAGTATCTAGCTACCAAATCCTTCTACTTGTTGGCACAGGAGGTCAGACCTCTGAAGCAGCTCACACAAATACAGTTCTTAGTAGAGATGTGAAGTTTTCCATGGGGATTTTTCATGGAAACTAGTGCTTTTGTTTTCTAGAGAAGTGAGTGTCGAGGGTGGATCCAATGGGGTGAAGCACCTAAATATCTGCTCTGAATAGCGTAGCCTCGGGGGGAACCCCATGTGAGATTCAACAATTATTGTCTCAGTCTACCATAGGATTCCTTCTTGCTTGTGCATTTTTTTTTTCAAAACATTGTGTCTTTTGTGTCTACAAAAACATTCTCAAAAATGGTCAAAAATTTGAAAAATCATCAGTCTGAATTGAACAAAAAACTATCATAGGTCTTTAAACTAGTCAGATAATTAGGTTACCAATCCAACAAGCTATTTCCAAAGGTTTTCATAAGCATAAAACATTCTAAAGAGGGGGGAATACGCAAAGAGGATATAATGATCAAATGAAATGAAATAAGCAATAAAACATCAAAAAAATCAAAAGACCATTATACCTTATATCTTCTCCTTCTCCTTCGGATTGAGCTTGATGAGGTTGAACTTGTGCCCTTGTCTTCAACCTAATTGGATGTTCTCCTTTTTTTTATGTGGTTGGCCCTCCAAGATTGTGCACAAGGTATTGGATGATGAGATGGAATGGATGGTAAATTGGCTTAGTGATAGGTGAATGGAAATTTTGCTAGAGTTTGGATACTTGGATGATTTTCTAGGCTCAAATTGATAGCATGAACTTGGATAACTTGGAGATGGCAAATGAAGGAGTGGAGTCTCCAATTTATAGGAGAAGAGGGGAGGAAATGAAGGGTTAGGATTGATCCAAGATGGAGGGTCAAGATTTCATGTGAGCCCACACATGGCCCAAGGGGAGCTGACAAGACAAGTGTGGAGTCCAAGAGATATGTCATAAAGGTATTTCTTGTCTCGACACTCCTCAAGGTTCATTAGGAAGGCTTCCCAATGCACTTAGGGAAGAGAAAAGGAATAAAATATTCCTTGAGTGATGAGGAGAAGGAATTAAAAATTCCTTAAAAGAATTCTCATAGGGATTGGAGGAATAGAAAGGAATTAAAAATTCCTTGGATGAAGGGATACCTAGAGGAATGTGAGATTTTGAAAATCTCACATTCACCTAGGAAAAGGGTATTTAAGGAAGGTGGGTGAGTGAGGGGACAAGGAGTTGAATTTGTAGCTAATCATGAGGATTAGCCACTAGCAACTCATTAGAGGATAGATTAGAAGAATGATTAGGTGGGATTAGGACAAATGGGATTTGTAGGAGGATTTGACTAGGAGAGAGAATGAGTGGAGGGAATTAAAAATTAGAAGAATAATGATAAGTGAGATTAGGGGTGCTTCTAGAAGAATTAATTAGGTTAATGATGGATTAGAAAAAGGTGATTTGTAGGAATCACCTAGATCAATTAAATAATTGAGATTAACTAATTAAAAAGGATGAATTTGGAGAATTAATTTTAGAAGAAAAAAGGTAAATTGATTTATTAAATAAATCAATCACTAGACTATAGTGACAATATTAATTATATTTAATTAATATTGAGAAAGAATAGGGATTGGCATAATTAATAAATTAATTAAGTGAGGGAATTAAATAAAATAATTAAAATAATTAATTTAAGTGTCTACACATTCAACAAGTTAGTGATTCAACCATCTCAAGTGCAAAAATCAACATCATTATCGGTTTCTCATCAAGATATATCAAATCCTTTATCACGAAACTTGATCATATCAACCTTTGTTCATTATCTTGGATATATCAATCCTATTTGAACCTAGGTTATATCAAAATAAAGATTGCACTCACATTGGAATCAAACAAACTTGTAAACCATCGTATTCTTATATGACTTTTAAATATCACCTTAAGAAAAGAAAACCCAGTTATAAGGCTACTCTGAAAAGGATAATATTCTTGTATATCAATCGCAAAATCTTGTTAAAACATAGGACATTCCTACACCATTTTCGTCACTATTTACGTGGTTACGGGACAGAATTTGAGAGAGAACTTTTGCAAGCATGTGCCTTTCAACAACAAGATGCTTTATCACAATGCACTAATAACAAAAACTAATAACTAATCATATGCCAGTTTGGACTAAAGCTCAATACAAGCAATTCAGAAAACAACAAAAACAAATGGAAGAAGAAAATTCAATGTTTCAAACTTTTGGATACATAGATGTTGATGAAGAAGTGGTCAATAACACCATTAGAGACCTTGAACAAGATTTTAAATTTGACAAACTAATGGAAAAGTTATTGGAGAAACAAAAGGAAAAATACCTTCTAATGTTGGCAAAATCAGAAGCTAAACTGCCACAAGACTTTAACATAGAAAGTTTGAAACAAGATGCAGAGATGAGTAACAATCAACACTAATGATCCAAATAACAATGATGTAAATCAAGTAAATCATGAGGAAACAAGAGGAGATAAAACAAGAAAAGACCATGATGATACAAGGAGAGAGCATGGTGATGGAAGAACTTATGAGGATGTAAGGAGAACCCATATGGATAATCCTTTGTTAACTCTCGCTCAACAAATGCAAACCTTACAACAACAAATACAAGATATGGAGAATGGAATGAGTTCTAAGAAATATTGTTTAGAGGATATCTACCCATATCCTTTTGACAAAAGTTTAAACATTATACCATTCCCACAACATTGTAAAATCCCTAAATATGATAAATACAATGGGAAATGTGATCCTCAAGATCACAATAGGGAATTTTGCACTATGAGTATAGAATTTGCACACAATGAAACTTACCTTTTGCATCTATTCCCTGGAATCTTAGATGGACAATCAATGGAATGGTTCTCAAGACTACCATCTAGAATTAAATCTTTTGAAGAACTTGTGAACAGATTTATCTCACAATATTCCTACAACGTAAGAAATAAGATAACAATGATAGATTTATGTAATGTCAAGCAAAAGAATGGTGAACCTTTCATGATCTTTTTACAATGATGGAAATGAATGTTTAATAGATATCCAAGAGATGTACCTGATCAAGAGAAAATGGACATATTCATTGACAACCTTATAAGTGAGATGAGTTATCATCTTAAAATGAAATATCCTTCTTCTTTTGCTAAGATGATTGAAAATGGTCTAAAGATAGATGCAATGGTAAAGAAAGGAGATTTAAAATTTAACAACAATTCCTACAATAACAACAATCACAACAACAACAACAATAACAATGACAAACCTAAATTTTGGTCAAAGAATGGGAATGTCACCAATGGAGGAAATGACGACAGCAATTCTACCAAACAACAACCAATCTTCAACTTATCAAGTCAAGTACCAAACAACAACAATCAAGAGAACAGTAAATCCAAGTCTTTTTTTCTCTAATCCTCGTAGGAAATTCACAAACATTGGGGAACCCTTGGAATCAGCTTTTAAAGCTCTTCTTGCAAATAAATTGATTACTTTACCAGAAGCAAGAAATTATGAACCTCAAGTCAAACCTAATTGGTGGAATGATAATAATTTTTGCAATTATCATCGAAACAAAGGACACCAAACCAATGATTGTCAAATATTGAAGCACCTTATTCAAGATTTAATCGATAATGGAACTATTGCAATGGATGGTCATAAGATGAATGAATCACATCTAGCATTCAAAACTCCACTTCCAAACTATGAAAAGGGTGAACAATATAAAACAAAAGATGAAAAAGGAAAAGCTAAAGTAAACTACACTTACACATATGATGATGTGGTAAATATCATCATCGTTAAAGATAACGCACCTTCAGAACCAATCAACATCATTACAAGAAGCAAAGTGAAGGTTACATTTTCGAGTATAACAAATGAATCAACATCCACTTCAAGACATTACAACTTAGTGGAACAATTGCAATGGATACCCACTCAAATATCAATTTTGGATCTCCTAAAAGTTTCACCTATGCATAAAGAAATACTGGAGAAAGCTCTAACAGAAACAACAGTTTCAAAAGACATGAATGTGGATCAATTCCAAAACATGGTGGGACACCTCATAGCCCCTCATTTCTTATCCTTTTTCTGAAAATGATGACACATCCTTCCAACACCCTCACAATACTCCCTTACATGTTGAAATCACCATTCATAAAACTCATGTTAAACGCGTACTCATAGATGGTGGAGCTAGCTTAAACATTTATGCATTAAGTTTAATAAAGGCTTTGGGATATTCAAAAAATGCAGTAGATCTAAAGAAGAAAATAAATATCAAGGTGTATGATGAGGAAGAACATTCTTCTAAAGGGACTGTGGTGTTACCAATCAAAATAGGACCTGTGGAAAGAGATACATTGTGCCAAGTTCTATACTTGAATTTATTTTATAATATTCTTCTAGGGAGACCATGGATTTATAACATGCAAGTGGTTCCTTCTACATACCATCAATGTGTTAAGTGACCTTATAATGGACAAGAAGTTACTATAGTCGTAGACTCCAATCAATATTGCAATAATCTGAAACCAGCACAAGATGCAAGAGTTCCACATAACAGAGAATCAATCTATCCCACCAAAGAAATTCAAGAAAAATTATGGGAAACCTTTGAGAAAAATCTCAAACTAAATGATGAAGGAATGGGAAAGTATTATTTGCATAGCTTGCCACTTTCACCTAAATCATATGGAAAGCCTATAAATGTTCAACCATGGATCTCAGAGAAATCAGTTGAAATGTTTGATGGAGCATTTGTTAGAGCTAGAACACTTGCAGAAGAAACTGAAAACAAAGACCTTCTTAGTTGGTTGTATAGAGATGAAAATGAAACTATAGCAATAGTTGCAGAAGTTAATATTCCCATAGAACAATATAGCAATGGTTATAAGATCATGCAAAAAATAGGATATGAAGGAAAAGGACCTATTGATAAGCAACAAGAAGGTATTTCAAAACCTATTTGTCCTCACACACAATCTAAAGAAGATAAATCGGGACTTGGATATCCTAAATCAAAGCAAAAACAACATAATTATCAACATCCAAGGTGGAGAAAGAAAGAAGTCCCTAAAGAAGAACCATGGCAAGAAAGGATACACCAAGCAATAGAAATAGTAGCTAACAAATGGAAATAAGAAGACTATGAGAAACAGCATGAAGAACTTGCAATCAAAAGAGAAGAATAACCTTGCAAACAAGTTCAAGGAATACAAACAAGTGTGGAACCTGATCAAGATATTCTAGAAACAATGAAAGAATAGATGACCAAAATCAGAGAACTCTTCTCACCATATAACATTCCTATTAGATATAGTGGTGTGATTCTAGACAATGGTTTAGAAATAGATTAAAACAAATATAAATGGGGTCTAGATCTATCATCTAATGTATCAAGTGAAGAAAAAGTTGAAGAACAAGCAGCTATTAAAAATGAAGAATCATCTTTCACAAAACAAAGAATAGAGTTGGAAAGAAGACAAGAAGATATCAGAATTCAAAGGAAAGAGGCATATGAAAAGACAACAAAAGAAAGAGGATGAAAAAGAACAAGAAGTAACACCTCGAGAAACATAAGCAGTTATTAATCAATCATCGAAAGATCAACAAAATATTAGATCTACATCAAATGTTGATCCAACAATATTAAGGTATGGAAGAACCATGGAAGAATTAATAGATAGTCAAGAAGGATTGACTATTAGTCTAGAAGAAGCTGAGTTTGAGAGAAGACAAAAGATAGCAAAATAATCCTATATGTCATGTGCACAAGTATGCCAACTTCAAGATACAAATGAATCTATTGAAATTGATCAACAGGGAACATGTAGTATCAAAGATGTATGTGTTGATATAATCCATTCATTTGAGGGACAAATGTCAGATGATGAGTCACTTGATTGAAAATCACAAAATACCAATCCTGATTTTGTTAGAGTTGATTGGAGAGCACTTGGGAGAGACTCTCCTCAAGAGAGTTCTATCTATGACATTACCTACTCTATGCCAAATTATTACTATTACTTCATGAACCTTGAAACACCCAAAAATGATGATAAATATGACCTACCCCTGCTTCATCCAGAACTGATTGATTGGGATAACTTAGAAAACCCTGAATTGGATGTCTTTTCCAATGATCATGATTTAGTCATATATCTTAATATCCTGGAACCAATAACATTTAAGATATTTTCCACCATGGAATCAAGTAACACTTCTTGCAGTCGGGAGAGTGCCAAACTTTCTAGTCGCAAAATTGAAATAAAACAAGGAAAAAGACCTCGTGTTGAAAACTATTTCATGCCAACAATAGATCAATCAAGAGGAAAAATATAGGATGTATCTAACGGTGAAAACCTCCTTGAGGGGCTAGAAGATGGAAAGTTTGACATCCTCCTTGCATATTTTTAGGAGAGATCTACTATTTTAATAGAGCCAAAAGAAGCAATAAATATTGGTACATCAAAGAACCCCAAAGTCCTTCATCCTGTTGCATCATTATCAAATGAAGAGAGGAAATAATACATAGAATACTTCAAACAAAGACAGATAAATTTTTCTTAGTCCTATGCAAACATGCGAGGACTTGATCCAGATCTTATCATGCATCATCTCAATGTGGATCCAAAAGCAAAACTAGTTAAACAAAAGCTAAGGAAAATGCATCCACACATCGCACTCCTTGTAAAAGCAGAGCTAAAGAAACTATTGGATGTGGGTTTCATAATATCTATTGCCTATTCATGATGGGTCTCAAGCATTGTGCTAGTGTCAAAGCCAGATAAAAGCATTGTGCATGAATTTCAGGGATTTGAACAAGGCATGTCCTAAAGATGATTTCCCATTGTCCAACATTGATATAATTGTAGACTTATCAACAGGACATAAGATGTTTTCATTAATGGATGGATTCTCGGGGTACAATCAAATAAAAATTTTCCTTGAAGATCAAGAAAAGATAGCATTCACCTGTGCATGGGGTACTTACTGCTGGAATGTTATGCCATTTGGGCTTAAGAATGCAAGAGAAACTTATCAAAGAGCCATAAAAACAATTTTCCATGATATGATGCATACATTTATGGACGATTATGTAGATAAAATACTTGCAAAATCTCATACAAGGAAAGAACATTTGAACATCTTGTACAAGATCTTTGACAGGCTTGAACAATATCAGTTAAGATTGAATCCAAAGAAATGTGCATTTGTAGTAACCTCTAGAAAACTTCTAGGGTACATTATATCAGCTCATGGAATTGAAGTAGATCCATAAAAGGTCAAAGCTATCATGGAAATGGAGTCACCCAGGAACATAAGTCAATTGCATTCTTTACAAGGGATATTGCAATCAATCAGAAGATTTGTCTCTCAATTAGTAGATACATGTCATCCATTCACTCATCTTTTACACAAGAATGTTCCATTAAAATGGGATCAAAAGTGTGAAGAAGGTTTTATGAAAATCAAATAATATTTGATGAATCCTCCAGTACTTGTATCACCAATCAAAGGGAAATCATTATTACTTTACATCTCAACAATAAATGTATCACTAGGAGCTCTCTTAGCACAACATGATGAAGAAGTGAAAGAAAGAGCAGTGTATTACATCAGTAGAACACTTGTAGGCTATGAATTGAACTATACATCAATTGAGAAGATATGCCTAGAAGTTGTATTTGCAACTTGTGACATTATATGCTGACTCATTCTATGAAACTGAAAGCAAAAATAGATCCACTAAAGTATTTGCTGAGCAAGTCAACTTTGATGGGCAGACTGGTGAAATGGGTTATGGTACTAAGTGAGTTTGATATAGAATATGTTGATTGAAAAGATATCAAAGGACAGGTCATTGTTGATCAATTGGCTGAAGTACCCTTACAAGATGACACACAGTTGCACATCAAATTTCTTGATGCAGACATTCTGACAATAAGCACAAAATTTTGGGAGTTGTAGTTTGATGGATCCTATACACAATATGGATCAGGTGCTACAATTTTGTTCATCGCACCTTATAGATACACATTTCCAAAAACATATAGACTGTGGTTTCCATGCATAAACAATACTGCAAAATGTGAAGCATTGGTTATTGGGCTCAAAATGGCTATTGAATGGAACATCAAGGAATTGCATGTTTATGGTGATTCACATCTTATAATCAACCAAATAAATGATGATTATCAAACTAAGGATGAAAATCTTGTGCCTTACAAATAGATGGTTGAAAATTTTAAAGAACATTTTGAAGAAATAAAATTTACTCAGATCCCAAGAAATAAGAACAAAGTAGCAGATGCAATAGCTACAATAGCATCTCTTTTGCAGAATAAAGAAAATCAACAACGTTATGAATTCTTGGTGGAAGATATCTTGAATCCTACCATTGAATCCCAAAATACCCATATGATTTTCCATATATCTGGAACCGGTCAATCCTTATACAGCCAAACTTATCGATAGCTAAAGGAGTATATCCTTCCTCCTAACCTATCCCGCAATCAGAGGAAATTTTATCCATCAGTCATCCTGCTATACTATCATTGTTGATACCTTATATAGACAAGGTCTAGATAGCACTCTACTAAGATGTCTCGAACAAGAAGAATCTAAGAAAGTTCTTAATGAAGTCCACACAAGTGGTTTAATGTTTGTTAAGAAACTTATTCACTTGGGTTACTATTGGCCTACCATAGAGAGAGAATCATTTACATATGCTAAGAGATGCAAAAAATCTCAAATCCATGGGAATCTCATCCATGCACCAACAAAAAAACTACATCCTATGGTGGGATCATGGCCATTTTCCCAATGGGGTCTTGATTTGGTAGGTAAGATAAACCCTTCATCTTCTAATGGACATAAGTTCATTATGACTACTACTGGGTATTTCACTAAATGGATTGAAGCAGTGCCTTTGACAAAAGTGGTAGGAAAGCAAATAGCATCATTCATCTTGAAATATATAATATGTCGCTATGGAGTCCCTATGACCATTATCACTGATAATGGAAGACCAATTAAGAATCAAGATGTGAATGAACTATGTGAGAGATTTCATATTCAGCATAGGTTTTCTACCCCATATTATCCACGAGGAAATGGTCAAGTTGAGGCATCAAATAAAACAATCTTAAAGATCCTGAAGAAAACAGTCAATGAAGTTGGTAAGGACTGGCATATTTAGCTAAATCCTTCTCTTTGGGCATATCAAACCACCATTTGCACACCAACAAGGGCAACCCAATATTGCTTAGTCTATGGATCAAAATCCATATTACTAGTAGAAGTAGCTCGATACCTTCTCTACGAGTATCCTTGAAAGATCTTATACTAGAAAAAGAACAGCGAGTCTCTAAACTTCAAGAACTTGAGCTGATTCAAGAATGTCACCAAAATACTACAAATAATTTGAAGGAATATCAACAAAGAATGGCGAGAAGTTATAATCACAGTTAAGCCACGCATTTTTTTAGATTGGAGATCTAGTTCTAAAGGGAGAATCCAAGAAATCAGCAAGACCGAGAAAAGAAGGGAAGATTTGAACTGAACTGGTTAGGTCATTTTGTTATAGTAGCAGCATATGACTCAGGAGCATACAAGTTATCTACACCTTAAGGTGATTGGTTTGATGAGCCCATCAATTCTATTCATCTCAAGAAGTTCTATGCTTGAGATATAAAGTCTTGAAAAAATCAGTTAAAAAAGCATATAAAGTCCTGACGAAATCAATAAAAATTAGAAAAGCAGAAAATTCCTAAAAAGAATAAAACAACAAAAACGAGAAGAAAAAAATCAAATATGGAAAAAATGCAATAAATTTAGATAGTGAAAACCTGGTAAACAGGTTCTATCTAAAAGTGAGTTCTTTCATCTATGAGATCACTTCACGCACCTATCCACTCCATCCTATTTGCATCTATCGCTTCCATCTATCCTAGCTCATCCATTTCATCTTTCACATTCATTGCTCTGAACCATTTAGCAGGAAATATACAGCTTGCCAACAATTATCAATCTTTGACATACTTATTGTAGTCACTGTCTTGGATTTTATAAATCATATCTACATTATATCCCGCCATGGTTTAGATTTTGATCATTTTCCATACATCTGTAATAAAATTTGTTTCCTCTTGGGGAAAAATCCTAATTCCTTTTGCTAAGGTGATCTTTTAAATTTTTGAAAATCCAAAACATTCGGAAAACTTAGAAAAAAACCAAATCACCCAGGGTTTTGAAACAGATAATGAGCAACAAAGCAACGAAGATAAAGGCATTTTGTAACAACTGAATCATGAAACTCAGAAAACAAAGAATCAACCAGCAAGCAATAAAGGATTATCAAGGATTATTGATCAAGATTATTAAATCAGTTAATGACCATTAGAAAATGTAAATTACATACAATATTTAGTGTTTATATCATGATTTATTGCTAATCATGTACTCTATGCGACTCAAGGATGTCCATGACTAGAGAAGCTATCATGGGGCATGATTATTTTCTTTGTTTGATGTATGTGGTTTATCTCTTATTAAGGTATGTACTTGTCTAAGGATATGATCGGCAAAAGATCAAGGAGGACGTTCTGAGTCATGCACAAAAGGGGATAATCCTTGTCTATTCTACAAGAAATACTCAAGTAAGCTTGATGCATCATATTAAGTTTCTTGTATAAACTTTCTATATCAAAATTCATGTAAGAAATACTCAAGTCAGCTTGAATCATTGTGTCAAGATGCTTGTATTTTCTTACAACATTTTTAAAGCTCAATGATGAAATCAAGCACTGTTATAAGACATCATATGAAGAATGGAAGTATCATTTTAGTTAGATTATTTAAGATTAGCTCATTATTCATCTACATTATAAGAATTCATTTTTAGTTTCATTATAAGCATTTCATTCCATTTAGAGATCAATGGTTATAAATAAAGATTGAGTATACTTGGACCAACCAAAACAATTTGCATTTAGGTTCATTCATTTCATTAGGTTTGCATTTTGATCATAATCATTTTCATTACATTAGTTTGAATTTCATTAAGTTCATTTCATTAATCATGTAGTATATCATCATTATTGTTTGCATTAGGATCATTATAATTGTAGTTCTTTTTATCCATTAAGGTCATTTAGTTGCATCTTTGCACTTAGATTCATTTATCATTATAAGAATTTCATTATAATTATAAGAATTACATATAACCATCCATCACATAAGTTTCATCAAGCATAGCATTCATAATCATCACTTGCATTTAAAAGCATCAAACTTGAAGTCAAATACATTTTATGTAGATCATTTGCATTTCAAATCATTATATGCATACACAGTAAAAAAAAAAAAATCAACATTCATTTCCATAAGTAATCATTAGAAGCATTCTCATATAGATCATTACATTTGCATCATTTAAGTAAAGCATTATAGAATTAATTTCATTTGCATCCATGATCATCAAAATCAAAAATCAAATGCATTTCATTATCATTGTATCATATATAATATCATCATCATGAAAATAAAGGAAAGAAAATATCATCATAATATCATCCATCATTGCATATATATAATCTATGTAATCAATGCATATAGATCAGAATCATATAGAGTCCATGTCTACATATATAGATCATCATAAAACAATAAAAAATTCCAAGTATATAATGATATCAAATCAAATAATAAAATGCACTGCCCCATCAATATAAATCAAGTCTACAAGTCAAGGTTGTCCTATGTCGCTACCACCTGACTCTATTTGTCTCTATGATTATGGATGAGATGATCCCCCAGAAGGTTGTACACCTTGATCCCTACTCCTCTGAGGAGGTCCCATAACCCTGCCATTGTTGGTATCCATCTTGTCAAAAATAGGAGTAGTCTGATAACTCCCTACTCTCTGGCTCTCTAAGACTATATCCTCATATTGTTGATACCAATATGATGTCTCTTTTCCAGCCTGATACAGTGCTCTGATAGTATCAAATGAGAGAGTAATAGATCCAACCTATTGAATATGATCAAGAAAAGCTTGAGTATCTTGTTGTCTCCTCACAACTCTGTCTCTCTTAGTCATGAGTGTCTGGACATGTGCCCTCAGCTACTCTATTTGTGCTCTAAGATCATCTAAGCTCTCATGTTGTGGCACATCTTGTTGAGGAACATCATGTATTCCCTCAACCCCACCTACCTCTCCACCTGCAAGAATCTCCACCTAGGTAGCTCTCAATATTCATTGCCCAATGAGGGTAACATGATCCTTTGAGTCCTCCTCTCCCTCATCTCGACCACCCTGAGCTATGATAACCCTTGGATCTGGATGAATCTAGCCAAAATCAATGCCTATGCCACGACCCTTGTCCAATCATGTGCTTCTACCTAATCCTAGACAGGGTAATCCTCTCGCTACTCTCATCTCTCCTCTGTCGATATCTTGACCAATTTGCCTTGCATCCTTGCCTGCAGAAGGAAGTACCCCTCCTACCCTCCCAACCCTCCCTGCATCTCTCCCTACCATGGGAAGTGGTCTCTCAATCCTGCCAACCAGTCCAAAAGGTCCTCCTTGGACTCTAAATCGACCTCCCCTCTGCCCAGGTCTCCTACCACCTCCATCTCCTCCCTCATCCCCCTCATCCCCTTTGGCCTCTCAAGAAACTCTAAGCTCTCACCTCCATCTTCGTCACCTAATAACAAGATCATCTGAATCATCCTCCTCATCTCCTAAGCTAGGAGGAGGGTCTACTGGATTAGTGATGCGAGGAAAAGGGTGTGCAAGCATATACTGAGCGTAATCTATTGTAATCCTAGCATCCAAAATATGTAATCTCAAATCAAAAGCTACCATCAAAGCAACCAAAAACTTTGCATGTGCTATCTCAAAATATAAGGTAGGGCCCCAATCTTGTTTATCATTGTATTGTCGTGCATACATCGCGACACCAGAAGGTATCTGTTGAATAATCTCAAACTGTCTCAAAATGTGACCAAATAGCTATCACTCAACAAAATATGGAGTGCGACCAATCAAGTACCTACTCTTCAAAATCTATGGTAAAGTTTGTTCATCCTCCATCCAAGGCTCACAATCGATATAAGGTCTCCAAATGATAGTATCCATCGGATCTAGAACCCAACGCCAATACTCCATCTTACCCACCTTTAGCTGAGTAAAGATACCTCCATATAAATAGACATAAGGCTATCCATCACCATGAACTCTATGATGAATAGGTCTAGTAACAGCAATATGATCTCAGCACCAGACATGTAAAAGTGTGCATGAAGTAGATAGACTAGCGCTATCATCATAGACAATATGATGAAGATCATGATATAAATGAGCGAGCATATAAACACCCCAAGCATAGCAAGTCTGATGCTACATCATGTTATGTAAAATCCCACCCCAACCAACAACAAAACCTTGAGATCTCCTATCTAGACACATGAATCCACCAATCAAACCTACAAGAATCACTAGGAGAGTCTCGTAATACATAATCATATCCTCCCATCGAATCTCTCCTTTATCAATACTTTCATCACTGAACACATCTTTACAAGCCTCTATCCCTCCAAGATCTTGATAGTCATACTGGACTAGCTCACCAGTAATAGCGATGTGCAAGACCATGTAGACATCCTTGAGTGTCATACTAGTTTTACCAGTGGGAAGGTGAAAAGTGTTGTGCTCGCTATGCCATCTCTTAGATAATGCAGTCAATAAACCCCTGTTATGCGTGATAACATGCATATACAATAGATGGTGCAACCCACATGCATTTATGTGTCTAATCTCAGCTTGTGTCAACTCTGGAACAAGATGGTGCATGGCCGGGAATTTCTCCCAACACTGGAAAATATCAAGTTTCTCCTATTTAACAAGATAATTTGATCTCTATCAAACATCTATCTATCAAATCTAAGAGATCACTACTCTATCAATCTATCAATCAAACAATCAATCACATCAACAATCAATCAAACCTTTTCTACCAAGCAAATTAGGCTATCAAAACAAACCTAAAATCATCAATCATGGTTTTCTATCAATCAATGGGTTCAAACAAACTCTATCATGCTCTTCATCAAAAACTAAATCGACCTCTTAGAGCTATCTATCAATCTATCAATCAAATCAATCAATCATTTATCCTATCAATCAGACATTAATTAGCATACCTATATATCACATTCACGTATCAAAATATCAAATCAAATCATCTAAATGAATTTAACATAGTCAAAATCTAACAAATTCATTTTTTACCAAATGCGTTATTCTATTGAGCACAAGTGCTAAATCACACATATGTGCTAACCTTTTTTACATAAGCGCTAACAAACAAAGTAAAAGCGAGAAAACTCTTGAATGCACTAACCTTTTTGACAAATGTGTGAGCACATGAAGCAAAAACGAGAAACTATCAAATGCGCGAACATTTTTATCAAAAGTGAGAACATACACAATAGAAGCGCTAATATAAAAAAAGAAATAAAATACGATGCAAAGGTGCTAACATACGATACAAATGCACTAAATCACAATGCCAAAAATAAAATAAAAATCAAACTAGCCTAAACGTGCCGAAAATCATGTAAATTCGTACAAAAAGTTACATACAAGCTTAGGATAAGTTACTCATTGGTGGGCCATACTCAAAAGGTCTCTAGAAATGTCGAATGTGTTCAAATCAATGATTCTCAAATGGGATAACCATTTTGCCAACTCAGCACACCAATTTCTTTTCACTCCAAAAGCTGACAAGAATGCAAATGAGAGTAAAATTAACTCAGGTTAATTTTATGCTTACCTTTTGAAGGGGTAATTAATGTTTTTTTTTAGTGGGGCAATTTTATTTATTTTTTCTAAAAAATGAATTTAATTGAGAGATCTTTTCAATCAATTATCGTGAGATTAATCACTCAATCCAATTTTTTTAATAATTTCATGACCAATCTCCCCAGGGGGCACACAATCAGGATTTTTATCTCCATCGAGTGCATTATCAAGACTTGATTTAATCTTTGAAACAATGTTGTCTCAACATCATTTCAAAGAGGGGCAAAATGTATTCACATAAAATTGGCTATGAGCAATTAAATAAAATTTTATATTTATTTAATAATTATTCTTCTATTATTTGTCTTTGGACATGTAGTGTCTTGGTTAAAACACTTCGTTGGTGAAGCGGACACCAAGGTTCAAACCCCTATTGGGCCATTGTGCTTGCAAGCCTTGTGTCTTCGTTGGGTCATTGTGCTCATGGGTTTGAACAAGTGAAGTGTGGGGATGAGGTCCCCCATTTGTGGCCTCACTGGTTCATAGCTCCGGGTCAAAATCATTAAACGTGGAGCCAAAGGGCATGTCATGCCAGCATCGCCAGTCACGTTAAAAAGTTTACAAGGCCAAAAAAAAAAATTATTCTTCTATTAGATAGTTAATTTGAAAAGATTAATTTATTTAATTCATTTCGTGTCCTTCTATTAATTAATTTAATTGAAACATTTTATTAATTAATTTGTTATATCCTTTTCTTCTAATCAATTAAATAAATAACTAATATTTAATTATTCATCTATCTACTATCCTATAGCCTCATTAATTAAATAATTTCTTAATTATATAATCTCTTTTCCAACTCACCTTTCATTCTCCACATCACTTCTTCTTTGCCAACTCATCCATCATGTGGCTAAATTAATTCAACAAAATAAAATAAAATAAAATCATTTATTAGCCACTTATCTCCAACTTCTAAAATAAATGAAATATTGTGTGCGTACACATATTTGCTAACCTTCTTCTATATTCTCTCCATCATCCCTATATCTTAGGAGGACTTGAGTCCACTTGTCCTCTCATTCCTACATCTTCTCCAACTATCCTATATCCTCTCAAGTCTTCAATTCAATCAAGGTGAGATGAGTGACACTTGTCTTTTCCTTCCCCTTTTCTCTCAACCTTCAACTTCTTCCTCATAGCCATCCAATTAAGATTTGATCATGACTATTGATCTCTGCCACCTAAGCTCATGCACTCAAAAATCTATAAAAAGAGGTCTCCTAAGCCATTTTGAAACTAATAGTCTAATAGATAATCATATAGTCATTCTAGGAATCTTTATCTTGTATCCGTGAGTTTGAGTTTGAAGCAATTATCAATTTTAGAATTCTTATCATAGCTTAATATCATGTTATCTTAGGTCATTTGCATATGCATATCATAGTATCAGTTAACTATCAGTTCATTCTTCATATGCCATCTTGGAAGCTACCAGTGCTTGTCTAAGTCATTTGCAACTAGGAACAGTGGAGTTAGGACACAATGAGGTGTAAATCATGAAAGGTATAATCTTGTTTATTTCATTTACTTCATGTTACTTCATTGGTTGAAGTTAAGTTTCATGTCGCTTTCCTTTTTATATTTTATGATGGACTAACAAGTTTTAGGTCATTTCTTTGGAGTTCAACTTTAACCTCAATAGTTCCAATATGGCTAAAATTATCAGGATTTCCCCAAGAATATAAGGATATAGAAACCCTAAGGAGAATAGGTGAAAGCCTAGGGGAGTTCATGAAAGTAGAAGAATCCATTGATTCATTGAATTACAACATTCTTTCAAGGATTTGCATATAATGAAATCTGATCCATAATCTACCAGACACATTAGAAATCAAATCGGGGTCGAGTGTCTGGAAACAAACATTGGTTTTAGAGGAAAAGATGTAGTCATGTTTAGATTGAAAATTATTTGCCCACCCAAAAGGGGAATACAAGAAAGGTGATAAAGGGAAGCTCAAAGAACATGATATAATTTGGTAGAGGAGATCATAAGACTATCAAAATCTAATAGGTGGGAACTTTAATGGGAAGCTTTGGATTGGGAGGTGCTTCATAACCACAAATGGGGATGCACACTATAGAATTATATAGTTTAAAAGTTTGGTATGATGAAAGGGATCATTGATTAAATCTTTAATTTTGAGTCCTCTAGGATGGAATCGAAGGCATTTGCAGATGGGTGCAGAGTGGAGATGTTGAATTGGGATAATAGCCATCAAAACAATGAGTTTCAAAGGTAGAGTTGGAAAAGGATTATAGATGAGAACCCCTAGGTAGTTGAAGAGGGAAAGAGTGAATTGGTTAAAAACCAGGAGGAGGGGAACAACCTAGAGGTCGATCAACTAAAATATTTTGATGACTATGAATCGAATGAGGTTCATGACAAGTTTAAAAATGAGGAGGAGACAATAGTCCCAGAGACTAGGGCAGAATTTATGGACAGGGGGTTTATAAGATAAGATCAACTTCAGTTACAAATCTGAGATAGTAGGGAAGTGATTTAAACTATACAGAATGATCTAGACCTGGAAGAGACAGTGTTCAAAGACATCCAAATCTCCCCAATAAGAAATCTAGACAAGTTTTTTGAAGGAGTCAAAGATAGTGGAGGGAACCTAATTTCTTCAGACTCAAAGGGAGATTTTTTTGATGCTCCAAAAGGGGAGGATGAGCTATGCCTTATTTCTCATGGAGGGGAATAGGAAAAGAGATCATTGGAAATGACATCAGCTCAAAATGCCAAAGTGAAAGTTGGGGAAAAGAAGAAAAGAGGGCCTAAATCCAATAGAGTTAAACTGGAAATTGTAGGAAGTGTTGCTGGCCAAAGTAAACTCAAACTGAGATCAAGAAGGGACGTTGTCTCTTCCTGGAGGCAATGAGGACCCTATCATAGAATGTCAAGGGTTGAAATTCCCCTAACAAGATTCGACTGATCAAGAGATGCCTTGATCAATTCAGACCGGATCTAGTGTGTTTGCAAGAAACCAAAGTTAAGGTAGAGGATTTTGAAACATTTCATAGAAGGTTCAAAAAGTGGAAATGTAGTTTGATGGAAGCTTAGGGAGATTCGGGTGGTTTTGTTATTATGTGGAATGACTCCTTGGTGGATGTTACAATCATGAGACAAGGAAAATGGTGGTAATGGGTGAGAGTCTATTCAAAGCAATTGCATATGCTTGTTTACATGATCAATGTTTATGGTCCAAACAACACTATTTTAAAAAGGCAGCTATGGACTGAACTATCTGAGTGTCTTAAACAGGATAATGAAAATCCTCTCATAATCAGTGGTGACTTCAATGCTTTAGTTAGACCTTTTGATAAAATGGGGGAGTGAGATGGAATAGAGAGAGTAACAGAGACTTCAATTCTTTTATTACAGATGTTGGTTTAATTGAGATTCCCTTCAAAACTGGTGAGTACACATGGACAAATAGAAGAAGCGTATTTTTAAACATAGCTAAAAGACTGTATAGGTTCTTCATAGTTGGTGATTGGTTGACAAGTCTTTGGACATGCATCACAGAAATTCTTCCTTTCACGAGGTCTGAGCATTACCCCATATGTCTACAAATACAAGATGAGAAAGCTCTTGACAGATTTCCTTTCAAATTTGAAGCAATGTGTCTTAGGGACAATAATCTCAAATCTTTGATGGAGGTGTGGTGGAAGCATATTCTAGAAAAGATAGGTAATAAAGCTTTCACTTTCTTTAAAAAACTTCAATTTGTTAAAGAACAATTAAAAAAATGGAATAGAGAAGTTTTTAAGAACATTTCTAATGAGAAATTGAAGTTAGAAGAAGAGATAAAATAGCTCCATGAACAAGTCATTCTACAAGGCATGGACGAAGAAGCTTTTAATAAAGAAAAGGATATTAACAAGGCGTATTCTAAAATTTTATCAAGAGAGGAATCATTTTGGAGACAAAAATGACAAGAAACTTGGCTAAAGGAAGGCGACTAAAAACATAAAAAAAAATCACACATCAATAAAGGTGAGGTGAACGTAGAATAAGATATTCTCAATCAAGAATATGGAGGGTGAACTCTTAACAGATCAAGAAGCTATTAACAGGGAGGCCATTAGTTATTTTTTTAGGTCTTTTAATGGAGAAGAGATAATAGATAACAATGAACAAAATATTATGGATATTATCCATGTATGGGTGAAGCAAGAGCATAACATGATGTTAATGAGTTTAGTATCTTTGGACGAAGTGAGAGCAACGGTTTTTGGAATGGGCTCTGACAAAGCTCCAGGACTAGATGGCTTTCTTGCACTATTCTTTTAAAAAATTTAGGATATTTTGGCTAGGGATATTTGGGAAGTAGTGGAGAAATCAAGAAGGGGTGGATTTATCCTTAAGGATTTTAATAATACATTTATAGCCCTAATCCCAAAGAAGGAGAATATCTCTACTTTTAATGATATAAGGCCTATATCCCTTTGTAATACAATCTATGAAGTGATCTCAAAGGTGATGGAAAATAGACTAAAATGGGTGCTCAAGGAGGTTATTTCACCATAACAGAGTGGGTTCGCACCTAACAAATCCATTTATGAAGGAATCGTCCTAGCACATGAGGCAATTCACTCAATTCGGCTTTCAAAAAGGGAAAAAATGATGATTAAAGTGGATGTCAAAAAATCTTATGATGAAGTTAATAGGGAATTCCTTTTAAAACTCTTAGCTAAGTTTGTATTTGATCTACTTTGGATAGCTTGGGTGGATAGCTGCATCAGTTCCCCATGTTTTTTTGTTCTCATAAATGGGAGCCCCCAAGGTTTCTTCCCCTCTAACAAAGGGATATGACAAGGGGATCCCTTATCCCCTTTTTATTCATAATTATGGTAGAGCTATTGGGGAGATTGATGTTACTATTTACTAGGTTGTCATTAGTTTGTCGATTATTACTACCGAAATATTAAGTCGGTAAGCACAGAGCAGCTAGTTATAGAAGAAAGGAGTCACAAAGTTTAGTATACACTGAACTGTCTACCGAGTAACATTCTATGACTACTGAGCAGCAAAGATGGTATACCGAGTTCATACACACTGAGTAAAACATGTTACCAGATTCATTGAACCTAGATACATATGGGAAATGTGTTACAAAGATCGAGGAACAAGAAACCGTTAACACATTGGAAATTGCACCTTAAGATTTTGTATGATTTTGAGAACATCTATCCAATGAAATAATTTTGTATGGTTATTCATTTAATGAATCATGTTTGTAAGATTGAAGCATGAACAAGATCACTATTACAAGAGATCTATTTATACAACATGAATTAAGGATCAAACATGTGTGTGAAGAAAGACATATGTGAAAAGAAAAATCATGGGAAAGCACTGAGTGTTATGACTGTTACGATTGACAGAGATACACAGAGGTCACCGAGAAGGATTTAAGAGAACAGTCAAGGAATAGAGTAAACAGAAAGGTTTACCAAGTAAATTTATGAGTTATCGAGGTATGTTATAAGCAAGGTAATTTCATTTTGAGCACATAGAATCTACTATAACATTTCAGATGTGAAGTTGCAGATATTTTGTAAGATTTTGATTGTAATATTTTGAGTTGTATGAGAAACCTTTAACAGGGTAAAAGACTCTAACAAAGTCTATAAATTGTAAAGCCTTTAACCAGGTGCAGCATTTTAGAATAGGTGTTGTAAAATCCTTTAGCAAGGTAGATCTAAAGATCTTGATACTCCTAACAGGGTAAGCTATTCGAAATAGCTAAACATGTAGCTCTAACCGAGCAACCTTTATTATTGGAGTAGTGAAGTTGTGGGTGTCATCCCCATCACAGTTTTTCTCTCTAACCAAGAGTTTCTGCCTAACCAAAATATATGTGTTATGGAGTGAATCATGTATGATTGTTATTTATTTGTTTTAGCATTATATTATGTTATAGTAGTTTTTGGTTTATGCTTAATAGTAAAGTCATTGTTGAAGAAAAGATTTGAAGTACTGATTCACCCCTCCCCTCTCAGTACATTAGCTTTCCATATTGGGCCTAAGAATTGGTATCAGAGCTTTAATATTGGAAAATATTTTAACTACCTAAAGAGAAAGATCTTATCAATGGAAGGCTACAAACAATCTCAGAGAATTGTGAATCTTCAAAATAAATTAGATCATGCTAATCAAGTGATTGCAGACATGCAAAAATAAATGCAAAGATCAGTGAAAGTTAGAAGAAGATTGTTTGATGATTTGCAAGACTCTCAAGAGCTAGTGGAACAAATTGAGACATCATCTAAGAATAGTATATCTGAAGAAACTGAAGAAATGATTGGAGCATTGAAAGAAAAGAACAAAGCACTAACTGATCAGCTAAAAGAAATGAAAATAGAACATGAACATTTCAGCACACAGATGACTAAAAATCTTGATGCATTGAGGATAGCCGAGGATAATATAAGAGATCTAGAAAGAGAAAAACAACATTTTGAAGCATTAGTATCTGAAAAGAATGATGAAATCACAAGGATGACTAGAACTCAAAGTAATTTGTCTGATCAATTGAGCTATACACATCATGAAGCAAATCTAAAGGAAAATGAGAATCAAGCATTGAAACTTGAACTATCAAGATTGACCGATGAACTTGAAGCAGGAAAGAAGTCAAAAGAAACACTAAAGAAAAGTTATGAAGCATCAAGGATGTTGGATGAGCAACTAACTACAAGAAGACCCAACAAAGATGCA
Organism: Cryptomeria japonica; assembly: GCF_030272615.1. Classification (NCBI taxonomy): domain Eukaryota; kingdom Viridiplantae; phylum Streptophyta; class Pinopsida; order Cupressales; family Cupressaceae; genus Cryptomeria; species Cryptomeria japonica. Next base: position 613,941,825 of record NC_081407.1, read on the forward strand.
AGACTCGATTACAAAGGAAAAGACTCTACCAAGAAGGGAATCCACACTACCGAGAGAGGAGAATCATCAAAGCAAGCTAGAAACAAGAAGAACATCAAAGGAAAGAAGCCTATTTGCAACTACTGTGGAAAACAAGGACATCCTACCAACATGTGTCAAATTAGAAAAGGTAAGCAACCAAATGTCACTAGGTCTAATGGTTATTGTAACAATTGCAATAAGTATGGTCATACATCTAATCAATGTAGGACTAAGTCTGTTAGCAATTATCAAAAGACAAAATTCAAAGGGTTTTGTAAAAACTGCAATAGATATGGACACAGTACTGAGAAGTGTTGGTTTAAGCAAAAGAACTATATGTGGTCTGCACACCGAGCAAATACTAGAGGCTACCGAACTTACACAGAACCTAACCGACAGTATATTGCAGTACCATGGGATTATAATACAAGGATATGGTGTGAATGTTGTGGAAGATATGGACATATAAGTGCCAACTGATTTATAAGGTTTGGAATGAACAACCGAAGATCATGGAGAAATCTTGGTATGGCATGTTTTCATTGTCACAAGGTTGGACACTTGGCTAGAGATTGCAGAGATCAACCTAGAGAAGATATTGAAGAAATAAAAAGAAAATTCCAGATGATTTGGAAAAAGAAGGAAATTGTGTCAAATGAAGAAAGCACCTTACCTACCGAGTTCGGTGCATCTATTCCAAATTAATCGGTAAAGGTATGAAGGGACTGCATTCTCTCAAGGTTAAATCTTAAACAGTTCCTATTTTATCATGTACTTAATTCCAAAATCTGCATAGCTAAGATGCATTAGCAAGTTTGAAATTTTATCAAGTCTTTTGGAAGCCTGTCGAGTCAGTAAATGCAGAAAGTCTGGCTACTCAATAAAAGCAAAAAATGTAAATGAGTTTAGTGGAACCAAGTGCATTTAATGTTTTTTGACCTAACTGCATGGAGCCCGATAAGTTAAAATTTGTACTTAAAGCTTTTGCATAGTCATTTTACACTTACCAAGTTTTCAAAAAGCAAAGCAAAGCGATTCAAAGGCGATCAAATCTCTTCCGAAGAGAAATTCAAGGTATGTATATCAATCACAACGCATTGTCAAGCAAGTTAACCGATCATATCAGTTGTAAATATCTGTTTTATATTTACTAAGTAGAAAGCGTCTGCTGGTTAAAAATTTTCAAACCCTAAGGCTCTTTCATTAGTGATTATCCAAAGTTTGAAATGGTACCTAAGATTCAGAAACCCATTGTTGTTGAGAACATTGAGAAGCCCTCACTGAAATACTCACTACCTCCCAAAGTAGCATCTGAACCGGATGATAAAACTGCATTTTCACTCATTCCGGATAGGGTTTTATTAGTTGAGGATGTTAGATTCTTCACTAAGTGTCGTATTGAGGAACTAGGTCACACAGAGATCAAGGAAACATATGATCAATTGTGTACCGATGGAAAACTGGATAGCAAGTTTGAACATATTAAAATCAAGGGATTGGCCAAAGCCCTAACCTACCTATGAGTCTTCAAACCCCAATGGGTTAAATTTGTTTTGAGTAGAGTTCATGATGACTTTATGTGGTTAGAAGAGAAACCATTCAAGATCACTAGGGAAATCATCCACTTGATCACCGGTTACCCTATTTTTGACCATGCCTGAGCTCAGAAAATGATTTCACAGAAAGAATTGATCACTTTAACTAGAGTTGAATCTGATTGCAGAGGTCTGAAACTGAACAATGTCACAAATGTAGAGCTGAAGTTTGCAATTAGAGTCATAGGTTATTGTTTCTTTCAATCAGCAAGGAAAAACAATGTACCCTATGCTGTTGTTGACTTAGCCTATAAAATTGTGAAGAAAGGTATGAAGATTGATCTATGCGAAGTGTTGTTGAAAAATCTGTTTGAAAATCTCAACACCATAAGGAAGCCAAAGAAGAACAACTCGGCAAACACACTGAAGTTTGGATCACTTTTGGTATGCATTTTTTTCTATTTTGAGAAATTATTTCCATCAGTCGGTAATATAGTTTGGGAGCTACACCGACCAATCACCCATCAAATCAATGACTTCATCAAATAGCTAGGTGATAACTTCAATGAGATTATGGATGATTATTTTAGCAAGTTTCAGGAAAAGATGCATAACAGGTACAGGATACCACCCCAGTTAGTGGAAAAATATAAGGACAATGTATGTTTTGAAGTAGATACCGACTACTGCTATGTCAATGTGGGAGAACTGAGAACTCAATCTTTGCCACCTATGGGTTATGAGATTGATTTTAACATTACACAACAGCAGATAGATGCTTTTCTTGCACTTCCAAGGCATGCTACCAAGATCAGATACGGTACATATGAAGACGTTAAAGAAAAAGTCAAAATGAGCATTGTAGTACCAAAGGCTACTAGGAAAGCAACAAAAATGATTAACGAATTAATGGAGAAATTTGGAGAAGGTTCTTCCTCCACTCCTATCAAGAGCGTTCAAGTCATTACTAAGAAGGAATCTGAAGCCCAAGAAGCAGCTATTACTTTGAGCACCGAGTTGCCAAAAGGGAAAATTTCGAAAAGGAAGAAACAAGATACATCTTAGGTATCACCGACTCGTCCAGTGAAATGCCCAAACACTAGATCATCTGCAGTGTCACCGAGCAAGAAACAAAAAAATGTTGCAGTTCCAAAGGTAACAAAAACTTATAAGAAGTCTACTCAGAGACTCATTTTGAATAAAGAGTCGAGTGACACCGAATCTGAAGACAAAAATAAATTTCAAATTGTCAAAAGCAAAAAGGAAGATATACATAGTGTTGATAATTTTTGTGCCAATTTGAAACAATATGGTGGATTTGGAGCATTTAGGTATGTCAAATATGACTCTTGGACAGAAGAAGAAAAGAGGCAAATAGAAGAGTCAATTGTATGCACACTTCTTAAATTTCGATTGGTCCCATTGGAAGTAACTAATTCTCTTCCAAAATCATTGTACTTACACATTGATAATAAGTGGAAATATGCTATGGACTCAGAAAAGAAGATGAGAGAAAGAAGTCTGGTGCATCTCTTTCCAGACATGTTGGTAGATGAGATAAGTGAACATTTGAAAAACTACCACACAAACTTCTTGGTCAAGCAAAGAGCCTTGAAACTAATGAATGGCCTTTACCTTGAAGTAAAGAAAAAGACAAAAGAAAAATGGCAAGAAATTTTTCAAATCAAGAGTGTTGATGAGCAAGGTGAAGTTGAAATAGTGGATATCACTGAGCAAGATCCTGCTGAAACTATACAACCCGATGAGGATGTCATGGATATTGAGGAACAGGAATAGGAAATGATAGAAGGGAATGCTTATGCCAAACTGGTATCAAGTGAGTCAATTTTGGAACAAGTCAAGTCCTATCCTTCGGTAAGTCAACATGTTTCAACCAAGACACCTCAGGATACTGAACAAGGAAAAGAGGGTCACCAGTCTACAAAAGGAGAAGCTACTTCTCAAGCCACCAGGGAACAAACTTCTCAAGCCCCTTCAAGTACTAATAATGTTACAACTGAGACCCCGAGCAAGGATTCGCCGAAGGCTACATCTAAGGCTAAAGAAATTGACAAAAGTGTTGCCTCTACCGAGCAACCTACCGAGGGTGCACAAGCCTCCCAAGCCATTGTATTAGTTCAACCGGTGAGAGCCTCCTCCTCTAAAGTAAAGAAAATGAAAAAGCATAGTTTCAAGTTAGATTTTTCAAAACCAATTGTGTTGCCAAATGTAGACATATCCAAATTAAAGGGGCAAGCACTTATTGAATTCGGTGAACTATGCAAAGCCAAAGCCAAACAAGAAAAATAAATGGCTATTCAAAAGAAAAATAGAGTACTTCAGAAGGTCAAAGCACTCTTAAAAGAAATGCTACCTGAAGCTACAGTGACAAAAGATGTAGCCATCCATATTCAACTGGATGAACTCCTCACTAAAATAGAAGCATCTTGAGTAGATGCATCTGAATACCTGAGCAAATTGAAGGACAAAGAGCTCACTGCAAAAATGATTGAAGAGGTGCAGAAAGCCATTGCTATCGATAAAGTAAAACTTGTTAAATTTATTGCTGAGTTGTAATGCCCCACCAGGAAACCCCGAAGGGATTAAGCCATAACACAAGAATAGAGTGCAAAAATTTTATTTATTTTTTTAAAGTTACAACACATAAGATGCAACAAGATATCAAAGATTCAGATTACATAGCGGAAGACATCAACTAACACCTAAAGATTTTCCCAACGATATTACTTAAATTTCACAATTCACTTAACTCACACAATTAATCCAAAAGCTGAATATCTTAATAACGAGATAATTCATAATCAGGATAATTCCTTTCAAAAGAGGGAAATATAAATCACAAGCGAAGATTCATCATTAAGATCCATTCACAATCTTCATTCAAGCTTTTCATTTAAAATTACAAACCATACATCTAACATTCTAATACACTAGGATATCATCATAACATAAGAGATCTTTCCAAGCATATTTAATTTCCTTACAACAACTGAATATATCCATTACTCTAAGTTACATTCTTCCATATTCCAATTCATTGCATTAAAGAGATGATTACATAAAAGCATCTACGATGATTCTCATCTAAACTACTTATGCATTCGATCAACATGGCATACAAGAAAGAACTGCAATAAGCATTTAAAGCTAATTCCATTTATCCACTTAACCATTCTAACATAAGCTAATCGTACATGATAAAGCTGAATAAAGGAAACATAAGAGAATACATCACATAACACCATAATGATCTCGGAGTTCACCCCTAAAGGGCTACATCTCCGAGTCTGCTCAACTGCAAGACCCCTCTGATAAATAATAAGGTTAAGAGTACAAGAGGTTACACCATTACAATCCAGCCATCAAGGCGAAATATAAGCAATATACAAATGACCGCACCGGTCAATAAATACATAAATGATCCCTGAAAAGAACAAGATCCAGCTGAACATAATCAAGCTAATACAAGAGTCCAGAAGAGCATCCACAAGACTGAGCCATCACCACCCAAGGTCTAACATGAAACCGACACTCACAAGGGCATAAACAAAAGGACGACCCACAAAGGTACTCCTAACAGGACAAAACGACAACACACTAGCGAACGTAGGGACAAGTGTCATCACACAACCTGGTATGGTTACCATGGCAAGTCTTCATAGGTCCCGGCCCCATACACTGGGTTACCCTGGCAACCTAGTCCGAGCTTCCGGTCCATCCAAGCCTCATGTGGACCCACACATCCTCTCGTGAAGCCAAGGATGGTGGTTTGCCATTTCAGGCCTTCTCACAGCATGTCGAGTCTATGATAGCACTCGTCCCATGTGTGAGGCACAATTATCTTACTTAGAGATTACATTCTAATCTACTTAGGTTATCACTTATTAGACTCACTTTCGACGAGTTACCCAACAGCCACTTTGGGCGCGGCCCCCAATCGAAAGCCACTTTCCCATACGACACTAGACTAAACTCAGACGAACTCAAAACCAAGGAATACACATGGTCAGACGAACGGAGTTCAGGAAGAGAGAAACCACCATTTGGTCAAACACGACTCAAGGGTAATCACTTACTGACGGAACTCAACTAGAGACCTGACCAACAATGGTCAACCACAAATCATCATTCGACTCACACACAAGGAGGATATGATCAAAACAACACTACCACAATACAACAGTCAACTCGGAATCGAGGACTGAAACAGGTACCCCAAGTCAAGCCATACGACAGGGTCCTACTAAACAAAGCAAAACATGCCATTTCATAATTAAAGGCAAATACAGAAATTAAACTCGCAAGGCAATAATCAGAAAAGACAATATTTCCTCAAATTGATTTAAACATTAAAATCGATCAAGTTTTCTACATGATCTAAAGCTGATTACAGTTATCTACCTCAACTGGGGATAAGTTGTTCTTGGTTTTCTAACTCTTGAAGGTTCAAAGCATCGAACAGACATATAAAGCCATAAAGAGTTTTTAAACCGAATTCATATTAATAAAACTCAGACAACCATTAATCAACTAAAATAAGATATTTAATCTCCAACAAAACATCATAGACATACTGGTTCAAAATCAATCTCTACAGATTCATAATTTTCAATCCCAGATGTACCATACGAAGCACGGAAATATAAATATAAAAAGAGAGTCTAAAAGGAGATAATCATTTCCAAAGGCATATCGTTTCAATTCAACACCCAACGATAAATATTTCACTACTTCTCGATTACTCAAAAGATATGTTCTAAATAATATTAACAACATCAATTAGTAATTACATCGTATTTCAACGATCTCCCAATAACATATTACTCTCTATTCTGTTTTTAAACAATAATACCTTAATTAGCCAGATGCTCTAACTAGCTATAAGGTAAGATATAAACTTATTAACCCAAGATTGGACCAAAGTATAGCCAATTAATATTCGAGGACGAAATTATCAATATTAGAACTTAATTAGACAAGAGCATAAGCCACAAAATGGAATTGAATAATAATTAACTTATGAATTCCATTATAAAATTAATTAATACCCAAATCAACATTTATCAAGACATTGCCACCATAGTCATAATTAAGAAACTAAAACTTACATTAAAATCACTTACATTAAAATGATATAAAATATCATATGCATTTTTTTTTAAATACTAAAAAAAATACATTAAAAAAAATGATTTTATAAACTACGATTTAAAACCACAAAAAAAAATGCATTTTAAAAAGAATGGAGGTGAGGGCGGGCCGTGCCCTAACCCTAGTGCCGTCCAACACCATACCCGCAGGGAAGCCCATGCGGGCGGCGCCACTGCGGTGCCCGCAGGTCCGCGGTGCCCTGCGGCCACCGCGGCCCTGCGGCCACCGCAGTGTGCCACGGCCGGAGGATTTAACACCAGCGAAGGGGGGAAACAAGGAAAACGAGCCAGGGGGAGAGGGGAGGAGGAGCGGGTGGAGCTCCGCTCCCCGCCCTCCGAACCCCAAACGCAGGGTTAACACAAGCATGCCCAGCTCGAACATAAAATAATATAGTTCGAACATAAAACAATATATTTTCTTTATTATTTTTCTTTTTTTTGAAACACAGTTCGGAAATAAACACAAACGCCCAGTGCGATATGAAAATAAATGTTTTCTTTTCCCCTTTTTAAACACAGTTCGAACTTGGCTAAAAACGCCATACCCAAATACGATTTTATAAATTTCGATTTGCTATGAACTTGGTTTAAACGAACTGCGTTGAAATCATATTTTCTTGCTGGTTTTTCATCTTTTACAACCACCCAAGGGTTTCAAACGCCCAAAAAGAATAGAGGGATAACACACCTCAAAAACACTTCCAGCCAAGCTGGTTAATCTACTAAATCAGTCAAAAGCATGGCATTCAATGGAGAATCCAAAGCCAAGATAGCATGAAAACATTAAAATCCCCATTTCCATTTTAAACAATAACTAAAATTGAGAGTTGGATCCTACCTGATCTCGCGTTCCTGGCAAGATCGGCTGAAGAGTCCCAATCTCCAGCTGCCAAAACCCTCTTCTCCATCCAAAATCCTCCAATTTCATCTCCAACATATTTTCCAACCAAAAATTCTCCAAAATGACCATCCCTCCATTTTTCCCCAAATTTGGGTTATATGGAAGAGTTGACCAAAAATTCTATTTTTGGAATAAAAATTCTTATTTACAAAAATAACTCTCCAAATAATTCCTTTTTAACTATTAGCAACAAATAACTTGCTTTTTCAATTAAAAAATCGATTTCCTCAATTAATACGATTTAACCTTTCAAATTTTAAAAGCCAACATAATGCAATAGAATCTATTGAATTTTAAATACAAAACTTCTTTTCATCAGCATATATAAAATGCATTTAATATTCCAAATCAGTCATTTAATCGAATTCACTCCCAATATAAAATAAGCAATTCATATCAACGAAAATCGCATAACGAAATCCTGATTAATCTAGTCCATTAATCTCTAAAGCACAAATACATATTTAAACAAGATGATTACTAAGGACTAATTAATCAATTTAACCATGCACACCAAGCACGCAAACCGAGAAGGTCAACCAAATAGACGACTCGCAAACCCAAACAAAAAGGGATAACCGACGACGACTGGCGATGCTCACTTGAGCACGACTAAGGTCAACTAGGGTCTTACGACCACCTAATCCAACTCTAAGGATTAAAAGGGTACACTCAAACCTGCAATTCCAGGTGAAGACGAACCTCGCATTCAAGCGGCATTGTACCTGAAATTTCCTGCAACTAAGAGTCATACATGCATACATATATAAAATTTAATGAAAACGTTAGCTCAATATTGATACCACGAAATAGGTACACTAACAACTTGCATACAACTAGTGTGAAAACCACATCAATAGCTATGCGTTAAATCAAACATCTGACAATAATCATTATATTAAGATAACTAATCAAGATTAAACCAAGGTTAGAGATTGATTAGGGCAGGGGTACTACATGAGTTGTCCCCTCAACTCAAGCACATTCTTTATTTATTTCAAAAACTATGTACATTCTCTTTATTCATTAAAGATATCAAGAATAAAAGAGAAGTGATTGAGAAAGAGATCACTAATCTCTCCAATAAATTGACCACTGAGCCAAATTTTATTCAAAATTTCTATACCAAGTTACAAATGCTCATGGGTCAACAATTGGAACTTAGGAATGAAGAGCACAAAATAAGGATGGACATTATGACTCTTCAAACCTTATTCATTCCACACTTGTCCTCCATCCAAGAACAGATCAACAAGGCTACCTCCTTATCCACTCAGCCAGAGGGAAGCACTTTAGATGGTCTGATTTCACTATTAGCTGATATTACAACTCAGAATTCACTCATGGATAGTGTCAAGGATGCCCTCTCTGCCACTCTCACCAATGCAATAACAAAGTATAAATCAGTTTTTGACCAGTTGCCTCCACTGAATGGTAACTAGTTTTGATGTTGGTCAAAAAGGGGGAGTATAGTGTATACAAGAGAAGTATACTGAGCAGATCATCATATTCGAGCATACAGATAATTTTGATAGGGGGAGCAGTGAACCGAGTAGTGAATATAGAATATTGATCACAGCACATGCATAATCAAAGTTATGTACAGTATATTCATAAGGGGAGTATATCTGAGTATACTATTTTATTGACAATTGTATATACTGTTAGTATAGTCAAATTTTATAAGTATATAGATTTTTTTTGAGTTATGACTTTGAAAGAAGTTTTGTCAAACATTTCAAAACTAATGTCAAAAGGGGAGATTGTTACTATTTACTAAGTTGTCATTAGTTGTATGTCCAAAGTCATTCTATATACTCTAGTCGGTTATTACTACTGAAATATTAAGTCGGTAAGCACAGAGCAGTCGGTTATAGAAGAAAGGAGTCACAAAGTTTAGTATACACCAAGTTGTCTACTGAGTAACGTTCTATGACTACCGAGTAGCAAAGATGGTATACCGAGTTCATACACACCGAGTAAAATGTGTTACCAGATTCATTGAACCTAGACACATATGAGAAACGTGTTACAAAGATCGAGGAACAAGAAACCATTAACACATCGGAAATTGCACCTTAAGATTTTGTATGATTTTGAGAACATCTATCCAATGAAATAATTCTGTATGGTTATTCATTTAATGAATCATGTTTGTAAGATCAAAGCATGAACAAGATCACCGTTACAAGAGATCTATTTATACAGCATGAATTAAGGATCAAACATGTGTGTGAAGCAAGACATATGTGAAAAGAAAATTCATGGGAAAGCACTGAGTGTTATGACTGTTACGATTGATAGAGATACACAAAGGTCACCGAGAAGGATTTAAGAGAACGGTCAAGGAATAGAGTAAATAGAAAGGTTTACCGAGTAAATTTATGGGTTACCGAGGTATGTTATAAGCAAGGTAATTTCATTTTAAGCACATAGAATCTGCTATAACATTTCAGATGTGAAGTTGCAGATATTTTGTAATATTTTGATTGTAATATTTTGAGTTGTAAGAGAAACCTTTAACAGGGTAAAAGATTCTAACAAAGTCTATAAATTGTAAAGCCTTTAACCAGGTGCAACATTTTAGAATAAGCGTTGTAAAATCCTTTAGCAAGGTAGTTCTAAAGATCTTGATACTCCTAATAGGGTAAGCTATCAGAAATATCTAAACATGTAGCTCTAACCGAGCAACCTTTATTATTGCAGTAGTGAAGTTGTGGGTGTCATCCCCACCGTAGTTTTTCTCTGTAACCAAGAGTTTTTGCATAACCAAAATATATGTGTTATGGAGTGAATCATGTATGATTGTTATTTATTTGTTTTAGCATTATATTATGTTACAGCAGTTTTGGTTTATGCTTAACAGTAAAGTCATTATTGAAGAAAAGATTTGAAGTACTGATTCACCCCTCCCCTCTCTAGTACATTAGCTTGAAGGTGAATGGGGGTGCAGGCCTCAGGAACTGGAAAATTATGAATGAAGCTCTCGTAGCAAAACTAACCTGGAGCATTTATGCTAATCTGAACCAGCTATGGGTTAAAGTTATGAGGGATAAATATTTGGACTCTATGGAAGACCACAGAATATTCATGATCAGAAATCTGCCAAAAAGATCTACAATATGGAGTTTCATAATGAGTTGTAGAAAAGTCTTAACAGATCATCTAACATGGCATATAGAGAATGGAAGACTAGCTAAGTTTTGGGATGATTCTTGGGCTGCCTATCCTGCAATAAAAGATATGGCTGACCTCTTAGATGTAAAAGCACAGTTATGCAAAATTTGGGGTGATCGGGTCAGAGATTATATGGAGGTCAAATATGGTGCTATGGGGGAGGAATGGATTTGGAAATATTTGTCAGTCATGGGTCTTACAGAGGCACAGCAAAGTCTTTTAAAATAGATCTTAGATTAGAGAAAGATTTTTATCATGAAGGAGCAGGATGAAGTGGTTTGGTGTGGATCCAAGGATGATAAATACTTAGTAAAATTAGGTTATCATATCCTGGAAGGAAAGGTGGAGGACCACACAAGAATATATGATTTGCTCTGGCACAAACATTGTCTCCCTAAAGCAAGAGATTTTGTCTAGTTGGCTATTAAAGGGAGGATCCTTACTGGTGAAAGAAGGAAACGGTTGGCGTTTGTAGGGCCCACAAAGTGTGTAATGTGTGGGGAAGCAGAAGAACATCTTGATCATATTCCATTACAATGTAAAGTAGCATAGAGCTGCTAGTTAAGCGTAAAGGGAATGTTAAATTGGCATGACCCTTTACAACAATCTCTTATAGAAGTTTTTGAAAGTTGGCCAAGACAAAATAGGAGGTCTAATCTTTCAAGCATATGGAACATTAGCCCATCCCTAGTGATATAGAAAATTTGGAAGGAAATAAATCAGAGGATTCTTCAAGATAAGAAAGAAGATGAGAGGAGCATTTAGAGTAGAATAAATCAGGCAATCGAAGAGGCTTTAGGGATAGCAATATCCCATATGGAACCCATGAATGTCCCATACACTCTTGAGGACAAGAGGATTAAAAAACTATGGCCAAATATCAAAATAAGACATGGGGCTTGGAATAATAAAAATCATAAGAATAAGGGGGACCCATACATAGAGTGGTCTCCACCTCAAAAGGGATGGATCAAAGCAAATTTTCTCAATACAGTATGGGGTTGTCTGGTGTGGGTGTGGTGCTAAGAGACCACTATGGTGACTTGGTGAAGATAGGGGCTTAGAGAATTAGGAAGGGGACTAATAATGAAGCAAAAGAGTTTGTAGCTTTTATTTCAATCCAATGTGCTTGGAGCCATGGAGTTAGAAAATTACATTTGGAGGGTGATTTGTTGATCATAATCCAAGCTATCAAAAATGGAGAAATTAGTGCTTGGCATCTGCAGAACTACTTATCCTTAATATTAGAGGAATTGAATTTATTTGAAGATGTTGTGGTGAGTCATGTTAGGAGGGAGGGAGGGTAATAAGGTGGCTGATAAATTATCTAAGTGGGATTTGTCTTTTAATCAAGTGGAAGAAATAAGATTTGAAGATTTTGACGGTGAGTTATCACTGAATGAAACATGATAAATAATGATGACCTAATATACAGGTTTGTAACCCAAGAGGTCGAATTCTCATCATGAGGGAAGCTGGTGCGTAGGACAGGGCATGCCAAAGGTAATGTTTAGTGGAAAAGGCAAAATATTTTAAAATGTTGAAGTGAATGGATTCGAATATTTTAAAATCACTCATTTCAGAAGAGTAGGAAATCAAGTGATAGACACTCTGTCAAAATGAGAATTATTCTTTGTAAATGCAAGTGAAGTGTGGATAGTTGCCTTTAATGATGTTAGTGGTGGTGATGAAGTAAGTCGATGATATAGGCCTTCGAACATTCAAGTAACATCAATGAGATTAATTACAATCTTCACAAAGGAGGTGATTTGATGGCTCAAGCAAAGCACATTTATAACCTGGTGCTCTAGGTTTTTATGTGAGCAATAGTTCACATGAGTTGGCCTTCTTTTTAAAGAAGCTAAGATGGTAGACATTCAACAAAGTCTTTTTTGTTTTTTTATGTGTTTATGTGTAGGTGTGGGTTGGTTTTGAAATATGGAGGCCACATTCACTTTCAAAATGTGAAAGTAGCAGAAGGCTCTCTATGGGCCGGTAGAAAATCTTAGTCTCAAGTTTCTCCTCAAATGCCCATCTGATGTCATGGTGAATGAAGTGCAGAGGACGTTTGGTTTTTTCTTTCAGCATGCAACCCATCGGTGGAAAGTGAATGTAGATATTGCAGCGATGATCATGGCGTGGGTCTTGAGTTAAACAATGATGAAGGTGAAATTTGATGGGTTATGAATTCCCTTTTTGAGTAGGATTTGATAGTTGGTATTGATCCTATCCTGGAATAGGCTTATTCGGGATATGGGTTTGATTATGGAGAGTGTTTTGAAAGCTAGAAAGTGGTGTAGGAGCTGGTTTTGTTCCTTTTGTGCATTGGCCAAATATGGTCAATCAACAACTCTATATGAAACACATTCGTGCAGAATGGAACTCTTTAAAGGCATCAATAAGGGATTATCAAGTGACTGGTGGGATCTGAAGGCCTTGGTTTCTGACCACCTTTCCTAGGAAGAGGCGCAGCGTTAGATCTCGATCGAGTCAAGGGGGATGTATCCATTGATGTAGTATAGTGTACTAATTTTGGTTGATCGAATGTGAATAGTAAACATACAATCTTCATAAAGTAGTGTTGAATCTGGGTGGTCTTAGAAGTAATATCTGGTTCTTTTTGGGTTTTTTTTGTAAATCCCATTGAAAACCATTTTGGTAGTGAAAGTTTTTTATTATGCTAAAAAGTGGGGATAGTGTTTGTCAATTATGTCATATCCCCTTGAAGGGGTTAGTAGTATGTAGAATGTCTTCTACATGAAGTTTGTCAAAGCAATTTTGTAAAAATTTAGATAGCAGTAGTTTGTATTTGAAGTTATGGGCCTTTTTGGAAGATGAGTAGCTCAAGTATATGTAATGTAAACCCTATTTCATTTTATATCAATAAAAGCTCAAAAATTACCGAAAAAAAATTATATATATTTACTATCGGCTTAATCATTGCACTTCATTTAGGTGAAAGCACAAGTATATGTTTATTTTGTGTGGTCAATAACTTATATGTCTTTACCTCTTGTAATTTAAGACTTTAGATATTTTTGGATTACTTTAGTCTGCACTCCAAAACATTATCTTTAGAGGACAAATTTAGTAGATGTAAAGTTAATGCTGAATAATTTTAGATTAACCTAATTTCCTCAAATTTATGAGTATATTATTAAAGGAAAATATTTACCATTTTTATCTTATTATAATTTTAATTTATGAAGAAAATTTATAAATTATATTTATTCTTTGATTTAAGTTGAAATGTATATATTTTAATGTTAGGATATTTTTCAAGTCATTTAAATATTTATATTTAGGATTAATTCAGTTCGTTGTCTTAAATAACTTTCTAACATCTTTCTATTGATAGGATAATTTAGTTCAAATATACAAAATTCATAGATAATTTAAGACAGGAAATTTAATGTATTTATCTATGTGATTTTATAATAGAAATAAGGTAAACCCTTACAATCAATAAACTATATTAAATTGAATTAATGAATTTAAATAAACAAGTAATTAGTGAACCAATATTCTTTTCTCTAGGGAGAAATTTGAGCTTTGATATGCAAGTACTGTAACCTCAAACATAGTTTTAACTCAAATTCATAAATGTTTTGTTCTTTAATCTTTTTTATGGGGACATGTAAATATTGTTTTGTTTAAGGGAACAAATTATGTTGGCTGAAAAGTTTTTCTTGTTGATAATAGTACCAAATACATTGTTGATAAGGGAAAACTACGTTTCAATTCTTGGAGGGTTAAAACCCTTAGTAATGTTTCTCAGACACTATGATTTGCCATAAAATTAGTTTATGTAACAATGTTAAATAGTCCCTAAGTGCATGTGATATTTTGTAACTTTAGTTATAGGATGTTATAGGTAAAGTTGGTTGTAAATATAGAATCTCATATAGGGACTATACTTAGATTGAATTAGTCCACTCTTTCTAACTCTATAATGTTGTAGGGAATACTAAAAATGAATGCACATTATTATACCAATATCTATTATGGAAGGCTCTTAAGACGATTGTTAATAAAATATTATTTGATGGTTTTTAACTACTTTGGTATGATCATTGTGTTGTAGGTCAATAAAATAGATCTCCATTTCCTAATAGAAAATATAGAGTTAAGACGCTATCAAAAACCATTCATTTGAATTTGTTTGGTCTAATAAATATGGGTTCAATGAAACAAATGTACTATGATGTTTTATCATTCTAATTAAGTTGGGATAGGACTCAAACCATTTACATAATATTCATCAAGTGGAGAAGGAGGGTCTTATGAGAAGTGAAACTACCAAAAACTAATGACCAAAAGCAATAAAAAGATAGGATTTCA
Source organism: Cryptomeria japonica (assembly GCF_030272615.1). NCBI lineage: Eukaryota > Viridiplantae > Streptophyta > Pinopsida > Cupressales > Cupressaceae > Cryptomeria > Cryptomeria japonica. The sequence continues at coordinate 613,956,971 of NC_081407.1, forward strand.
GATAAAAAACAAGTGGAGACTAGGAGATCACCAAAAAGACATATAGAAACCAACTTCTGATTTCCTAAGAGACTAATACCCTTAATGGTCTCCTACTCCTAATTGATAACATCAAGATGATCCATAAAGGACACCCTACTAGCAAAAATATCCTTGAAGGGAGTAGCATCCAAAGAAATAATGACACTTCATTTTTTGAAAGACCTGGCCAACAAACTAGCAAAAGCCTCATTCAAATCAATGCTCTTATGCTTGGCATGTTTCCTCACTAGCTCCTTCTATAGAACCCACATCCATACCACAAATTTACTAACCATCTCCTTGTTGAAAGGAACAATATCTTCCATATTTTTCATCATTTTATTCCACTTGTCTTTGAGGTCAATAGTGTCCTCTCCAAATTCTTCATGTCCTCCTAAGAGACTAAAATGGAGCCCTTATGGAATCCACATTTTCCTCTAGGGTACCCCTTTTCTCAAACATCACTTCCAACCCCTTTGTAGAGGCCCATTATGTTTCATTATTGATTCATCTTGATAGACCTTGATTTATGCATGCTAAATCCAAAAATTTCATTATGATGAAGTACCAGAAAGCCTCATATGAAAATAAAATATAGTATAAAATAAGAGTATTAACATTTAATAGTGTTCATGAATATTTCTCTAACAAAACCAATCAATTTAGTAAGCATGTTGTATTTTTTGGCACATGACTATATCATACACACCTCACAAAAAGTGGTTTACAGAGAGTATATATTACCAAATGCTTATAGAAGAGAAAGACTTATGTTGAATGCTATGTAGTTAGATTGGTGCTTTTTGGATAAAGGATCTATTTTTTCTTGTTATTAGACTAAAATTCATTCTTCTTTGACTCTTGTTGACAAAAAACCTTGTAAAATGTGGCTAGATAAAAAGCCAAGGCAACAAGATAGTAAAAATCAATATAAAAATACTAGAATTAAAATAACAAATTAACAAAGGTAAAACAAGAATAATTAAGAAAAAAAAAAAAGACGCAAAAGAAAAAAATAATTAAAGAGGAGAAACAAAGATGTGTTTGTGTGTGTGTACACAACAATAAAATACAATATATAAATAGATAAATAAATAAAAATAAAAATATAATAAAATATACATACACATACACATACACATATACATACACACACGCACACGTACACGCACACGCACACACGCAAACACACACACACACATATAACTATATGTATATTTATATGTATATGTATATGTATATGTATAATGTTGGAATCCAAGAACACTAAGAGGGGGGTGAATCAATGTTCTACTGGTAAATTTAGTTTTCAACTTATTGCTTATTAACTAGTTAACAATAAATAATATTAAAGTGCATACACCAAGTAACACATAAAGAGACAACACCATAACACCAATATTTATACGTGGAAAACCCTGCAAAGGGAAAAACCATGGTGGGGTTGATACCCACAACATCTATATACTTGATCAAGGTATACAAATATTACATGAAGGGGATTGCACATGCAATCAGGCCAACCGCCTAGAGCTCACTACTCAAATAGAATTCTCACTGACTTACACAATACTACAAGATGAGTACAAACAAAAAGAACTAATAATATGCATCTAACCATGCTTGATAAGTTCCAGTTCATGCTCTGATAACGTTCACTATGTATCGATTTGTCAATGCTCTGATCTACCTTGTTCTACTATCAGTTAAGTTGTGCACGTAAAACTAAACACAAAAGCTTCTAATCACTGACCAAAATGTATACTGATAATCCCTGAATAATTCACAACCAAAATTTGCATCTATCGCTGAAAGGATCTCTTTAAATATCCTTCTAACTCCCACCATGTCAGCTTTAGTGAAAAGTATAAACCTGTCGGCTATTGGATCATAATGAATTCAAACATAATCCCAATGATCATGTCAGCCTTCACACATTACCATAAATTCCATGAAATAAATAATCAGGTCCATAAGATCTCCTAGTCAGGTCATATCCATTACTGGGTTCCAAATACACGTTACTAGCATCAGAACTTAGTCAATTGTGAAGCAAAGTGAATGTCGATGAAGTGTAATGAATGTCATTTGACCCAAACAAAACAAAGTAATGAATCCCAATAGAATATTTACACCTAGAGATGAGTTTCCATCAATGACAACCCAAAATGTCATTAACCCTTATCGGATGAGTGTCAATTGCCAACAATCTCCCCCTTTGGCATTGATGGCAACACTCATTTGAAAAATGGTGACAACACCAATCTTGCCTCTGAATCTGCTTGACCTCCTAACATGTACATAAATTTTCTATATGTGTTTGATGCTCCCCCTGAGAATCATTGTGCTTAGGAATAAAATTAATAATTTCCTCTAGTTTACCAGATGAGCTTGCGCTCTCTTGTGCTTGGAATTATGGTACCAACTGGTTCAAAACTTCAAAACTGTGCTTGATTAATTCCCTGTCTTTTGACTCTTCCTAAGCCAACTCCTATGTTGCTTGTGCTTGAAGTGTTGTTGCCACCAAAATTTTCTCAGCTGATGACATCTTGTGATAGGGTTTTTCAAAAATGATAGAAAGTTGTGACAAGTTCCCTTTGGCTATAGCTGAAGTGTTAATTACCAAGCCGGAAGAGATATTTGCCACAGTTTCCTTACTCTTGTCTATCGAAGAGGTAACCTTAGAATCCTTGATCTCTTGTGCATCGGTGGCTTCGCCACTTGGTGCCCTATCTGGATCCTGAGCATCCTATGCACCCTTATTATATGTTTCCTAATCTATATGTACCTCAGTGTCTTCTATACTATGTATATTATCTTCTAGTAAATTCTCTCTTGTAAAATTTGACTCACTAACTGGCACAGTGGTAGTCAATGGAATGCTAGCCAGTTGTTGAATATTTACACTTGGTTGTTTTGCCGATTGTTGAGCTTTTGGCAACTGTCTATCCTGAGACTGTACAAAAATGGGACTCAGTTCATAACCCAAACTCAAAAGAATCCTTACCCAAATATCTACAGTTTCCTTTTGAATATCCTAAAAATTTTCCAACATTAGGTTGTTTATTTTGTGCTTAGGATTGAATTCGGATGAACCGGTTTTATTAATCTGAATAGCCATCTTTGGAGGGGTTATTGTGAGATAGATATTAACCAATTTTGTCTCTTTTATCTGTCGGTCTAGAGTCTGAGAATGTAATTTTCTGGCCTCTAACTTATCATATAACTTCTTAGGCAAAATTTTCTCAAGTTCAATCAATGCCCTACTAAAAGAATCAAGATATAAAAGAATTGCTTCCTCAATTTTTTTTTTGTCCTTCTCCTCAAATCCATCAAAGAATGAAGAAATGTTATCTAAGTTCCCATCATTAATAATTTGATCAATTAGATCTTGAGCATCTACTTGCTTCCTACCGGTTCTCCTCTTGGCTTTCAGTTTGAGCTACTCATTTGACTTGGGTTTGCGCTTATGTACAATTATTATTTTGGGCTTCCAAGGAGTCTCCTTAACAAGTTCTTTATTTTTCTCCTCTAGTTGCTTCTCCCTCACTACTCCTTTCTTCTTAGGAATTTCCTTTATACCCTCATCTGATTTTGTTTCTTCAGAAGAAACAGTCATGTATTGTTGGGAAGTCTTCTACTTTTTTCTTTGTAGGCTTAGTAGGTTTAGGACTAGCATTCTTAGTGGATGATGTTTCAAGTTTCTTGGAAGCTTTTGTTTGTACTAGGACCACATTGGGAGTGGACTGAGTTGCCTTTTAGGCTTCCCTTTCCTATTTCCTTTTTTTGGTGCCCCAAAATGGGGTTTACACTACGAGCAGGCATAAACCAAGTTGATTCTTCATATTTATCAGAGGAGAAGCCAACTCCAACTATTTGAAATCTCCAAGGACTTGGACCAACATATTACAAGGATTACTGCTTATCATTCTACACTTTAGGCTTTGCAAAACCCAAGAGGGTGATCCTTTGATGAACTTATAATATTTGTGCCATACTTATACCTTCACCAAAATTAAGCAAAAAATCTCAGATATGGGCTCAACAGCAGGGAGAATTCTCAAGGATGGCTAGTCCTTCAATGATCCTCAACCTAAATGGAGCTTGAGATGGATGAAACGCACAATAGTACATATAAAATGAGAGTGCTACTTGATAATAATTAGTTATACAATAAACATAGATGAAAATAGCTTAGAAATAATTGTAAGGACTCATCACAAACTATGAACAGTCCCTCTCTTTGTTGGGCACTTGATCTCAGCATATATAAAAGAGTTACAACATAATTAATCTAATAGCATTCATATCTTGAGAAAACATTGCCTTATAGCATTTTACATCTACAACCCTGATTTAGACTACTTATCGAATCCATGAACAAGTCCTATCACTTTGCAATTCTACTCATGTGTTTTAATTGACCCCTTAGATCAAAGTAGGAATAGAAAGTACATACACCAAAATAGTGCACTGAATGAAAGAAATCCTCAATCACATTTCATTCAAAAGATGATAGAATTGTACAAAGGAGAGAAATAAATCAGAATTATATTTCCTTTTAAATCAATTTGCTATCTATGTCATAAAGACCATTTACACATAGCTCCTTTAAGAACCTGTAAGAAAAGCTAGGCACATGACTCTCATCTATTTCTTTCCAAAATCCTTATAATTACTCATTTTCAACTAAGATTTTCTACAGGAACCTTATGACACTAAGAATTTTCAAAATTACTAAGTACAGAGACCAAATTCAGTGTTAGACACAATGCACCACTGAGAGGGGGGTGAATCAGTGGTTCTCAATTTTTTTCCTTTAACTAACTTATGTGTGTATGCCGGTTATGGGATCTAACACAATGCAGAATTACCGGTTAGTGGGGAGACTAATCACAAATTCAATCACACACAAAGGGACATCACATAACACTAGCATGTACAAGGAAAACCCAAGATGCGAATAACCTTGGTGAGAAATGTTGTTGGAGTCCACTGCTCCAATCTAGCCTCACAATGAAATCTTTTGATTACAATGTTTAGGGCACCAACCCATAACTAATTTATGGGCTACAACCCAAAGGAGCACCAACCCCTACTAGTTTATGGGCACAAACCCAAAGGAGCTACAACCCCTGCACTGAGGTACAAGTCAATGATCACAATACATTATATTCAAATACAAAGGTAGTAATCTAGTTGCAAGTGAATCTTGTAACCTCTCAATACAATCCTCCCTGTCGGTAAGGTACCTCCTCTACCTTACCAGTTCTCTGCTTACTCTAACTAATTCTTTAGCAACTCAGCCACTATCTTGTTGGATCTCCTCTATCACTCTCTGTTGTCTTCTTCTCACTATTGTTGCTTACCAATTCCTTCTTCACTCAGCACACTACCTTTTCTCTTCTAGTTTACTTTTATCTTGTCCACAACTATCTGTCATTTTTGATACTCTACCATTTCTTCTTACTTGACTAGGTTCCTCTAGTTCTTTAGTCAACTTGCATTCACTTTCTACCGCCTTCTCACAGGTAGCCTTGACCTTGCCAGTTAAACCCTCTTACTAGTTCTCCTTCTAATACTCAAACACTTAATATCTTCACCAAACAGACTTAGACTGATTTCATTACTCATAGAGGTATACCAACACTCTATCCAATATAGTCTTATCATGCAGCATCATTCAACTAGCACTTCTCATTGATTTTAGCTTGCGTATATATAAACAAGTTTTCCTACCAAAAACCAATTTAAACTTCAGTCGGTTAAGGTTTCTTCCACCGATAAAATCCTAATCAGATTCGATCCAATCTACCTTGGATTGATCACCTACATTGGGGGAATGCATCTATGCATGTTTTTCATCATCCAATGCATATTTGCTAAAAATAACAAATCTAACTTTGTTCTTTAGCCTCGAAATCAGTAGTCACATTTATGATCCAGTTGTTTCCTTCTCAAGGTCATCTTGCAAACTAATTTAATGCCTTGAACATGACATCAGAAAATCTCTGAACTTCCTTTTTCGTTCATCCTTCATCGAGCTGTAAACCCTACAACTCCCCCGTGATTGTTGCAATCAACATTTAATGTCAACCAACCACAACTACCTCTCTATCACCAGACATTACCAACCTATACATTCTCACCACCTTAGCTTCATGTGGAATCACATTCTCATGCATCCAATCTCACTGACATAGAGTCAGTTCATGCTTGCACATCCAACAAACCCTTACTAGAACCAATCCTTACCGGTTTTCTTATACCGACACAAACCTTGCCAATAAACCTTCAAGCCAACACCAGCTCAATCTTGTTGGTGTATCACATCAACTGGGCATCAACCATTTTGGTCCTTAGAAGTCATCAAGAGTAACTCCACATGTGTAACTTCATCTAATGAAGGTCTTTCACTTCTTTACATTCATCTCACTCAGTTGCATATCGGTATCCTTGTTTATTGATAACTACCTAGATGACGCAATTTCATCATCCTTCATTTGATCTACACCAGTGCCAACACAAGACACCTTCTTCATTTTGGTAACTCTATTTTGTGTGCAGCTGCAGGCATAGCATCATTTGTCCAGTTCATCTCATAGCTGGTTTGCCATAGTGGCAAAACCCTTCACTTCAAATATTCATTCACCATCTTGGTAACACATCTTGTCTTTGCATGCTTATCCGATGTGTATCTCTAATCACACTCTCTAGAGGCTTAACTAATCTCAGACTCGGGAAGTATTCTCATCTTCTACTTGGTCATCCGATTTGTTCATTCACTCACTTGCCTTTTGCTTCTGGCATTACACTTATCATAACATAGTTGTCATTATGCAAATGTATCTTCAACTTGACATATGTCTCGGTGTCTTTTCATATGTCAACTTGCTCATAGAAGCATCTTACTTTGTCAACATATTCACATAACCTGTGATAGCTTCTTCATCTAGTGGGAGTTCTGCTAGTTAACAGCATACTAGCAATCCAGTGGCATGCACAAATCACCTTCGGTGTTGATGTGATTCAAATATCATTTTGCCTCTTCATCACAATTATCCTCCTAGTATTCCTTATCTTTTATGTCGGTTGTATGCATCACTATGTCAACAACATTTTACTCATCGGTCTCTTAACTGCACCACTAGCATACTGATACATATCAGTTCATCCTTCTGCATACTAATGGATAGCAAAGACAACACATCAACTCTTCTCTCATATTAGTTATCCTTCTATATCGGTTGACATCAATTATAGAAGTACCAACAATCTATCATACCGGTTGCACTCTTCTATATCGGTTGACATCAATGACAACACAATGCCAACAATCTCCCCCTTTGGCATTGATGTAAACATATGTAGTATCTGGTATACTACAGTATCTTTCTCCCTTTCCTTTGACAATAATGGAAAAGGGTACTATTAAGATAACATTCCTCCTTGTTTCTACTGGGAACTGATAGAAATATTTCTCCCCCTTTTTACCACGTGCATCTCCCCCTTTGAAGATTATGCACAACATCATCTCAATAATCAACACTTGAGATGGAAAGCTCGGGTAACAAACAACCCTTAGCAGCATACACTGGTCTCTCTCCTTCTTTCACTCAGAACTAGTTGAGGAAGGATTTTCTTCTCTTGTGCATGTGGTCCTACCGATTTTCCAAACTTCTCTTACTTTCAACTAATGACCCATAGTTAGATGAGCAATTTATTTTCTAGTATTATCAAGCATTTGCTTGATTTGCTTCTATGTTTAGTATATCTGATATTAATCTGAAGTATGGCCCTAAACTCCCTCTGAAACATAGACCTCTGAACTCCATCAATTTAGTTAGGTTCTAAACCAGGACCCACATCAATACCTGTAACATCTACCATCATGACCACAATGCCAACTACAGATCACATATCCAACCAGTTGACCCATAAATATGTATGCTCGTGAGATCAGCTACCAGACCAACACATGTCATTGAGGTCCTTTCCAATAACACCTGAGACATAACCTCATCTATCCAGGCTACCAGAGTTACTACAATGATCCCTAAACTCATTGACTTACATAACTTGCAACAATGATCAACATCTGTGTTGGTAACATGCTACACATATCGCTCTCTTATCTATACTAGGACATTTCCCTTTTTACCTTTATCTCTTGGATCCAATTACCTCTACTACTATTCATTTCACTCGGAGTAGTAAACCATCTTCCATGTGTAGTCAAGGTGGTAACTACACACATACTGCAATTTCATTTTCTTCCTCTTTTTGGAAGCAACTTCTTCTTCTTCTTGTCCACTTTCACTAAGGGGGTGAATGATTTGGTCAATATTTAGCTCCCCCTAAGTCCTGCATCTCCTTTAAGTCATAGGAGATATCATTGTGGATTGAATGCACAATGCCAGTCTATGCTCTTATCCTCCATCTTATTCCTCCATGTCTGCTTGATTTCTTTCCTTTCCACATCTGTAGTCTTGGGAGCAGGGTAGACCTTCTTCTCCTCATTGGTCCTCTCTCTGTAGATAGTGCTATAGTAGCATACAACATCCATGCCAATCTCATGATTGGGGAACCTTCTAACATACAAGTTTGTTCTTCCTTTTCTAATCATGCCATTTTGGTTGGTAACTGGTTTCCTTGAATTCCTTGAATGTGCAGGAACATTTTTCCTCCTCTTCCAAGTTGGTCTATGCTACTCATATCCCCAGTAATTGTTCTAATACTGAGCATGATTGATCCACCGATTGTGATAGGTATGAATATTCTTCTTCCTGCATTCATAACTTCTATGACCTAATCCATTGCAGTTATAACACACAATATTTACATTTTTAGGAGCAGCACAAGGATTCTTGTTTGTATAACCGGGAAAGGGAACATGCATGTTTCTACTTTGTGAAACATTTTTCTTGTATCCATGGAATCTATAGCCACCTGATTTATTATACCTAGGAAGAACACTCTATCTATTCCTAGACCTCATTTTACATTCTTCTGCCCTAAGGCCATAATCTTTACATGCAAAATATAACTGGAGAAAGGAGGCTTATTACTTACAAATTGATTCTACCAAACATGAGGTAATCTTACTGATTTGGCATCTCTACCTCTGGTACTCTGGAAATGGAACCTGGGTTTTCCATTCTATGCAGGTCTTCCATCAGATCCCTTCTTCCACACTTGACTTGATGTGTGGGCAGCAGCATCTCCTTGTCTTCTACTGGTACAAGGCCTTCTAGGCTGCCTTCTCATATTCTTGCTTTTGGAGAAGCTATCTTCTCCTATTTTCCATTTTCCTTTCAGATCTGCATTATTCCTCCATGCACCACCATTCTTCATCCTCAGCTTCATGTCCTCATCGGTTGTAGTCAAATCTATCCTTTTCTTTGGAGAATTTCTGAGAGTGAAGGTTTGAACCTTTCCATGTCCATTTGAGGAGACAAATTGAACATCTTAGTGGGTGGTCTCCTTTCTTGTAGAGCATTCACTAGTACCACATCCTAATCCTCCATTGTCCTTGGAATTATTTTTTTGGCTTAACATCTTATCCAAGGCTTCAATGCCACCATCATACTTCTTTCTTAGTTTGAGCTCATCTTGGCACTTTTCAAGTTCTAAAGTAAGCTTTGCAACTTCATCCTTAAGATTATGACACTCATTTCCTTTAGTCTCCACTTTTTGTTGCAGCTTCTCACATATTTTCTTCTAGGCATCTAGCTCTGACTCTAAATCATTGCACATGCATTTCATGGTGTCATATTTATGAGTCTTCAATAGTGAGATATATTTCTCAAAATCTTCAAGACAACTGATCAACCAGTTTTGCTCAACAACCACATCATTCTTAAATAGCTTGTATTCATTTCTCAGATTCTCCATTTCACTTTTCAGGCCCTGACATCCTTTGTCCCTAGACTTCATGTCTAGTAGAAACTCCTCCCATCTTCTCTCCTTGGCATCCAAGATTGATTTCAAATCATCTTCCATTCTTTTTGCCTCATCTAGTTGAGTGGTCAATAAACTGACCTTTTTGTTTGAATCTTCAAGGAAAGTTCTCAACTAGCTCCATTCTTCATGAACTGATTTCTTGTAATCCTTAAGTTTATTTCTAACATTTTCCAGTTCATCAAGGGAACTTAGCAATTCACCTTCTAGATCAACTTTTGCATCTTCTTCTTCTTCTTCATCACTTCCAAATAGATCTTGCCAGATAGATCTATCTACCTTTTCTCTTTCTTCTTCATCTTCTTCATTGTCGCTACCAAACACATCATATCGGTGGGATCTATCTACATTATCCCCTTTTGATGTGTGATTCTCAATATGTGTCTCGTGGGCCATGAAGAGATGATTCTCCTCATCACCAATGCTACTGCAACAATCTGATTTGTCTTTTTCATTTGCACATGTGTCTGTTGCATTGTTCTTATCACTCTCACAAACTGATTCAGTGTTTGCAGGGTTCATTTCCATACATCTTCTTTAGTCTATCCCATAGACTCTTTGTCGATCTACATTTATCAACCTGTGAGGAGACATTGACTCTTTGTCGATCTGCATTTATCAACCTGTGAGGAGACATCACCAGTGAGCCCACTGAATATAGCCTTCATGGCTTCTTCATTACACATGCATCTTCTTTCTTCTTCAAAGTCGGTGGGAGGACAGACATTCCTAGGGAGACCATTAACTACTGACATCCATACATCAAACTCTAGAGAGGACAAGTAGACTTCCATTCTACAACTCCAAATAGAATAGTTTGAACCATCAAATATTGGAGCAGGGATATACACTAAACAAATCATTGTGTCCTTAAGAAGGAATCTACCCAAGTGAGAGAAAGCTTGATAAACAAGGTACCTAGGCTTGGATACCAATTGTTAGACACAATGCACGACTGAGAGGGGGGTGAACTAGTGGTTCTCAAATTTTTCCCTTTAGCTAACTTATGTGTGTATACCGGTTATGGGATCTAACACAATGCAGACTTAGCAGTTCGTGGGGAGACTAATCACAAATGCAATCACAAACAAAGGGACATCACATAACACTAGCATGTATGAGGAAAACCCAAGATGGGAAAAACCTCGGTGAGAAATGTTGTTGCAGTCTACTGCTCTAATCTAGCCTCACAATGAAATCTTTTGATTACAATGTTTAGGGCGCCAACCCAAGGAGCACCAACCCCTAACTAATTTATGGGCTACAACCCAAAAGAGCACCAACCCCTACTAGTTTATGGGCACCAACCCAAAGGAGCTACAACCCCTACACCGAGCTATAACTCAGTGATCACAATACATTATATTCAAATACAAAGGTAGTAATCTAGTTACAAGTGAATCTTGTAACCTCTCAACACAATCCTCCCTGCCAGTAAGGTACCTCCTCTACCTTACCAGTTTTCTACTTACTCTAAATGATTCTTCAGCAATGCAACCACTATCTTGTTGGATCTCCTCTATCACTCTCTGCTCTCTTCTTCTCACTATTGTTGCTTATCAGTTCCTTCTTCACTCAGCACACTACCTCTTCTCTTCTAGTTTACTTTTATCTTGTCCATATCTATTTGTCATGGTTGATTCTCTACCATTCCTTCTTACTTGACTAGGCTCCTCTAGTTCTTTAGTCAACTTGCATTCACTTTCTACCGTCTTCTCACAAGTAGCCTTGACCTTACTAGTTCTCCTTCTAATACTCAAAGACTTAAGATCTTCACCAAACAGATAGACTAATTTCATTACTCACGGAAGTACACCAACACTCTGTCTGGCATAGTCTGATCATGCAGCATCATTCAACTAGCACTTCTCATTAATTTTGGCTTGTGTATATATAAACAAGTTATCTCACCAAAAACCAATTCAAATTTCAATCGATTAGGGTTTATTCCACTGATCAAATATTCATCAGATCTGATCCAATCTACCTTGGATCAATCACTTGCATTGGGGGAATGCATCTATACTAGTTTTTCATCATCCAATGCATATTTACTAAAAATAGCAAATCTAACTTTGTTCTTCAGCCTCGAAACCAGTCATCACATTTATGATCTAGTTGTTTCCTTCTCGAGGTCATCCTACAAACTGATTTCATGCCTTGAACATGGCATCAGCAAATCTCTGACCTTCCTTTGTCATTCATCCTTCATCAAGGTGCAAACCTTGCAACTCTCCCGTGATTGCTGCAGTCAACATTTAATGTCGACCAACCACAACTACCTCTCTAGCACCATACCTCTCATTGATATCAATGACAACACAATGCCAATAATTGAAGTTACTTTAGGTATGTTTATCATTGTGCTAAAATATCAAGCTATCAAAGCCCGCTACAAATGCTAGATATACACAGATCCACGAGAGGTGGTAAAGCCATGTCATGAATCCCAAGGGAAAGTTGAATACCTCACTGACTAGGGGGTAGAATAGCAACTTAAAATCCCCCCCTCAACAAGAACTACGGGATTCAAACCCATGACCCAAAGCTCTGATACCAGTTACTTTAGGTATTTTTGTCGTTGCGCCAAAATCTCGAGCTATCAATGGCCACTACAAATGCCAGATATACCAAGATCCATGATAGGTGGTAAAGCCATGTCACGAATCCCAAGGGAAAATTGAACACCTCACTGACTAGGGGGGAAGCAAAAAGACTTACATTCAGAACACTTTCTCTTGGCCTTGAATTCCCTTTTATAGAAATAAGGGAGCAGAACAAGCTACAGGCTAGAGGAGACACCTGTCATTCAAAAATGACCGATTACCTACAATTCAGTTACAAAATATTCCATTTAAAGAATGCCACAACCAAGACAAAAATATCTACAACTAATTCATCATTACACTTTATGCATTCCTTTTCCCTTTTGATGTTATCGATGAAGATTTTGGAAGGGCCCACCTCTTTTACTGCTGATGTCCAAAAAGTGACCGCTACATATAACCAAAACTATCTGCCAAACTTCCACATCACATAGTTAACTAACTAACTAATTGATATCCTCATTCATCCTTCAAATAGATATTACTCCATTCAGCATATTCCTCATCTGACGTCCATTTGAAAATCATAACCTCGTAAACTTTTTCCCTATAGGGAATGTACTTAATTGCTACTTGATTCGCCTCCCTTTCAAAAGTTTCAAAAAATGATCTTTTGTGTATTAGCTTATTCATTTTGTCCTCCAACATGATAGTGTCTAAATCATCACAAATCACGTCCACCTATGTGTTGATAACTCTTTCTACCTCTTCTTTCCATAACTATAAAGGTTTAATTTCCACATTTTCATTCTCAATACTAGGTAAAAGTGTCTCATTCATTTTGCTGAAAGTTCTCATCAACTCTCTTATTTTCCTTTTTATATTAGCTGGCAGCATTTGGGCTTCTTGCATTGATCTTACCAATAAATAAGTTGGTTGAAGTGTTAGTGGCCTCTCAGCATGGTACTTTGAAGCCATGGACATTATTCTGAGCTCGTTTCCCCTCTGTAACTATTTTGTAAACAAAGGAATTGCTACCTCTTTATCTTTATCAACTCTGAATAGCATTAAATAATAAAGAATATAAAGAATGAACACTATTCAGTCTACTGTCTACTTTCTCATTTAAATGAGTTAGCACCGAGCTGACTATCTCTATATGCTTACTAGCAGATTGATGATCTGGCTCCTTTAACTTTTGCTCCAACTCATCAATATTTTCCAAAATTTGAGCTCTGGTTGGATCAGTAGATCTAGTGGGCTCAGGATCATCATCAACATAAGGTACTAGCAGTATTGTTGGAATATTTGTCTCTCTATCAAATTGAAATGATGCATCTATGTGTGGGACTAGTGGAGAACTAGATGTTGATGAGATTGATGTAATGGCAAGGGCTAAAGAGGGTGCTCCTGGTTGTCTATGTTCAAGGAGTTGAACTTTAGCCTGCAGCTCCACATATTTTTGTTGGACTACATTATAATCATTAAAAAATTTCTCAAACTTTTTCATTAATTCTTGCTTCTCCTTAGCCTCTCTTTTCGCAGTTTCATGGGCCAATTTGGTCGTATCAACAACTAACTTTCTTGCTTCAACATTTTATGTATTAGAGGCTCTCTTTACAATGAGACCTCCTTTCAGGTTTGGATTTATATCATTTATATTAGGCCTCTGCCCTTTCTCTAGTGACCATATTGGCAAGGTTGCATGATCCTCTATAAAATCTCATCATTTGAGTGCCAACCTTGATTCCTTTTTTGAGTTGTATTGTTGGCCTTTTCATTTTCTAATTATATCAAATGCCACTGCATCAACTATGTCCCATTCACGCAGAATCAAGATACCATCCTGATTTACAATCTTGGTCAGACCTGTCTGGCCTTTGGGCCATTCTCTCAACCCTTCTCTTCTTGTATTCATCCATTTTCACTTTCCACGTCATTTGAAGGAAAGTCGGGCTTCTCACAAAAGCTTCATCCTCAAGAAATTTTTTGAACACCTCCTTTCTAGCATCCCTAAATGCTCTTCCCTAAATATCCAGAGGAGTGATGTCAAATTCTAGAGTGGGTGGCTCAGGTGGAACACCAATTTGCATTTTTGCATTTGTAATTTCAATGGTATCTTCATCCTTTTGTTCTTCCATTTGTTGATCTCCTCCATATTCTTCAAATTATTTGGGAGGTGAAGAAGGCACGTGTGGTGGTGAGGGGATTCTATCTGAGTCTTCTAGATCAATGAATTGGACTCCTCTCAAAGGTCTAACCTGCATCTTTGGGGCTAGCTCTGCCTTATTATTTTCTTTCCTTTGCTCACCAATTTTCCACTGTCACTATTGCTATCCTCATCACTACTCTCCTCATACCTTACTCTTTTTATTACAATACCACCCCTCAGAGGGGGCTCGTAACTAGGTCTAGTTTCTTCTAGCCCATCTGTTCTGTGAGGTAGAGGAAGACATGAGTCAGGATGTTTCATCCTCATTTGATGAATTATGGTTGCATCTGCAGGTAAAATGGGTGTTGAACGTTGTATATTCCTTTTTTCAATTTGTCGGTCATGAATTTCCTCAAGCCTGGTCTTCTTCTCTTTTAAAGGAAGAATTAACTCATCAAAATTATTCATAACAAAATTAACTTTGGCATAGAAAGGATTGAAGTTTCTCAATGGATCATAACTTGGATCAATTTTTTGTACAATTGCCCATATCTTTCTAAAAGCTATCCACTTCTCCTTCTTCCAATATTTAGCAGAGAAATCAAAATCATTTCTAATTAGATCTTCAAGAAAATGGTTTTCATGAGGCAATGCAACTCCTTTTATTCTTTGCCTGAAAATATTATAGAACCCCTTTGGATCAATGTGCCTAACTACACCAACCCCCAAGTGATATGCTGCAAAAAATTTATCAAAATGCACATACCCTCCTTTCATAATAGCAATATATGGAATAACAGTGTAATCGGGGAAGATAGTTCCCTTTCCCTTACCCCTCAAATCCATATCCTGGATACAACCTATTTCCCAATTTACTGCAGCAAACCCTAAGCTTAATTGGACATTAAAAGGTAACACATGAGGTTGCCCCGGGAAACCATAAATTCTAATGATCATGTTGACTAGGTAAGAGATAATATCCCCCTAATTGTGCTCAATTCTCATGATTGGCAATCTCTCCTTTGGTCTCAGGAAGTCATGTAGTTGTGTAGGAATCCTTGGTGGATTTACTGTCAATCATTGCCTTAATTTGGAAGCAAAACCATTATCAAATCTTACAAAACTAGCTTCCTTCCTGTCCCATGACATATCCATACTCCATAGTTGCACCAGTATCTCAACATTATTAATTATTCTTCTGAGATTCATGGTATCTTCAAAATAATCCGAGTTCTTAGACAAGAAAATATGCATCAACAATGAATACTAATAGAAGTTAGTGCTTAATACATTACTCTTAATGTTTAATAGTCCCTCATGAATCTTTTCTTTAAGATATGGTGCGAAATAAAAAACCATTGTAAAATCAAGATGCTGAATATGAATGGCCATATACATGTAATTCAGTGGAATAACCGTGAAAGGGTTAAAACCCAAAACCTGGCATAGGGAAAAGAAAGTGGCCTGCAAATACTTGGTGAAAGCACCAAATGGAAAAGGCTCCACTAAACTTGGGCCAATATGGTATGATGTGTCACTTGCTTTCATCAAGTGGGTTGGGAGAAAGTTTGATCTGAGAAAACCCTTTATTTTGTGATACTCAGCCTTTATTTCATCCAAATTTACTTGAATCAGGGCAACAGAGGGTTCATATAAATCAAAAACTTCTTGCAACTCCTCCCTTTGGATTGTCAACAAGACCTCTCCATCATTCCCCTTTATCACTCTTGAAACGGGGTCATACCGGTCTACAACTACCCTAAGAAGGTTGACATCCATGAACACATTAGGCACCAACAACTTGCCTAAGTCATACTATCATGCACTTGAGAACAAAGACTACAAATTCCTCTATCCATACCATAACTTAAACATGTCTATCCTAGTCATGGATACCCTAGCCTATGAAATTGTGTATGCTTTATCAACTAACCCTTCTCCTAGGGTTTTCCCTTGAATAATATTTATCCCCTAATACTTATCATTTGTTGATGGTTTTAATTAGTCTAGAAAGTCATCCTATAAATTCCTCCTTAAATATTATGTTTATCTGAGTGGTTTCATGAGGGATCCATACTACTAAACTAGGGCCTTCTTGATAATTATCGAAAAACAGGGGATAGAAACTAGGGTTCAACACAAGAATTGACTATTCCAACATGAAAGAATGAAAAATTCTTAAACTCCATTTTCCAAGACTGTAAAACCCTATAGAAATATTCAATCCTTTCACCAAAACTTCACACAATTTACACTATCCAACTTTGAAAACACAGAAGAGAAGGTAAGCAAATTACGGTTTTGAAAGCACTAAGAAAACCTTAATTCTACACTATGATAGCTTGCTTGAATCTTCTTCGACTTTGGAATCACCTTCAGGTCACTTCTAAATTGCTTTGTGAATCAAAAATAATTCTAAAAATTCTTTTAATGCTATTATGGGATCAAGCGTCGTCATATTGTTCACCATTATTGTTCGCGTGAGTGGAAAACAACTCGAATTCATATTTGAACCAAGTTTGAAAATGGGTCATCCATTATTCCCATGATGGAACATCGCATGATCTATACTAGTCAATCTGCCATTAACCATCTTTCATGGCATGCGGAGACATCAAAAGCATGACACGACATCTCCAACTCATCATCATCCTCATTGTTGTTAATGGCCTCCACCATCTAGCTTCTCTCGGCCCACCCTATACATGTGGCATCATCTTGTGATGCCATGATCATTATCTTTTGAGCACTTTCTACCATGGGGTAGCAAGAAACGTCAGATCTATCTGCACTTTATACTGCTAGTCATGGCATGTACTTTCTCTAGTTGTTTAACGACCGAGCATGTTTTCTGATCATGATTAAAATATCTCCATCCACTAATACATGTGCAGATAATGGAAAATATTAGTATCCTGACTATTATTACAAATATGTCAGTTAAAACTTGAAAATGGACCCGCCTAGGAAAATAAAAGTGCGTACTTATAAAAATTAGGACCCGCACAACAAATAAACACCTAGGACATAGAAAAAGGCCCCGCCAATGTTACTAGAACCCTCAGGCTTAAGTGAAAAGGTAATCTGAATTTATAACAATTTCAGGGGATCTCATTAATATTTAAACCAAATCCATAAAACCCTAAACCCTAAGCCTGAAGCACAAGAGAGAGAGCAAGACAAGATCCAGATGACTCATTTTAATCTAAGGCATGAAAAAAAAATTGCTAGGTAATTTTCACTGACCATCACCTTTTCTGCTTCATCTCTTCTTTCCTCTGGGCTTCAAGAATTTTAACTTTCTATTCAACTTATGCCCTGTCATGACCTTTACCAATAAGATATTTTGTCACAACTTTAGTTATTTTCTTTCTAATTACCGGTGCAACCTGTTCTTGGTGAACCTTAAGCCCCTTTTCTTGGGTTGTGCCAATTTTTTCTTCTTTTTCATCTACTAGTGCTTGTTGTAGATCAGGAAATTGAATAATCATCAAAACAATAACAATTAGGACAACCACAAAACCTAAAGCTACTATGAAAGCAATCCCAATCCAATCAATAAAGACATAAAGACAATATATTCAAATCAAATGAAATCGAAGCAAACTGATGCAGATATCTCCTTCATGTGGCTCCATTGTTCTTCTTTCACCTTCAAATTTGATGCAGATCTCACCTACAAGTGCAAAATGCAAGTGGAAAGCAAGTTGTTGATGAAATTCATAGTATAAGGTTACTCGAAAATGTGATTGATTCCGAAAATGTGATTGATCTCCTCTCATTGAAGAAAATCATCCAATTTATAGACAAATTGGAGAGAGGACAAGATTAGCATGAAGAAATTTGAAAGGAAATTCAAATCAAGAATGGCAACATTATGACAAATGCATGAAAATTTCTATGCAAGGTGTATGACAAATTATGACAAGTTGCTATGCAAGATGTATGACAAATTATGACAAGATTGAAATAGAAATTAGGAATTAGGAGAAATTAGCAAATTATAAAATTGAGGAAAAAGATGAAATAGAAATTAGGTGAATTAAATAATAGGTTTTCATCCATTAATTAATTCATGAAAGAGACCTAGGACTAAATAAATAGATTTATTTAACCCACAAGAAAGAAGAAAAGGATTAAATGAACAAATCATAAAACCCTAGAAATAAGAGGACAAGGAATTAGGTCAAGACAACAAGTAATTAATGTAGGTTCGATCATGATTCTTATTGACAAAGGACCAATGATTGAGATTGGTTGACAAAAATCAATGACAAATTGACAAGACTGACAAGGACAAGGATCGATGACGAATCGATCACAAAATGACGAGATTGACAAGATGAAAATCGCAAATGATTACTAACAAGCTAAACATGATTGAAAGATTGACAAGAGGATAAAACCCTAATTCTATCATCGATTAGGATTGATGATGTCCAAAATGATGATAAATGAGCATGGACCATGATGCGATAGGATAAGATCAACCAAAATTATGATTGAAGATTGCTATCGACAAGACCTAATTCGAAAGTGAGAAAACTGAGGAATGCAGAAGAAGGACTCAATCCTCGCAAATGATAAATACCAAGTGCGCAACATAGAAGAAATGTTAATGCAACGCAAGAACCCTAAAATAAGGCAATGCGCAAATGTTAAAGTATGACTCTACAAGCGTTGACCATTTTTAGACGTCTACATTTTTCCCCTCTTTGAGACAATGCGATTCTAAGTGTTGTTTCAAAGAAGAATAATGAAAATGCCCCAGACAATAACAATGACATATGCATGCCCCCTCAAGGAATTGGCCAGAAAAATCCAGAAAAGAGGCCAAGTGATCGATAATAATGACATAAGACGATAGGTTCAAATGGACTACCAAGACTGACGGAAGAAATGTTAGTAAGAAGAAATTAGACAGAGGACAGTTAGAGATGAAGGAAAACTTGCTTTCACAAATGCACATAAGTAGGTGAGAAGCTTTATTTATTGTAGCAAAGTGGATGCAGATCATCATGGCATTGAAGGCTACAGCTAGAATGCAACCCCTTTTGCAAAAGATAGACACATCACACACAAGGAATGAGTGAAGCATCCTAGGGTGTATACATCAAGGGTCAAGGGTTGTGCGGCGTTCACAAAGCGAATGTACTTATCATAGACACCCAATGATATAGTTGCCCCAGTTTGTGACAAACATTCCACAAACAGCAAACACAACAAAAAAAGGAAAGGGACCATGAACCATCCCGGTCACTCTAAATCACTCAGTGACATCATTGAGCAACATAGGAACATGATCAAAGCCAAAGATAAATTAGTAAAAAGATAAGATGCACAAATTCAACCAAGTCAAACAAACAGTCTGATCATCATTGTCAAAAGTGAAAAACAAGAATGATCATGTTGTCTGGTTTCAGGGAATGCGGTACCCCCGTCGAAGACAGGACACAGTCTGGTTTCGAGTATACCACACCCTGTATAAGACCCATGATAATGTTGACAAGGACCAATGGTAACGTTGATTCTATTTGGATGGATGTGACAACTGTGATCAGGTTGAATGCTTGCTTGGTTGAATAGTTCATCTATTAATGCATGATTTCATTAAAGCACAATGTTTGATTGATTGTCGTTGGATGTATGCTCAGCAATCTGTCTATGCACAAAGGGGATCATTTATTGACAAAATGCAAAATGCCAAAGAAATTGTTTTTGGATTTTGATGTTTTTCACTTTGTAGGAATTTCGAGTTTTTTACAATTTTTTTGTTCATTTTTCAAGACTTTATTTGACTTTTTAGGGATTTTTTTAGGACATTATTTGATTTTTAGGGATTTTTTTAGGACATTATTTGAATGTTTTTTAGGATTATTTCAAGACATTTTTCAATTATTATGATTTTGCCCCCAGTGTCTAGCAAGGAAAGGAATATGACACATGAACAAATAGGCTTTGTGAAATGATGGTGGATAGAGGGAAGACAAAGGCCTTTTATCATGGAGACAATACGGATGCAATTTTCAAGGGCTATTGCATGATGGGACAAGAGACTGGATATGACAATGTAAAGCAGGAACATGGCATGAGGGACATGTCAAGAGGTTTTTGAAACCATGTTTAAATTTTGCATCCTTATGTCAGATCAAGATCAAGGAATGAAAAAGAGAGTATGGATAGTGATAAGATATGGATAGGATAAGCAAGATCAAGAATGGATAAGGGACATGGACTGAAGGTTAGGGTAGGCTAAGGGATAGTGGCAGAAAGTTGCAATAAGCTAGGGAATATGGATGAAAGGTTGTAATAAGCAAATGGATAAAGACCAAAAGCTATGATGGACTAAAAGTTGCAAACAAGATGCATGATGCTCATGACGATCCTCAGCCTTGTCAAGATCAAAGGTGGAAAGGGAAACTGGACATGAGGGACAATACGATATGAAGGGTAATGAAGGACAAAAGGATATGATAGGATAAAACTTGTCCCCAAGTATGGTATGCAAGAAGTTCATAGATTATGCATGATGCCTGTTTGCTAGGTTTTCATCACGGTACTTGCCCAAGGCACCTGTTTGCCAGGTTTTCACCAATGGATGAATTATTTTTGCTTTACTTTTTTATTCTTTTTCTTTTGACTTTTTTTTTTTTTTGTATTTTGACTTTTAGTCGAAAATGGACACATGATAGGGGATGGAAGAAGGACTCAAACATCTTTTTGTTTGGATAGTAGCCTTGAAAAAAAATAGACCATGACCTTTAAAAGTATGCTCAAAGATGTTGGTAGGATAAGGACATGGAAAAAGAGATGAAATTAAGGCAAGGATTTATGTAAAGGATGGGATCAAAGGGATCGAAGGATGAAAAATATGCATTGGATAATGGATAGGGTATTGGAAGAATTGGGCTTCACTGGATGGAAATGAAGGCAAGATCAACATTGGAACACACCTTGAGGGGTGGTGGATTGATGGAGGAAAAATGGATCTTGGATTGTGAGATTTGGATGGAGGAATAGCTTGGGATTTTGGGACATAAGGGCCCAAAATGGATGAAGAAGGTGATGGAGGAATATATTTGAGAGGTTTGGATGGAGGAATAGCAATTTTAGATGCCAATTTTGATTTTTCTTTAGGGTTTTGTGCTTCAAGGAGTTGCTTAGGGATCCACATGGTTTTTGATTTTTCATGCTTTTGTGGTTCATTGGAGTGCATTGCTTGCACAAGGGATTTAGGAACCCATATATATTTTGAATTTTGTTTTTGAGCAATGGGCCTTTGTGACCTTTTGGATTTTTCCTTTTCCTTATAGATCAAATTTTTCTTTTCTTTGACATGTTGATTAGATTGGACATGTTGATCCTTGAATACATGTGGATTTTTAGACTTATGACTTTTATGCTTGGCATCCAAATTGCTTGGAGGGGGAAAGGAATGCATGGATGGATAAGAATGAAGTGGAGGTATTTTGCATGGATGAAAGTTACTCAAATATGTGTTCCTTTGTTGACCTTGCATACAAGTCGTGGGGATATTATAAGGACCTAAGATGGATGAAAGGGATAAAGGGGAAGGGATATGTTTGGATTTTGAAGGGATGTTGGATTTAGTAGGGGTACCCACGTCTTGAGGAATTTCACTAAGGCCATGACCCTTAGTATTTTCTTTAACATGAAGGGATTCTTGCTTATGGAGATCTACTCCTTTTCCTTTATGAATATTTTGACATGTAGGATACTTTGTTCTTTGGGAAGAAGACGCGAGTCCATTATGAGGTGGATATGATATGAGATCTTGAAGTGGATCGGATTGCACCAAAGTGGAAGAACCCATTATGCATGTCGAGGGTTCATGAACATCTTGCACTAACATGTTAGAATCATGAGGGGGATTAGGATCATGAGGGGGACTAGGATTGTGTGGTGGACATGGATCAAGGACAGGATATTCAAGAGATGGAATGGGATAAATAATGGGATCATCAAAAGAAATGTGATCTTGGAGTGTATATGGAGAATTAAGACAAGGAGATGGAGGAACAAAAGGATCTTGTGGAGGATTTAAAGGAATAATTTGATCTTGACAAGGAGGAAGATCATTGGAATCCTCTTTAAAGGTGCTTTGCTCTTGACTTTTAATGGGATCATTGAAAAGGATGGAAAGGATATCTTGATCTTTCTTTGGAAGTGGAATGTCAATGGGATTTGAAAGGACATTGTGTTCTTGGATAGAATTGACAAGAATAAGTGAATCATTGTGAGTGTCTAGGGAAATGGGATCTTGTTCAACAATTGGATGGGATGATAAGGTTTTGGGATCTTGATCTTGATCTTTTTTAAGACACGTTTCTTCATGCTCTAAATTATCCTCTTGACATGGGGTTGGACTTTGGATATGCATGGGGGATTCTAACAAGGGATCAATGTTTTGGCATGAAGGAAATGCACTTTGAACATTTGTGATGGATTCTGGCAAGGAATCAATGCTTGAACATGACAAAGAGGGACTTCGAATGGGGTCCTCTAAAACAGGTAATGGCAATAAAGTGCATGGTGGCATTGGGTCTTGTATTTCTGAAACATGACAAGGATGTGCATCATGAATTGGATTATCTTGGCAATCAATTATGGATAGCCCTTGGATAATTTCATCCTTGGGTGTATTGTTTGATGAGGACAATATGGAAGGTTCTTGTGAAACTTCTAAAGGTGTAGGGATAGATGCCATTGGAGAATCAATTTGTTTGTGGGGGGATGAGGCATTGCTAGACATAAGTGTATTATCTTGATCTTCCTCAAAGAACTCACTCAGTAATTTCCTTAAGATCCTTGCAATAAGGCCACCTTTCTTTCGAGGTTTTGACATAGTTGTATCTAGAATTTGAACTTGTTTGGAAAGGAGTTGGTTCTCATCTGATGTCATGTTTTGATTTCAAACTAGATGTTGATCAAATTGGTTTGACATGTTCAAAATTTGGCTTGGTGCATGTTGCAAGTTTTGTTTTTGAATTTGTGATTGTAGTTGTTGATACTGAGTTTGTTGTCGATAATTAACAGTTGGTTGGACATATTGTTGAAATTGGACCATTGGTTGTGTTGGTTGTATATGTTGGACCATTGGTTGTGTCTGTTGGAAATGTTGGAACTGTTGAACAATTGGTTGTGATGGTTGAAAATGTGATTGATAGTAAACACCTTCTTGTTCTTGTTATGGAGGCACATAATGTTGTTGTCTCTTTTCTTGAAATTGTTTCATCATCTCTATTTGTGAGAGGAGAGTTGGTATGTTTGATTGTTCAATAAGAGATCTTACATCAATTGGCTCAAAGTTTGGGTTTGGACCTTGAAATTTTTTAAATGTTTTGGACATTCGGGATCTAATCTTCTCACTATTTTTCACCTTTTGTTCAATGATCTTTGTTTCTCGAGCTAGTTTCTCCTCTAGTTTTTGTATTTGGAGACTTGTTTCATCAAAAAAAGTTTGACCAATATTGCCTTGTTGTTGGGTTGGATATAGTTGTGAAAGAGTTTGTTCCTCATGTAATGTTTGAGTTTGAATTTGATGTTGTAGGTTCAGTTGATTCCAGTCAAAAGGTGCATTTTCCCTTGGCGTTGGTGGAACACTCCCATATCCCGGTTTCATGGGTACAAACACTGGCTCATATAATGGAGGTGGTCCAAGTTGAACCATTCCATATTGTGGTAATGATGTGTTTGACGAACCTTCAATTTGTAATGTTTGACTAGGTTGAAACTGTCAGTTTGATACGTTGTCAATGGGTTGATATGTTGGTTTGCCCATCTTCTTATATTTTGACCTTGTTTCAATAGGCATGTCACTATGCGAATGCAATATCTTTGGGATTTTTTTTAATTTTAAAAGGATGATGTATGATATGCAACTAAATGCAACCTAAATAGATGAAAATGCAATCTATGGCAAGAATGCAACCTATGTTTTTGTTGTTTTTCAAGGTTTGGACAAACTTTTTGGAATGCAAACCTAAAGACTCAATCTTGGGAAGTTAAAATGAAGCCAAGACCTTAAAGGACAAAGGACCAAATGACAATAGGACAAATTGACAATGTCTCACCTATATGCTTGGATACTAAGCTAGGTTTGACAAAAATGATATTAATGAAAGGACAAATTTTAGACAAGGTCAAGACTCCTTAACAACAACTTAGGGTATCATCCAAAGTTTTAATTTTTCAAATTTGACAAACCAAATTTTTGAGACTAAATGCAAGAAGGCAATGATTATGACAATGACTTAGGATATGACATGAAAATGATCTAAGGATATGATATTACAAGATGAAGCCAGGACAAGATGAAAATACAATGATAAGGATATGCGAAGACCAATGACTTGGAATATGCAAAATGCAACCTAGGCAAGACCTAATTTTAGCATGACAAGGATAATGCACAAATGTCACCTAAATGGAAATCTAGATTAGATATGACAATGAAATGCAAACTTAAGGAAATGATTTTGAACCTAAGTGCAAAATGAGGATGCTTGAAATGAAAAGGACTAAAATGAAGGGAGATGACAATATGTCCTAGGACCTAAGTTGGAATATGCAAAACCTAGCCTAAAGTGACATGAATTTTGAAACAAAGATATTCAATGTTTTGACAAGCCATGTTCAAATGTTGGATGAATACTTGGACAAATTTAGACTTTTGTTTGGATTTTGTTTTGAATTGAAGGTTGTTGATTTTGAAAACCCAAGTTGATTATGAGCACTTTTGAAAGTTTGTTTTTTTATTTAACTTTTGACCATCACGGAAGACAAAATGTTTGTTTGACTTTGACTCAAGACAATCAAGCACATTCACAACAAATCCTATGGCTGGTAAGGGCAATATTTGCTGAATCCTCTAACCATAAAATACAACACTCGGCCAGATAGCTAGACGCTTGGTACCACTAGCTCCCCCTTACAGTGCACTCACTTCTTGGGCATACCAAGCTTCGAGTTCAAGGGGCATCACTTCCCAAGAACTTGATATCTCTAACTGAGGAGTACATGAGAGGTGTCTTTCTCATGCTTGTATCACAATACCTGAGCCAACAGATAGAAGGATTTTGGCATCTAAAAACAAGAGATTCTAGTAAGGGCATCCGTTCAGGTGGGTATTGATCCAGTGAATAAATCATTGCAATACCATTCCAGCACCCATTGTCTACAACTTTCATTGCATCCATAGTTATTTAGAGTGGTTCGAAAGAGCTTGGCTTTAGCCCATCACCACTTTGGGTTGTTCCCTCTCACCAATGCTTGTGCGAAGTGCCAGGCAAATCGGGAGGCAGGCCCAGTTATAAGGGTTAAAACAAGCAATCAAATTAAAAATAGACAAAGCATGCATGGTGTTCATTAACCTTTAAGAAATGAAATGTGCAACTACTTTAAAAATCACAAGCAAGATGTTTTAATGAGAGTCTTTGACCACGTCCTGCATAAGATTCGTTAGTAGTTGCATTTTTAGTCTTCATCACATGTAACGCCAAGATGCTGCATAGAGAATTAGTACCAAAGAAAAACTAGAATGCAAGAAATAGAATGAAAACAAACAAATTTGCAAGTAAAAACAACTAATTTCACCTCTGTTTCTAGCCTTGCATAGGCGCAGAATGCCTCAACACAGGCACAGAACCCATCAACATAGGCGCAGAAGTATTAACACAGGTGCAGAATGCCTCAACACAGGCGCAGAACCCATCAACACAGGCGCAGAAGTGCCCAGAGAGCTTCGAGTCGCCCTGTTTCTTGAGTTTTTCACCTGCAAATAGCTCAAAAGCACTCAAAACATTGTTAAGGGGTTAGTTCACATCGGGTTCACCAAAAATGTAGATCAATAAATTGAATAATCATCAAAACAATAACAATTAGGACAACCACAAAACCTAAAGTTGCTATGAAAGTAATCCCAATCCAATCAATGAAGACATAAAGACAAGATATCCAAATCAAATGAAATCGAAGCAAACCGACGTAGATATCTCCTTCATGTGGCTCCATTGTTCTTCTTTCACCTTCAAATTTGATGCAGATCTCACCTACAAGTGCAAAATGCAAGTGGAAAGTAAGTTGTTGATGAAATTCGCAGTATAAGGTTACTCGAAAATGTGATTGATTTCCTCTCATTGAAGAAAATCATCCAATTTATAGACAAATTGGAGAGAGGACAAGATTAGCATGAAGAGATTTGAAAGGAAATTCAAATCAAGAATGGCAACATTATGACAAATGTATGACAATTTCTATGCAAGGTGTATGACAAATTATGACAAGTTGCTATGCAAGATGTATGACAAATTATGACAAGATTGAAATAGAAATTAGGAATTAGGAGAAATTAGCAAATTAGAAAATTGAGGAAAAAGATGAAATAGAAATTAGGTGAATTAATTAATAGGTTTTCATCCATTAATTAATTCATGAAAGAGACCTAGGATAAATAAATAGATTTATTTAACCCACAAAGAAGAAGAAAAGGATTAAATGAACAAATCATAAAACCCTAGAAATAAGAGGACAAGGAATTAGGTCAAGACAACAAGAAATTAATGTAGGTTCGATCATGATTCTTATTGACAAAGGACCAATGATTGAGATTGGTTGACAAAAATCAATGACAAATTGACAAGATTGACAAGGACAAGGATCGATGACGAATCGATCACAAAATGATGAGATTGACAAGCTAAAAATTGCAAATGATTACTAACAAGCTAAAGATGATTGAAAGATTGACAAGAGGACAAAACCCTAATTCTATCATCGATTAGGATTGACGATGTCCAAAATGATGATAAATGAGCACGCACCATGATGCAACGAGATAAGATCGACCAAAATCATGATTGAAGATTACTATCGACAAGACCTAATTCGAAAGCAAGAAAAATGAGGAATGCAGAAGAAGGACTCGATGCTCACAAATGATAAAGACCAAGTGCACAACATAGAAGAAATGTTAATGCAACGCAAGAACCCTAAAATAAGGCAATGTGCAAATGTTAAAGTATGACTCCACAAGCGTTGACCATTTTTAGATGTCTACACCTGCAGTAAGTGTTGTGCATAGGCATCCAGTGTGGCTTTGACCAACTCATAACCCATAGGAATGATCCATATAATTCTGGGCTGGATAGCGAAAAGTATTTTTCTTGTCTTGAATGATTTTCTAAAGGTTTGTCATGAGTTCTTTCAGCATTACACTGCAAAGATTGTAGTGTGCATCCTCCTTAACCATTTGATGAGAAACCAAAATAATATTGTCAAAGACAAAATTCAATGGGTTAGACTAGTAGACCTTGTAACCAATAGTTATCATGGCAAACTTGACATCAATATCTCTCACATCATCAACCCTTATAGATCATCCATCAAAAGTAGCACTGATGAGTTTGTTGAGTTCAGTGTTAGAAATCTTGCACCTAGAGCCAGGTACACCTCCAACCTTGTGTAAATAGGTGACATTCTTGATCACTCTCTCTATAATCTTGTACGGTTGGTCCAACCAAATTCTCCATGAATGCAGCTCAAAATGTATCGAATCCATTCCGCCTCATCAAAAGTGGGAAAATCCATGAACTGCGTGAAACCCTTCCTTTGCAAGTGATCAAATTTTGGTTTCAGCTAGTTGTCAGTGATTATTTTTTCTGTGAAAATGTAGGACAACTCATATCCTTTGAGCTCCTTAATATTGTAGTGAATGTATGCCCTAATATCTTTGATGTGAAGAATACCATGTCAAACACTCAAAGATACTCCCAAAGTTTCTTCCAAAAGTGACTTGAAAGGATACTTCTTGACAATAAGATGAGGGTGGTTCTTGATTTCCACCACCAAAGGAGTGTCAATGTTCGATGAAGAAGCCATGATAACTAGATACCAAAACTAGGATTTCTACAAATGAAAAATACCTCAAAACATTATCGGGAGATGAAATCACTTTTGAAGATAAAGTGCTTGCACAAATTGCTTTGGGCTTTGAATCGCTCGATCGCTAAGTGAAGAAAATAACTTTAATTTTCCCCTTTTATCACCACTAATCCTAATTTTTCACTATCATAAATACTACTGGGAAGTATTACCAGGACACATAGTCTACGAGTAGGTTCTGATAAACTCCTAAATGTTTTTGATTACCTATCTACAATCAGAATTCTCTGACTGCATATCCAATCTGGGGTATTCGCATGATCTTCAATTATTTGCCTACCCCTAAGGTAGAGTGCCTTAGTTATCGATTGTGTCTGCTACCAGTGTAGGACCTGATGACTCTACGAGGTGATCTACATGTGGTGTATATGATCTTCTTACCCATCTTTTCTCATGCTATTTTCTGATGTCTTCCACTTTTTCCTTTCCCTTATCATCTACATTTCCATTAGTTGTCGGTGGGTTCTTACTTCTGCAATATTTGGCAATATGTCCAACCTTGTTGCATGCATAACAAATAATATTGTTCTTCTAAATTGCTTTGTTAAACCCTGGATTTCCTTGATTTCCCTTTGATCTGCATTGGTTAGCCATATGTCCAAATTTGCTACATGCATGATATCTTATATTTCTAACACCAGTGAATGATGTATTGTTTTGATTATTCCTATTTCTACACTGACTAGCCATATGATCATATTTATTGCAAACAAAGCATGTACCATTGAATTTGTGAGCATTAGGATGCCTTACTGGTGATTTCTGGTTCTGACTATTGGTATGATTCTGTTGTCTAGATGATTGATCTTGTTGTGCAGTACCAAAGCTTTCTCCTTCTTCATAACCAAGACCTCTCTTGTCATTAGCATCTCTCTAATTCTTTAGTAGTTCATCAAGTTTAGCAGAGCTATCCTTGAACTTGTCCTTGTACTTATTTTCAATGACCAAGTCATCTCTCATGATTATAATCTATCTTTCAAGTTCTTGTTCATTGTTTCAGGACTGAGTCAACTCAAGTTTCAGCAAGTCATTCTCATGTGTCAGTCTGTTGCATTCACCAGATCTATCCTTCAATGCTTGAGCTAGATTTTCTTCATTTTTCTTTCTATCCTCAATCTCCTTGCACATCCTCATGGTTAGGGCTTGCATCTCATTCTTCAAGATAGTATTCTCGTGAGTGAGTTTGTGACATTGATCCTTCATAGCATCTTCCTCATCACTGTTATGATTTTGCAATTGATCACAGAGTTCTCTTCTCTTAGCCTTAACAACTAAAAGCTTTCCCTGCAATGAAATGATGTGTTCTCTATCTTGCTTTAGTTTATTTTTTAGATTATTGTTCTCCATCTTCTCATTTTCAAGATCCTCAAGAGCAAGTTAAAGTTGTTGTTGTAGACCGGTTTCCATTGATTCCAAATTTTCAATCTTCCTCAAGTGGTTAGACTTCTCCTGAGGAACCAAGCTCTGATACCAATTGTTGGAATCCAAGAACACTAAGAGGGGGGGTGAATCAATGTTCCACCAATAAATTTAGTTTTCAACTTATTTCTTATTAACCAGTTAACAGTAAATAAAATTGAAGTGCATACACCAAGTAACACATAAAGAGGCAACACCATAACACCAATATTTATACATGGAAAACCCTACAAAGGGAAAAACCATGGTGGGGTTGATACCCACAATATCTATATACTTAATCAAGGTATACAAATATTACATGGAGGGGATTGCACATGCAATAAAGCCAACCGCCTAGAGCTCACTACTCAAACAGAGGTCTCGCTGACTTACACATTACTACAAGATGATTACAAACAAAAAGAACTCATAATATACATCTAACCATGCTGGATAAGATCTAGTTCATGATTTGATAACCTTCACTATGTATCGGTTTGTTGATGCTCTGTTCTGCTACCTGTTAAGCTGTCTATGTGAAATTGCACACAAAAGCTTCTAATCGCTGACCAAAATGTATACCGATAATCCCTGGATATTTCAAAACCAAAATTTGCATCTCAATCACTTGTTGCATCTATCGCTGAAAGGATCTCCTTAAATATCCTTCTAACTCCCACCATGTCAGCTTCAGTGAAAAGTATAAACCTATCGACTATCGGATCATAATGAATTCAAACATAATCCCAATTATCATGTCGGCCTTCACATATTACAATAAATTCCATGAAATAAATAATCGAATCCATAAGATCTCCTAGTCGGGTAGTATCCACTATCGGGTTCTGAATACATGTTATCGGGATTAGTTACCAGGATCAGAACTTAGTTGGTTGTGCAAAAAAGTGAATGTCTGTGAAGTGTAATGAATGTGGGTTGACCCAAACATAACAAAGTAATGAATCCCGATGGAATATTTACACCTGGAGATGAGTTGCCTTCAATGACAACCCAAAATGCCATTAACCCTTACCGGATGAGTGTCGATTGCCAACAATGTATATGTATATGTATATGTATATGTATATGTATATGTATATGTATATGTATATCTATATGTATATGTATATGTATATGTATATGTATATGTATATGTATATGTATAAAGATAAAAGGAAATGAAAAAGGGGAAAGAAAAAGAACAAGAAAGAAGAACACAAAAAGGATGAAAAGAATCCCAAAGAATAAAAACAAGAAAGAACAAGAGGATACAAACAAGAAAAATGAAAAGACTAACCACCAAACAAAAAATCCCAAGATGAGCCCAAGAATAAAAAGAAACAAGAAAAAGGAGCACCAAACTAAGGAAAGAGGGGGGAAAGGGTCGACCCTCATGAAGGAAAAAGAGAGGGAGGAAGAAGCAGAAGAACCTAAGGAAAACACAACGGAAGAGAGAAATCCCAAAGGGGAAGAGACATCATGAATGATGATGAGAGAAAGCTCGAAGGTTTGAGAGAAAGGATTTCCAGGTGAGGCTAAGACTCCACCCCTCATCACAATTAAGGTTGGAGGCATGCTCAGCAAGTGTAGATTGTGCAATATGCTCGTGTCTAATGTCGACACTGTGCTCTTTGATTCTGGTGATAAAAGAGTGGTATGTTTCCCCAATGTAAAGAGTGCCACATGACCAAACTATCTTGTAGAGCCCAGAATCAAGAAAGATATCTCTAGAGTCTCTTAGAGAAGACATTTGATCTCTCTAGGTAGAAACAAGCTTGAACGAACAACAAAGGCCTTTCTTAGAAAGGATCTTGGATATTTTGTGGGAAATTCCTTCAACATAAGGGAGAGAGGCATAGGGGGAGGAATAAGACTAGAAGGAATTGGAATTCTAAATGATATGGGACCTATCTTGAGAAAAGGCTCTCAAAATTGGCTTGCAGTTGAACCCATTTAACAAGAACACACAACAAAGATGGGCTAATATTCTTTTGTCTGGGAAGAAATTTGAGCTTTGATATGCAAGTACTTTAACCTTAAAAATAATTTCAACTCAAATTCATAATTTTTTTGCTCTTTGATCTTTTTTATGGAGACATGTAAATATTGTTTTGTTTAAGGGAACAAATTATGTTGGCTACAAAGTTTTGCTTGGTGATAATAGTACCAAATACATTGTTGATAAGGGAAAGCTACATTTCAATTCTTGGAGGGTTAAAATCCTTAGTAATGCTTCTCATACTCTACAATTTGCAATAAAAATAGTTTATGTAATAATGTTAAATGGTCCCTATGGATTTATAATCCACATCAGCCCATAAAAGGCCCTTTTGTTTTGTCTAAGTTCATAGCTTTCATTTTTATCAAATAAGTAAAAAGGCAACAGTTTGTAGTTCACTCATGTTTTTCATGTGTTGTCACATTGCATATTTTGGATAGCCTTCTTTTTCTTTTTCCATAGAGCCCCGCCTGAATGTCATGTGGCATCCTCCTTTGATTCTCGTGAAATATGTTGACAGTTCGAAGGGAAGCTTTTTTAAGAAACACTTGTCTTCTCTATGAGTGTTTTGAGTTTGCATTTTTTCTCAAAGAAGAGACTGCCTATCCTACTAGTGTGTGTCATTTCAAGGTGAAGGTGGAGGACTCCATGCATTCATATTATGGAAGGCAAGATGCCACCTGTAAAGTGTGACCAATAAGCTGAGGGGTCGTCAAACATTTTTGGGGCACTCATCTGGATAAGTTCAACAAGTTGTTGCGAGGGAACAATTATGATGGTGATTCTAATCCTACTAATGGATAGTGAAGCTACAGGATGAAGGCAGTTATCACTCTTGCAGGTTTTGAAAATTTTGCAGATCATTGAATGAGCTAGCTAGCGCGATATTATGCATTTTGTTGTGATCTATTTTATGTTTCACAGTAGTGGACGATTCGGCCCTCTTTTATTTAATTCTAAGTGCTTGTAACAATTAAAACACTTCTGGACTTTTATGGAGATATATGAAAAGACTTTTGGACTATAATTTCTACCCTCGGCATTGTTATTGTTTCTAAATCAAAATAATTGAATTATGCCTTTGGCCTTTTAGATTATTTTATTCAGTGTTCGTTAAAGTTTTTCTATGCACTTAGATATGCAATCTTGACTTTAGTAATATATTCTTAAAACCTTGTTGTTTCGATCATGTTATATACTCTTTCATTCTAGTGTATCTTCAAGCATGCTTTGCTTTATGTCATTTTGAAGGTTTTTATGTATCTATGATTGTTCATGAGGCATGTACATGGTTGAATAGGCCTTAGAATCACATGTATATGAGATTCTCAGTGAAAATTGGTTGATAGAAATTTGAGTAAAGTGTATTGCCTTAGAGTAGTTTTTATTTTATGCCATTTCTTCTCTTTTCCTCCCCAAAGTAAATGAAGAGTCGGCTTCTAAAATCTCAAAGGTTACTCAGTGCGAACACATAGGTCCCCCAACACTAAATTTCCCACAAGGTTGTGTGTCTAAGAGAAATTTTGGGCATCAACAGTCCCCAAGTGCTTGTGATATTTTGTAATTTTAGTTATATGATATTTTAGGCAAAGTTGGTTGTAGATAAAGAACCTCATATAGGGACTATACTTAGGTTGAATTAGTCGACTCTTTCTAGCTTTATAATATTGTAGGCAATACTAAAAATAAATATATATTATTTTACCAATATTTGTTATGGAAGGCTCTTAGGATGGTTTTTAACTACTTTGGTATTATCATTATGTGTTAGGTAAATAAAATACATCTTCATTTCCTAATAGAAAATATAGAGAGGATGCTATCAAAAACCATTCATTTGAATGTGTTTGGTCTAATAAATATTGGTTCAGTGAAATAAATGTACTATCATATTTTATCATTCTAATTAAGTAATTTAGGATAGGAATAGAACCCTTTATATAATACTCATTGAGTGGAGAAGGAGGGTCTCATGAGCAGTGAAACTACCAAAAACTAAGGACCAAAAGCAATAAAAAGATAGGTCTTTAGAAGAAAAAAAACAAGCAAAGACCAAGAGATCACCAAAAAGACATATAGAAAGCAACTACTAATTTATTAAGAGACTAGTGCCCTTAATGGTCTACTACTCCTGATTGATAATATCAAGATGATTCATAAAGGACACCCTATTAGCAAAAATATCCTTGGAGGGAGTAGAATCCAAAGAAATAATGACATTTCATTTTTTGGAAGACCTGTCCAATGAGTTCCAATAAAAGCCTCATCCAAATCAATACTCTTATACTTGGCATGTTTCCTCACTAGATCCTTCTGTAGAACCTGCATCCATACCACCAATTTATTGACCATCTCCTTGTTGAAAGCAACAATGTATTCCATATTTTTTACATTTTTCATCATTTTATTTTGCTTGTCCCAGAGGTTAGCAATGTCTTCTCCAAATTCTTCATGTTCTCCTAAGAGACTACATTGGCCCTTATGGAATCCACCTTTCCTCTGGGGTATCCCATTTCTCAAACATCACTACCAACCCCTTCATAGTGGGGTATATGCACCAAGTTGTCGTACCAAAAGGGGGTCTTAAGATGCCACTTTTTTTTCTCAAATCAGCGAAGTCTGAACTTCAATGACAAATTGAACATAATTACACTCCAAATTTGTAGATACAACAAGAACAAGAGTCAGAGTTCTTTGAGTTTACTTTCTAAACTACTCATTTATTTTGAAAATGGTGGAGATTAAGGGCTTCAAAAAGGGGGGCCACAAAAAGTGGTCCTTTTTTTGAATATTTAAAATTGCTTATGTGAGAAATTAGCTAACACCTTGTAGTTTATGCCAGATTTTTTCGGCTAATTTTTTAATGAGTATATAATTTTTTACTAATTTTCAAAGTGGACACATCCTGAAAAATAGATATTTGAGCATGCTCCCCCCTAAAATCATTGAAAACTAATCAAAAATCAAAACCTTTTTTTTTTAAATTGTGTAGAATGGAGTCTAGTTTCTAAAAATGTAAGTTTTTTCAAAATTTGATGAACGTGTGAAAATGTATACCCAAAATAGTGCATGTTGGTTTTTGACCAAAAAAAAGGACACACTGACAAAAGAAATTATAGATGAAAGACAATGAAAACAAAATTTGAAATAAATTACATTGTTGGATAGCTAAGAAGGAGCTTAAGTTTACCATGATATTTTTTTTTAACTTCATTGAAACACGTGCAAACCTGGTGGAGAGCAAGACCAAAAATATGTCAAAATTTCCAATTTTCTAATAGAAACACTTCTCTAGCCTGAAATGGTCATCCAAACCTTTGGGTTGGATGCCCAAGGAAAATCCAACCCATAGGTTTGGTGTTTCCCAAAGTGGTCCATTTGGCGCACGCCAAATATGGCGCTCTCCCTATTTGATGTGCGCCAAATGTGATCAATGGATTTTCCAATCTGGTGCACGTCAAATGTGGTCCATATTCCACATTTGGCATGTGCCAAATAGGGAGAGCACCAAATGTGTACATAGAAACAATGTCCCATTAGTTATCTCTCTCCTTTTGTATCTATTTGTACCTATTGTGTCTCTTATCAATCCCTCCTTAGGCTCTAAGTAAATCACCTTTATTTCCCTTCTATATAATTCTCTCTCCTTCTCCAATTCTCACCCTATAGGTACTTTTCCCTCTTTCTTGCTTTGTGAACTCTCCCCCTCACCTATATCTACCTTTACCATCTCTAAGTATCTCAAAAAATCACCATCTACCCCTCCTTCCCTCTTTCTCTTTGTTCCTTTGTCTCTCATTTTATATCTAACTCCCTTCTCTCAATTATGGCCTCTATCTCCTCTCTCTTCACCTATCGAGGTATCCACCTTTATCCATCTCATATTGAGCTCCCGAGGTATCCATATTCATCCATGTCCCATTACCCTCCTCTATGAACTAGATATCCCATTACCCACCTTTATCTCCCTTCACTCGTAGTTCCATATCTCTCGATGAACCAGATCTCTTATTCTCTCTCCCCTTACCTCTTATCTCCATTCTTATATCCCTACTCTTCTTTGTCCAACCCCTCTCTAGCTCTCACAATTCCCTTATTCCCCTATCCCTATGTATCTCCCTCTCCATCCTTACACCCATCTCATTCCCTCTCTCACCTCTTTCCCTTAGTCTATCCCCCACTTTCTTCATGTTTACCTCTCTATCCCCCCCACCCTCCTTAAACCCCCATCTCACCTCTCTCTCCCCTTTGATCCTCTCACCTCCCTTACCCTTTATGTCCTTTATCCCTAAGAATCTCATTCCATTCATGTTTACCTCTCTATCACCCCCACCCTCCTTAAACCCCCATCTCTCCTTTCCCTCCCCTCTATGTCTCCCACCTCCCTTCCCCTCTATGTCCTTTATCCCCAAGTATCCCACCTCTCTCTCCCCTCTAGCCTCTCACCTCCCTTCCCCTCTATGTCCTTTATCCCCAAGTATCTTATTCCCTTCATGTTTACCTCTGTATCCCCCTCATCCTCCTCAATCTCTCATATATGCCTCTCACCTCTCTTCTTGTCTATGCTCTTCATCCACAAATGTGCATTTTCCTTCATGTTTACATATCTATCCCCCACCCTCCTCAAACCCCCATCTCACCTCTCTCTCCCCTCTAGGCCTTTTACCTCCCTTCCCCTCTATGTCCTTTATCCACAAGTCTCTCGTTCCCTTCATGTTTACCTCTCTATACCCTCCACCCACCTTAAACCTCAATACCTATCTCTCCCCTCTAGACCTCTCAAATCCCTTCCCATCTATGCCCTTTATCACCAAGTCTTTTATTCCCTTTGAATGTTTACCTCTATATCTCCCCCACCATCCTTAAACCCCCATATCACCCATCTCTTCCCTCTAGGTTTCTCACCTCTCAAAATCTATCTTAGTAGTTCAATCTCCCTAGATTGGCCCATCTTTATCTCCCTTCCCTCGTAGTTCTATCTCTCTCTATTAGCTAGATCTCATATTCTCTCTCTCCCCTTACCTCTTCTCTATCTTCATTCTTATAGATACATACTCTTCTTTGTCCCTCCCCTCTCTAGCTCTCACAATTTCCTTATTCCTCTATCCTTACACCCATCTAATTCCCTCTCTCACCTCTTTACCTTAGTCTCTTCCTCACTCCCTCCTCTCTCTAGGTTTCTCCCACACTTTCTTCATGCTTACCTCTCTATCACCCCCAACATTCCTTAAACCCCCATCTCATATCTCTCTCCCCTTTGTTCCTCTCACCTCCCTTCCCCTCTACATGTCCTTTATCCCACCTCTCTCTCTCTCCTCTAAGCCTCTTAGGTATCCCTTCCCCTCTATGTCATGTATGCCTATGTATCATGTTCCCTTCATGTTTACCTTTTTATCCCCCTCATCCTCCTTATGGCCTTTTACCTCCCTTTCCCTCTATGTCCTTTATACCCAAGTCTCTTGTTCCCTTCATGTTTACCTCTCTATCCCCTCCACCCTCCTTAAACCTTAGTACCTATATCTCCCCTCTAGACCTCTCAACTCCCTTCCCTTCTATGCCCTTTATCACTAGGTCTCTTAGTCCCTTTGAATGTTTACCTCTATATTCCCCCCACCATGCTTAAACCCCCATATCACCCCTCTCTCCCCTCTAGGTTTTTCACCTCTCAAAATCTATCTCACTATTTAAATCTCCCTAGATTGGCCCATCCGTATCTCCCTTCCCTCATAGTTCCATCTCTCTCTATGAACTAGATCTCATATTCTCTCTCTCCCCTTACCTCCTCTCTCTCTTCATTCTTATAGATCTGTACTCTTCTTTGTCCCTCCCCACTCTATCTCTCACAATTCCCCTATTCCCCTATCCCTCTCTATGTCCCTCTCCATCCTTACACCCATCTAATTCCCTCTCTCAACTCTTTCCCTTAGTTTCTTCCTCACTCTCTCCTCTCTCTAGGTCTCTCCCACACTTTCTTCATGCTTACCTCTCTATCACCCTCAACCTTCCTTAAACCCCCATCTCACATCTCTCTCCCCTTTGTTCCTCTCACCTCCCTTCCCCTCTATATGTCCTTTATCCCACCTCTCTCTCTCTCCTCTAAGCCTCTCAGGTCTCCCTTCCCCTCTATGTCCATTATGCCCAAGTGTCTCGTTCCCTTCATGTTTACCTTTGTAACCCCCTCATCCTCCTTATGGCCTTTTACCTCCCTTCCCCTCTATGTCCTTTATACCCAAGTCTCTCATTCCCTTCATGTTTACCTCTCTATCCCCTCCACCCTCCTTAAACCTCAGTACCTATCTCTCCCCCCTAGACCTCTCAACTCTCTTCCCTTCTATGCCCTTTATCACCAAGTCTCTTAGTCCCTTTTAATGTTTACCTCTATATTCCCCCCCACCGTCCTTAAACCCCCATATCACCCTTGTCTCCCCTCTAGGTTTCTCACCTCTCAAAATCTCTCACTAGTTAAATCTCCCTAGATTGGCCCATCTTTATCTACCTTTGCTCCTAGTTCCATCTCTCTATGAACTAGATCTCATATTATCTCTCTCCCCTTACCTCTTCTCTCTCTTCATTCTTATAGATCCATACTCTTATTTGTCCCTCCCCTCTCTAGCTCTCACAATTCCCTTATTCCCCTATCCCTCTCTATCTCCCTCTTCATCCTTACACCCATCTAATTCCCTCTCTCACCTCTTTCCCTTAGTTTCTTCCTCACTCCCTCCTCTCTCTAGGTCTCTCCCACACTTTCTTCATGCTTACCTCTCTATCCCCCCCAACCTTCCTTAAACCCCCATCTCACATCTCTCTCCCCTTTGTTCCTCTCACCTCCCTTCCCCTCTACATGTCCTTTATCCCACCTCTCTCTCTCTCTCCTCTAAGCCTCTCAAGTCTCCCTTCCCCTCTCTATCCTTTATCCCCAAGTATCTCATTCCCTTCATGTTTACCTTTGTATCCCCCTCATCCTCCTTATGGCCTTTTACCTCCCTTCCCCTCTATGTCCTTTATACCCAAATCTATCGACCATACTTTCTTACTCACACCCTTCCCTCTCTAGGTTTGTCCATCACTCTCTCCTCTCTCTAGGTATCTCCCTCTCTTTCTTTGTCATTCCTTCCCCTCTCTAGGTATCTAGATTCCCTCCTTACCCCTATCTCTAAGTCTCCCACAATCCCCCATTCTCTCTCTCTTTGTTCTTGTATCCCTCCTCTTCTTTCTCCCTCCTTCTATAAGTGTCTCACCCCCTTTATTCCCCCCCTCCCTCCATATCTCACACTCCATCCTTACCTCAAATGGTTTATCATAGCGGGTTATAGGGTCTATGGTTATTGTATAGCATCAAGGATTTAGCATATTGGGTCATACGATCTAGGGTATTTGTTATAGGTTTTAAATGGTTTAATTTTTATGG
The DNA here is from genome assembly GCF_030272615.1 of Cryptomeria japonica. Taxonomy (NCBI): domain Eukaryota; kingdom Viridiplantae; phylum Streptophyta; class Pinopsida; order Cupressales; family Cupressaceae; genus Cryptomeria; species Cryptomeria japonica. Next base: position 613,996,420 of record NC_081407.1, read on the forward strand.
TTGTGGCTATCAAACTATAGGGTATAGAGTATAGATTATAGGGTTAAGGGTATTTATTACATGTTTTATAGTATTGGACATATACTTGACTATTTGGAGTATTTGTATAGAGTTTGGAGTTTTGATTGAGGCCAAAAGGCTTATGGGTGAGGGTCATGTGTCTATGTGTGTCTCTCACTTTTCACCTCCCTTCTCTCTTTTTTTTTTCCTCTTATCACTCTCCAGAAAATTTCCAAATTTATCAAAGGTTAAAAATTTTCAATGGAAGTCATTTGACGCTAGCCAAATGAGATTCACTAAAAAATGGTTATATGGGACTCTTGACCCATGATCCAAGCCCACATTCTCTCATTTTGTCTTCTTTTTGCGCATGATCAGACAAAAAAATGCTTTTTGCATGGTGTTGACATTTTATGCAAGGCTATTTTATGCACTCCATCAACTCTCCACCACCTTTTTTTTCATTTGGCAACGTCGAAGAGGAAGAACATAGTTTTTTTAATCAAATTTGAATAATTGAGGTAATATTTTCTTGTTTTTAGAATTCAAATACTTATTAAGTGTTATTTTGTTTAAATGTTAGAATAAAAGTGTTTTGTAAAAATTGATTATAATCCTGTTAGATTTAACAATGCATTTGAAGGAATTTGCATAAGAAAATTATTTGATTAGTGATTTAAAACAAAATTTGCAATTTCATACATTCTTTTTAAGATCTTATGAAATCATTTAAAAAAGGAATACATGAAATAATTTTAATTTCATATATCCATTTTAACATTTGCATAATTAGGACAGTCATAGATGCATTAGGACTGCCCCTTACACCTCTTGAAATCTCTTTATGAATAAACTTTATTCTCTTTTATGTGCATTTCCGTGTAGAAATCATCATCATGTTGAGGAAATGACCAAAAAATGTAACACTGAAAGAGCGTGAAGCTAAGAATGCAAAAAAAAGAGAAGGAATGAAGCAACTTCATGAAGCAAGGAAATAGAATATCATAGAAGAAGAGGTGTCGATTGAAGAGAAACATTAAATATCCATCCAATCTAAGAGAGAGATAGAATTGAACACACAAAGGAAACAGATGCAAAACCTTTATGCAATGAGACAATTGAATCCCAAGGTTGAGAGTATATCATCTACCACAATTCAAGTTGAAGGCACCCCATCTCTTATATCTCAAGTTGAAGGCACACCATCTCTTATTGGCACGCCGTTGGTGTCTAAAACATCTCATATTGAATGCACTCCCTCTATGACATTTGATGTTGCAAGTACTTCATGATTGACATCAAGTATTGGAGCTACACCATCTTGTACACCTCAATTTCAGGTATGTCATCATTTTCATCTTCGGTTGAAGGTATGGCACCTATCCCTAATGTTGTTGACATTCCTAATCTTGAGGTAACTCAAAGTTTGAGAACACCTCCTAGAGTTTTGCATAGAAAGCCTAAGTATTTGATTGATATTGATGCTAATGTTTTGAAACCAATGGTTGACAAGATTTTGAAGCATACTTGTCAAAGACATGCTAATCGGATATGGGAAAATATATTTTGAGCCTTTAAATGAGGCGGGAAGATGTAAACTATTTGTTGAAATGATGAGAAACCTGAAATTTAGGCCCATAATGAAGTTTCTTGGGCTAAGAACATCCATTGAATCTAGTGACAAATCTATTGTGAAGAATATGATGAATGCATATGATATTGTTGGTTCTAACTCACGCACAAAAGATAGTAATGCCACATGGTGTGTCATTACATCAACAATTGTAAGCACTCAAACTAGGAAAGCTTGCCTTATTAGAAATACAAGTAAAGAACTGAAGATAAGTAGACAAACTCTAATGAGAGCTATAGGAAGGGAACAAAGAGTGGAGGATCCATATAACAATGAGTTATGGGCATTTTCTGGTAGATTACCACGAAAAGATAAATAAATTGTTGAAGCCTTGAGATCCCTAATTGAATATTTTTTGAAGAATAACACAAGGGTCTCTCCAAATCAAAGAGATGTTGTAAGAAGGGGTATTGGTAGTAAAATCTGTGATCCACATCTGAAACATTTTTTGGATATGACTCAAACATAATTTTTTGCCAACTTTCAACGTATGTATCCTCAAATTAAAATTAGACAAAGATTATTTGAAATGGTAAAGCCTTTTATGTCAAAATAAATCACACACGCACAATTTGTTGTTGTAGAGTCCATATCAAATTTTCTAACCATTATGATGTTTATCAACACATATGTATAGAAAGGCATGCTAACAATGTTTTCCAGAAATGCAACATAAATGGTCCACTAACATCTTCAAGGGAATTCATATCTAGCATCTTATGTGAAAGAGTAGATGGTCAACTATATTACAATAAGTGTTTCTTGGATGGCACATGTGTTCATTGTGGTGGATTGCAATATTTACAAATTTGTCAACATATGGATATTGGACAAGAAATTGGTAATGAATTAGTAGAATTTAGAAAATATAAGATAGTGGCCTACATGCTAAAAGATGGAAAAGGAGCAAAAAGGTGTGAATTGGTTAGTGAGAAGATTCCAGTGTATCATTTCAAGGGAATATTTCATGAGAATATAGTGTATGAGTATGCAAGGCATAACCATTGAGCTCATTGGTTGGACTCATAATTTAAGTTATGCAAGGACACATTTCTACTCCATACAGTCATTTCAATTATTCACTTTGCAGAGAACTACACACTACAACCATAGAACAAGGTGCAATCACAGTATTAAAACTCCATACAAGTTTCTATATTTGTGCATATAGCATTCATTCATGCACACGATAGTATGGAAGAGCATGGGAAGATATTGAGGGAGTATCATTTTTACATCAGTGATGATTGCTCACACTCTACAAAGTTTGTGCAAGGTTGCTTTCATATATTCTCTGATGATTTGGCTAGCCAAAGCATATCATTCCGTCAACATATCATATGGTCAAATAATTGTGCATCACAATTTAAGAACTCTTGGATGTTTTATAGGTTGAATAGGATCCATAAGTTGACTAATATTCAGCATATTTGGAATTTATCTGAGGCTGGGCATGGAAAAGGAGAGCATGTATTAAAAGAGCTTTAGCACGAGAAGAGTTAAAGTACAAAGAGAATGAAAACTTGAAAGATGTAAAATCAATTGTTCAGTGGTGCAATGGTACAATTGGTCCAGGTAATCAAGGTAAGTCTCTAGTTCGCATATTTTTTTGTTTGGTAGATGATACTAACATTGCAAAATTTGAAGATTGTTGTACATTGACAGGATCGAGTGAGCTACACTCTTTCAAAATATCTAATGCAAGTTCATGGACTATCTATACACGACAGATGGCATGTTATTGTTCTTCATGTAAAGATGGTTCCTATAATGACTGTGAGTCAAAGGAGTGGGTGGATGAATGGTGTATGAGGCCTTTAATCCCACTTGAGACATATCAACCTCCAAGTGCACTACAACTCACATAGATGGAAGCATCATTTGACTTTGACCATGTGTCAAATTTAGTCCAACTAGGTAAATTATCCACATGAAAGTTTTTGTACTTTAATATTTTACCTTAGTTGTTTGCTAAATTCTTCTCACTTTATCATTGCAGGGCATGTTTATGCAGTTATTGCAGCTGAAGACAATGAAGAAGGAATAGATTATTACCTGTGTTGTTGTGTGGACGCAAAAAAGAAATTGGATGGCCCTGTGATAGATGGAGAAAATATTGAGTACCCCACAGGATCAGTAGTTGTTACTGGTACATGGCTTTGAAGGTACCCAGTGAAGAAGTATAACTTGTGGTTGTTCGAGGACTTTGAGACACATAGGAAGATTCTTCATTATTCTAACCTTGTTGTAGCTTCAAATGTTCATTTGATCAGATATGGGGGTAGACCACTAAACAAGAACCTATGGAAGGTTTGTGAGTCTAACCATGAGGCCATACTAGACACGATAAAGAGTAGAGCAGACCTAGATGGTTCATTGGATTAAATGTACATGCAAAAAATTGTAATATCAATCATATTTGGATATATGTACATGACTTGTATTTTTCAACTACTCGAGGTATTATAATATAAAAAAATTGTGTTTTTGTCTTTTTTTATGTAATTTTATGTAAATAATGTCATTTTGGACCATTAGAGATCACATGGGATCATTTTGTGAAGTTTTAGGCTAATATGGTAAGAGATGTAAAAATTGCTCATTTGTTGTCAATCACTCAAAGTGTGAAAATTTGTCAAAATTTGGCATCATTTTTCTCAATGTTAGTGACACATAAGAATGATTCATCTAATCCTATGGGTTCATGAGATGGCACTCTAAAAATGCCTCTCTCAATTTAGGTAGACTTTGATCCAATTGCTTGTGGCGACACTTTCTTGGTTGCGACAAAAAGTGTCACATGAGTTCAATGAAAAGTTGCACAATGCCCCATCTTTCAATCCTCTTGTCACCGCACCAAACCATCAGTGCATACGCATTTGAGTGGTTTATTTTATGCTAGGAATGCCTTTGTTCCTCTATCGGACTCACCTGATCGATGCAGGCCACACCATAGTAGCAAAATCCCTAAAGTGCTCAAAGTGTGAAAAAATGTCAAAATTTAGCATCATGTTTCTCAACCTTGGTGACACATAAGAATGAGTCATCTGATCCTATGAGGTCATGTTACAACACTCTAAAAACATCTCTCTCAGTTTAGGTAGACTCTGATCCAATTGCTTATGGTGACACTTTCTCGATTGCAACAAAAAGCGTCAGTTCAATGAAAAGCTGCACAATACCCCATCTCTAAATCCACTCATTGTGGCACCAAACCATCAACATGTATGCATCTAGGTGGCCAAGTTCACTCTAATAATTCCTTCATTCCTCTATCAAACTCACCCGATCAATGCAGGCCACACCCTAGCAACAAAATCCCTAAAGTGCTCAAAGTGTGAAAATTTGTCAAAATTTAGCATCACGTTTCTCAACCTTGGTGACACGTAAGAATGAGTCATCTAATCCTACGAGGTCATGTTACGACATTCTAAAAAATCCTCTCTTGGTTTGATAGACTCAAATCCAATTTCTCGTGGCGACACTTTCTCGGTTGCAACAAAAAGCGTCAGGTGAGTTCAATGAAAAGTTGTAAAATGCCCCATCTTTCAATCCACTCATTGTGGCACCAAACTATCAACTCGTACACATTGAGGTGGTTATTTTTACACTAGGAATGCTTTTGTTTTTCTCTCCAACTCATCTAATCAATGCAGGCCACACCCTAGCAGCGAAATCGCTTAAGTGATCAAGTTGCTCAAAGTTTTCAATATTTAGCATCGCATTTCTCGGCACCTGTTAATCATAAGAATGAGTCATCTGATCCTATGGGGTTGTGTTATCACACTCTAAAAAATCCTCTCTTGGTTTAGGTACACTCAGATCCAATTTCTCGTGGCAACACTTTCTCGGTTGCGACAAAAAGCGGCAGATGAGTTCAATGAAAAGTTGCACAATGCCCCATCTTTCAATCCACTCATCATGGCACCGAACCGCCAGCTCATGCATGTTGGGGTGGTTTTTTTTAATTCTAGGAATTCCTTTGTTTTTCTCTCCAACTCGTTTGATCGATGCGGGCCACACCCTAGCAGCAAAATCGCTTAAGTGCTCAAGTTGCTCAAAGTTGTCAATATTTGGCATTGCGTTTCTTAGTACACTTTAATCATAAGAAAAATTTGTCTGATCCTATGAGGTCATGTTATGGAAATCTAAAAAATCCTCTCTCGGTTTAGATAGACTCAGATCCAATTGCTCGTGGTGACACTTTCTTGGTTGTGACAAAAAGCGTCAGATGAGTTCAATGAAAAGTTGCACAATGCAACCCATCTTTCAATCAGCTTGTCACGACACCAAATTGCTAGCTCGTATGCATTGGGGTAGTTGGGTTTACTCTAGGAATGGCTTCATTTTTCTCTCCAACTTGTCTGATCGATGCAGGCCACACCCTAGCAGCGAAATCGCTTAAGTGCTCAAGTTGCTCAAAGTTGTCAATATTCGGCATCATGTTTCTCGGTGCCCATTAATCATAAGAATGATCTATCTAATCCTATGGGGTCATGTTATGGCACTCTAAAAAATCCTCTCTTAGTTTATCTAGACTCAGATCCAATTGCTTGTGGTGACACTTTCTTGATTGTGACAAAAAGCGCCATATGAGTTCAATGAAAAGTTGCACAATGTCCCATCTTTCAATTTGCTCGTCATGACACCGAACCGTCAGCTCATATACATTGGTGAGGTCAGGTTTATGCTATGAATGTCTTTTTTTTCTCTCCAACTTGTCCGATCAATGCGGGCCACACCCTAGCAGTGAAATCGCTTAAGTGCTCAAGTTGCTCAAAGTTGTCAATATTCAGTATCACGTTTCTCGGCACCCATTAATTATAAGAAAAAGTCATCTGATCCTACGAGATCATGTTATGGCACTCTAAAAAATCCTCTCTCAGTTTAGGTATACTCAGATCCAATTGCTCGTGGTGACACTTTCTCAGTTGCAACAAAAAATGTCAGATGAGTTTAATGAAAAGTTGCACAATGCCACATCTTTCAATCCACTCATCACGACACCAAACAATCAGATCATACACATCGGAGTGGTCAGGTTTACACTAGGAATGCCTTCATTTTTCTCTCCAACTCGTCTGGTCATTACAAGCCACACCCTAGCAGTGAAATCGCTTAAGTGCTCAAGTTGCTCAAAGTTGTCAATATTTGGTATCGCATTTCTCGATGCATATTAATCATAAGAACAATTTGTCTGATCCTACAGGCTCATGCTATGGCACTCTAAAAAAGTATCTCTTGGTTTAGGTAGACTTGGATCCAATTACTCATGGTGACACTTTCTCGGTTGCGATAAAAAGCATCAAATGAGTTCAATAAAAAGTTGCACAATGCCCCATCTTTCAATCCACTCATCACAGCACTGAACTGTCAGCTCATACACATCGGGTGGCCAATTTTACACTAGTAATGCCTTCTTTTTTCTCTCCAACTCGTCCAATCGATGCGGGCCACACCCTAGCATCAAAATCACTTAAGTGCTCAAGTTGCTCAAAGTTGTCAATATTTGGCATCACGTTTGTCGACACCTGTTAATCATAAGAATGAGTCATCTGATCCTATAGGGTCATGTTATGGCACTCTAAAAAATCCTTTGTCAGTTTAGGTAGACTCCAATCCATTTGCTCATGGCGACACTTTCTTAGTTGCGACAAAAAGCGTCAAATGAGTTCAATAAAAGTTGCATAGTGCCCGCTCGTTGTGACACCAAACCGTCATCTCATGTGTGTCAAGGTGGCTGGGTTTACACTAAGAATTCCTTCATTTTTCTCTCCAACTCATTCGATCGATGCGGGCCACACCCTAGCAGCGAAATCGCTTAAGTGCTCAATATTTGGCATCATGTTTCTTGACACCCATTAATCATAACAACAATTCATCTAATCCTATGGGGTCATGTTATGGAACTCTAAAAAATCCTCTCTCGGTTTAGGTAGACTCAGATCCAATTGCTCGTGGTGACACTTTCTCGATTGTGACAAAAAGCATCAGATGAGTTCAATGAAAAGTTGCACAATGCCCCATCTTTTAATTTGTTTGTCGCAGCACTGAACCATAAGCTTGTACACATCGAGGTGGCTGGGTTTATGCTAGGAATTCCTTCATTTTACTCTCCAACTTGCCTAATCGATGCGGGCCACACCCTAGCAGCGAAATCGCTTAAGTGCTCAAATTGCTCAAAGTTGTCAATATTCGGCATCGCGTTTCTTGGCACCTATTATTCATAAGAATAAGTCATATGATCCTACAGGTTTGTGTTATGGCACTCTAAAAAATCCTCTCTCAGTTTAGATAGACTTGGATCCAATTGCTCATGGCGACACTTTCTCAGTTGTGACAAAAAGCATCAGATGAGTTCAATAAAAAGTTGCGCAATGCCCCATCTTTCAATTTTCTCATCGTGGCACCAAACCATTCAGCTCATACATGTTGGAGTGGCCAGGTTTACGCTAGGAATTCCTTGGTTTTTCTCTCCAATTCATTCTATCGATGTGGGGCACACCCTAGCAGTGAAATCGCTTAAGTGCTCAAGTTGCTCAAAGTTGTCAATATTCAGCATCGTGTTTCTCAGTGCCCGTTAATCATAAGAACAAGTCATCTGATCCTACAGGGTCATTTTATGGCACTCTAAAAAATCCTCTCTTGGTTTAGGTAGACTCTGATCCAATTGCTCATGGTGACACTTTCTCGGTTGCGACAAAAAGCATCAAATGAGTTCAATGAAAAGTTGCACAATGCCCCATCTTTCAATCCGCTCATCGCGGCACTGAACCATCAACTTGTACACATCAAGGTGGTCGAGTTTACACTAGGAATGGCTTCATTTTTCTCTCCAACTCATCTGATCGATGCTGGCCACACCCTAGCAGCGAAATCACTTAAGTGCTCAAGTTGCTCAAAGTTGTCAATATTCAGCATAGCGTTTCTCTGTGCCTGTCAATCATAAGAACAAGTCATCTGATCCTATGGGGTTGTGTTATGGCACCCTAAAAAATCCTCTCTCATTTTAGGTAGACTCGGATCCAATTTCTCGTGGTGATACTTTATCGATTGCAACAAAAAGCATCAGATGAGTTCAATGAAAAGGTGCATGATGCCCCATCTTTCAATCCGCTCATTGCAGCACCGAACTGTCAGCTCGTACACATTGGGGTGGCTATTTGCATGCTTTTAATGCTTTCATTTTTCTCTCCAACTTGTCTGATCATTGAGGGCCACACCCTAGCAACGAAATCGCTTAAGTGCTCAAGTTACTCAAAGTTGTCAATATTCGGCATCGCATTTCTCAGTGCCCATTAATCATAAGAATGATTTGTCCAATCCTACAGGGTCATGTTATGGCACTCTAAAAAAGGCTCTCTCAGTTTAGGTAGAATCTGATCCAATTGCTTGTGGTGATACTTTCTCGGTTACGACAAAAAGCATCAAAGGAGTTCAATGAAAAGTTACACAATGCCCCATCTTTCAATCTGCTCATCACGGCACCAAACCATCATCTTGTATGCATTGGTGTGGTTGGTTTTATGCTAAGAATGTCTTTTTTTTCTCTCCAAATCATTTGATCCATGCAGGCCACACCCTAGTAGCGAAATCGCTAAAGTGCTCAAGTTGTTCAAAGTTATCAATATTCGGCATCGCATTTCTCAGCACCCGTTAATCATAAGAAGGATTAATTTGATCCTATGAGGTCGTGTTATGGCACTCTAAAAAATCCTCTCTCAGTTTAGTTAGACTCTAATCCAATTGCTCGTGGTGACACTTTCTCGATTGTGACAAAAAGCATCAAATGAGTTCAATAAAAAGTCGCACAATGCCCGATCTTTCAATCCACTTGTTGCAGCACCGAACCATCAACTTGTACACGTTAGGTTGGCTAGGTTTACACTAGGAATGCCTTTTTTTTTCTCTCTAACTCATCTAATCGATGCGGACCACACCCTAGCAGCGAAATCGCTTAAGTGCTCAAGTTCCTCAAAGTTGTCAATATTTGGCATCGCATTTCTCAGTGCCCGTTAATCATAAGAATGAGTCATCTGATCCTACAAGGTTATTTTATGACACCCTACACAATCCTCTCTCGATTTCGGAAGACTTGGATCCAATTGCTCATGGTGACACTTTCTCGGTTGTGACAAAAATCGTAAGATGAGTTCAATGAACAGTTGCACAATGCCCTAACTTTCAATCTGCTCGTCGCGGCACCGAACCGTCAGCTCGTACATGTCTAAGTGGTCAGTTTTACGCTAGGAATGCCTTTTTTTTTCTTTCCAACTTGTCCGATCGATGTGGGTCACACCCTACCGGCCATCCCATTTAAGTGCAAAAAGTGCAAAAAGTTGTCAAACTTCAGCAACGCGTTTCTCGATGCCCATGAGACATATGAATGAGTCATCTGATCCTACAGAGTTGTGCTATGACACTCTATTATGCTATGTATTAGATTAATAAACCTAAATATTTTTAAGTATTATTAATTGTTGGGAGTCATTTAAAGTATCTCTATTAGGGTATGCATTAGATGAATAGAAGTGTATGGGCTATGCAATTTTTTTAGAAAGGGTTTCGGTACAATGGTGTCTTACATTGTCTAATTTTGGTTATTTCCATATTTCCCTTATATAGTCTTATTTCGACTATAACTATTGAATTTGTGTTGATCCCTATAAGCTTGTGTCTTGGATTAAAAACATATATTTAGGTTCAAAGTTTAATTAACAATAAACTTTGTGCAATTATTCATTTAATCATTTGTACTGCAATTATGGATAACCATGATAAATGATTTGTATTAACCAAAAAGATACAAATCCATACAACATTGTATACCGTTAAAAGTATCAAATATATCTAATATAGACAAATAGGCTTGCCAAAAGCCATATGGACATAGAATGTCATGTATTCATAAAACAAAACATATGTTCAAAATTGCTATAAAGGAATACAATATGATATCCAATAAAGTCAAATATGTCACAACCCTCCTTTATCACTTTTGGATTTAAAAATGCAATTCTATTATATTTTTGGTTAAGCTATTTAAAATGATTAAATAATTGTTATAAAAGAATAATAATAAACACACACACACACACTTGGAGAGTATAATTATTTTTATTTATTTATTTATTTTTCACTCCCAATTTTGGCACATGTTGTAGGAAGAATAAGAAGCTTCTAGATGAATCTCCACCACCTTGCATGTAACTCCCCCACTAAGTTTAATCAATTTGCATGAGTCCAATATTGGAAAAGAATCTCTTTTCTTAATTAAAATTTCTAGATAGTGGAATAGAGGGATTTTTCTTATAAATGATATGCAAGTTTTCAAAAATGGGAGTTGGTTATTCCTTGAAGAAATTCTTCTCTCAAGTAATTGTTTTGGTAGTCATATTTCATTTTGGAGAATAGCTAAGGTTGCTTTGGAGGATTTTTTTTCAAGCTTGAAGGATCAAGGGAGGCTAATTGAAGGATTCATAAGGGATTCTACATCAATTGCAAGTATCCAGGTTCTTTTAATTTAGTTTTATTTTATTTTGAATCATGCATCTTATTCTTGTTGTGAATTAGATTAGATCAATCTTGTTTCAATTCCTTGATGAAAATTAGATCAATTTGTTTCAATTCCTTGCTGAGTATTAGATTAGTAAAAGAAAAAAAAAAGAATCTTGTTTCAATTCCTTGCTAAGAATTAGATTAGATCAATCTTTATTTCCTCCCTCTAATTCATCTCTTTGGTTTTTCGAATAGAAAATTGAATCTCATCCTTTTAATAGATCTCTCTGTGAATAATAGTTGAATCAAAATTCCTTTGTGAATATCAGTTGAAATTGAAGAATATATATCCTTTGAATGAATCCCTAATCTCATTTGATTCCATTTTTTTTTTTTTATTATCTGGTTATATATCCTCTTTGTGAAAATTAGTTGAAATGGAGGAATAGTTTTTGCTGTGAATAATTCTCCGTGATATTCTCATTTGATTCCATAAATATTTTTCTATTATCTGGTTATATATCCTCTCTGTGAAAATTAGTTGAAATGGAGGAATAGTTTTCGCTGTGAATAATTCTCTATGATATTCTCATTTGATTCCATAAATATTTTTCTATTATTTGGTTATATATCCTCTCTGTGAAAATTAGTTGAAATGGAGGAATAGTTTTCGCTGTGAATAATTCTCTATGATATTCTCATTTGATTCCATAAATATTTTTCTATTATCTGGTTATATATCCTCTCTGTGAAAATTAGTTGAAATGGAGGAATAGTTTTCCCTGTGAATAATTCTCTGTGATATTCTCATTTGATTCCATAAATATTTTTGTATTATCTGGTTATATATCCTCTCTGTGAAAATTAGTTGAAATGGAGGAATAGTTTTTGCTGTGAATAATTCTCTGTGATATTCTCATTTGGTTCCATTAATATTTTTGTGTCTAGTTATCTACTTCTCTCTGGAAATAATAGTTGAAAACTGAGGAATAAATCCCTCTGTGAATAACTCTCTATGTTATTCACTCCTATAAATAAATCCTTATTGTTTACATTAATATTTTATCTCTCATATACTAGTTAAATTTTACTCTCTATGTTTAAATAAATTAAAACTGGGAACTATATATATATATATATATATATATATATATATATATATATATATACACAAAGTAAATTTCCTTATTGTTTGGGTGCACGGTATCTAGCATGCCATATGGGCTATCGGGCTCGTAGGCGGAGTTAATACTCTGTAGGGGGAGTGGTACCATAACGGTACCCTCCACTAGCTTGCGGTCACTGCTGCAACAGTGGCCGTAGGGTAGTGGAGCGGACCCATGGGGTCCCACTCCCACTTGACCCCTTTATTAATGCCAATCAAATTTTAAATTATGGCAAATGATATTGTTAGATTTTTTTTTATATGTGTATAAAATTTTAGTTAATTAAATTCCTTTTTATATATAATTTTAGTTTATTAAAATTTTAAACTTAGATAAAAAAATTTTAAAATTTATAATTAGTTTTAGCAATTTATAAATTGTAATTAAATTATACCAAATTTTATAATTAGATTTTTTTGATCCACTTAGCAATTAATCCCTATTAAATGATTTGAAGCTAAATTCTATTTTGGGATTAGTGGCTTTATAAGCAATATTCTCGCATGTAACTTACACTACCTTCGCCTCATGCAAATTGCTTCACATTGATTACATTTATTGGTGTTTCCATCTCCATGCAAGTTTCATGTTTAGTTATTGTTATGCAAGTTTCCTAATTGTTATTATTATGCAAAGTTATACTTCAAGTTTTGAATAATAAATAATGTTAGTTATGGTTTCTATTCCATGTCATTCATCAAGTAGTTATTTCAATTAATTGACCTTTGCAATGTCTAAATATACGCGTTCAATTCATAATTATTTTCCAAGCATGATGTTTATCATAAGTTAGAAAAATTAAATAAAGGAAGTTGGAAAACCATAACAAAGTAGCGTTTGGTATATACAGTGCCTCTGGGTCACGCTTACGGGTAATGTCGTCGTGTTGAACTACTGCACTTAATGCCTAATAAAGCTACATCAACGACGTATGTGGCATCGTCCCTATAAATCATCGGAGAATAATAAGGGACACTTGGAAGTTAAAATCCAAGGGGTGGGTAATCCTCCTTGGATCAATAATTTAATAAGATAATTCTAAAATGATCTTTCATTCGCTAAGTTAAACTATAGTAAACCCCTATAGGGATGATGAGTGAAATGCTTTTATAAAATTGACTTAATCTCGAAGAATTGTTGTCAATTGACAATTGGTCAAGGGTGATGCTCATGATAAGAATTAGGATCTAGTTGTTTTAGGCCACAAGCAATAGGCCATCTTGAGCCTTTGCTTAAGCGCTACCATCATGGGTAGCAACTGCAGAGAAACTGTCTGGGACATTGACCCTAGAAAGGGTTGCGTACCCACTAATCAGTTTACATCAAACCATAGAGTAGAAAATAAAACTGCATACTTTACGCCTTGATCTCATGCCGAAGCGGGTATGTAGGCAATCTTGGGATGGAGTTGTCCCTCATACTCAGGTGTTTGTGGGTGGGGTCTAGGCTTGGTATAGAGGGATTGAATAGAATCCTAATTTGAAAGATAATTAAAATGGAAAAAAATAATTCAATGCATACTCGGAAGGAATCCCGTATGGATTCGCTTGACTTCCCAAGGTTTTAAGCCAAATTCCAAGGCGGAATTCAAGCTTGTATTATGTTATTAATTACTCCTAAGGATGGTGACCTTGGTGCACTTCTATTAGAAGAGTGTAGTACTTAGTGAGTGGCTCAGGACCCGAATGGTCCCAATGAGCCTAAGTCTCTAGCCAGAGCACCTTCTATCTTGATTGGATAGAAGCATACCCTGTATGGGTAGATGCCTATCTCATATTGGATAGATAAAATCTTATGTCCCATATGGACAAATGCCTAACCTGTATGGTTAGATTCTCATCTCGGATGAATGAATGCCTAATCCAAATGGATGGATGCCCAGAGTATGTGATTGAATCAAACATAATGATTAAATTAATCAAAAAAAAAAAAGAATGGTCAATTTTGTTGAGTTAATTATGGTGGGTTACTACAAAATAGGAGCTTGCCAAAAGTCATATGGACATAGAATGTCACATATTTGTAATACAAAACATATGTTCAAAATTGCCATATAGGCATACAACATTGTATCCAATAAAGTCAAATAGGAGCTTGCCAAAAGCCATATGGACATAGAATGTCACGTATTCGTAATACAAAACATTTGTTCAAAATTTCCATATAGGTATACAACATGGTATCCAATAAAGTCAAATAGGAGCTTGCCAAAAGTCATATGGACATAGAATGTCACATATTCGTAATACAAAACATATGTTCAAAATTGTCATATAGGCATACAACATAGGACCCTATTCTATTCATTTCCCTCTAGGGGAAGGAAACAGATCATGAGATATCTTTGCCTGTAGGGGGGATGGAGATGTATATGATGCAGTTGTCTTTCAAGTATGCCCACTCAACCTCCTCTCCAGACTTTTTTGTAACTCCACCTAATACAATGAAAAGAATGATGTTAGCATATACAAAAATTGAATTTTAGAATGACATATAATAGAATAGTCACTTACCGCATACAACTAATCATGATTTTCATCCACAATAGGTGCACATTCATGATCTGGAGTGACAAGCCCCTCCTATAAGCATCACAATATAAATTAAACTTGTAGACACCTAAAATTGTCATGTTTAATTAAATAAATGTTTTATTTATTTAATTATCTAAGCCTAATTCTTCTATTAATTAAATAAATCCTTATTTATTTAATTAATTCATTTATCCTCTTCTAGCCTTATTTCTCATTTAAATAAATACATTTATTTATTTAAATTATCCCTTTCCTAAATTAAATAAATATTTTATTTATTTAATTGTCTTACTTCTTCTATTAATTAAATAAATCTTTATTTATTTAATTAATTCATTATCTTTTTCTACACATGACACATGTCACTCATCTCTTATTTCCTACACTACCTACCTCTTTCATTATTTTGGTATTTCCTATACCTACCCTCTAATCCTAGCCGACCTCTCTTTTTACACCTCTCAATCTTAACCCTCCATTTCTTATTGTGTCTTCTATTTAAGGAGATGCTTTCTTCATTGTCAAACCCTAATGAAGCATTCTAAGGAAGAACCCTAACTACTTGATCAATTGACTACACTACAATTCTACTTGCAACCACATTCCGTTCTTTGTTGAGCTCTTGTGCATACAAAAATCTGAGAGCAAGCATATCAAACAAGATCAATGGAGATAGGAAGAATGGAGATCAAAACCCTAGTGGACATGTGATGGTATAATCTTTGTGATTTTGAGTTATTTTACATTTTGGCACGCCCGGTGGGACTCTTGTCCCTTTGCATGTAACATTTTTGTTGCAGATTTTGCATTTTTGAAGTTGCAGATCGGACGATTTCGATGACATTTTAGGTTTTTTCCGCGTCTGCCAGTGTTCGGATCGCGTTTCTGTATTTCAGAGGCGTCTGTGATATCTTGGATCGCGTCTGTGTTTCTGTCATTTTTATTTTTGCAGGTTTCCGAAAGTCGCGTCTGTGATTCCGAATCGCGTCTGTGAACCATCTGATCGCGTCTGCAGAGTAAAGAGGCGTCTGTGTTCTTAAATCACGTCTGCGACTCACAGAACCGCGTCTGTGTCGGACAGACGCGTCTGTGTCTGGTATAACAGCGTCTGTGCATTTTGTTTTGCAAATTTTTCAAGTTTTTCGATTCGGGTTTTCGGATTTTTGTACTTAGGGTTTCAGATCTGGTTTATTTTCGGCTAACCTTTGCAGATCTAGCTAACCTGGTTTGTGCAGCTTGCTTTGGAGGCAAATACGTTTTGTTGAAGGCCCCTTTTCACAAAGTCTTTTTGGGTTTTCTTAAAATTTACCTAACTTGTGTGCTTGCAGGAAGGGGTTATCATTTGAAACAACCCAAACTACTAACAATTTTGTTGCAGGGCCTTGGCTAGGGTTTTGTCATTTTTATTGTGTGCCTTGTTTTCATAGCTTAGCAAACACTTCAATTGGTGCACTAAAATTGAACCATTGTCTTTTGTGTCTTGAGCAATAGGCTCTTTTTGTTTACTCTTTAGAGGGCCTGTCTTCCCGTGTGGTCATTAGGACTACTAGTGAGAAGAGAACGACCCAAGTGGTAGCAAAAGAAAAGCCATCTTCTTCCAAGCCACTATAATCAAATGTATTCATGGTGAAAACTATGAATAACGTGTGCTGATTAGTTCATACCGACACTATGTCTCCCCATAAACCCGTTTGATCAAATTTATTTGATCATTTGTAGGGTGTAACCCCTACCGGCTGGGAGCCTTCTGTATTTACAGAGCTGAAAGTGCCGCATGTATGGCCACACGAGCGGATGCCCTTACTAGCACCTCATTGTTTTAGATGCCCAAATCCTTCTAGTTGTTGAGGCAGGAGGTCGGACCTCTGGTAGCGGCCCACACACATACGGTTCTTAGTAGAGATACAAAGTTCGCCATGGGGAGTTTTCATGGGGACTGATGCTTGGCTGACCCGAGAAGTGAGTGCCGAGGGTGGAGCCAGTGAGGTCAAGCATCTAAGTATCCGCTCTGAATAGCGTAGCCTCGGGGGTAAAACCCCATGTGGGATCAACAATTATTGTCCTGGCCAGCCATAAGAATTGTGCTTGACTTATGATAAACATTCAAACAATCAAGACAAAACAGCAAAACATTGTGTCTTTTGTGTCTTCAAGTGTATGCAAAAAACTTTTTACATCAAACAACACACTTTTTGGAGTCTAAACAGTCTGCAAACATTGGGTCATCAACACTGTGTCCTCTTGTCACGAAAAACAGTCGAAAAATCAGATTTGGTCACAGCAAAACAAATTCACAGATAGGAAAGATTGCACTAAGATTACAGAAACGCGTCTGTGTCTGTTCAAACCGCGTCTGTGTCGGTTAAACGCGTCTGTGAAGTACAGAATAGCGTCTGTGTTTTTATCAGCATCTGTGTCGAACAAAGACACGTCTGTGTCTGGGAATCGCGTCTGTAAAGTATACAGGCGCGTCTGTGTCCACAATTACAAAAAACTGTTACAGTCCAAGCAAACATCAACAGGAAAATCTCAGGATCGCGTCTGCATCGAACAGAGTAGCGTCTGTGTCTTAAAACCGTGTCTGTGAAGTATACAGAGGCGTCTGTGTCAGGATTTGAAAAGTTTAACAGCCAAGCAAACAAAGAAATCAGTTTCGGCATACTTGAGCTTCCTAGGTTGTCTCTTCAGGTTTCATCTAGCATTCAGCCTGTTCTAAGGTCTTACACAGTCCATCATTGCTTCATACCTCATTTTACATTCATACTTGTCTAAACTTGAGTCAAAAGGTCACTTGCTTGTCCTCACTATACTTTGTCAACACACTACATACAACAACACTTTGCTAAGTGGTCCCTCATCAAGGTTTCTTACCTTTGGGTCTCATTTGGTCTTACTTAGAGTCAAGGTCAGCTTACCTCATCAAGAGAAACTATCCTCTCTTTGGAAGTCACACCTACTCTACTACTTACATACTTGGTCTTACACTTTGGACATTGCAAGTAAACTTCAGATTCATTTACATTCCATACAACTCTTGGTCTTACATACTCTTGTCATTTTCGTCTAGTCTCTCACATATTGCTAAACACCTAGTTCATGGTTGAAACCCGTCTTCAAAAATCTAGGAGAAAAGCTAAAGAAGCTCAAGGGTCCGTAAACATGAGTTCTTATGAGTATGACAATGATGTCTTCTACAATCCTGAGCACACTACATTACCAGACATGAATGTTTATAGACACAATCCAAATGTGGAAAGCGCAAACACTATACACAACGCTACACACAATGATAATGTGGACAATTCTTCAATACTATCAGCATACATACAAGAGTCTATAATGGATCCTCAATTCAATAGATTGGTTGAAGAGATAATGAGGAGAGATCGTCAATATTTCCTAAACATGATGGCACAAAGTGGAGCTAAAATACCGCATGATTTTGACTTATCTCAACTTATGGAAAGTAGACCTTCACAACAAACCCCACCTAATAATGGAGGACCAAATAATATGATGCCGGAGTCACCATCAGTTTTGCTTCAGAAACCAGCAATCCCACATACACAAGCTCAAATGCATGATACTTACACTCAAAGACCATCATGGAGGCCTTATGTTCAAACACATGCTCAAGATATGGGTCAACCAAGACAAATGGATACTCAAGGACTTCCTCAAAATTTTGACACAAGGAGACCTCATGCCAAAATTGGGGGCAACACAATGGAAAATGAAAGGCCTATTGAATATGGTTTATACACACAAAACAGATATGGGGTCCCTCAACAAGAAGTTATGCCAAGTGCTCCATATATGTCGCAACAATATAGACCTCCATATGGACATGTCTACGATCAGTATCATCCATATATGCAGCAAGCTCCTCCTCAAATGGGTGTTTCAAACATGGGATATGCGACAAGAAATCAATCTCCTCCCAAAAATAATTTGGAGCAACAAATTAGAGATCTACAAAGGAAAGTGGAAGACATGGGCACATCAAAACCCACATATACTATGAGAGATATATGTCCTTATCCCTTCGATAAGAGCATTCCAATGCCTCCATTTCCTCCACACTTTGTGACACCGAAATTTGACAAATATAGAGGGAGAGGAGACCCCAAGGCACACATAAGACAATTCTTCACAGCTTGCATTGAGGTAGCAGCAGAAGAAACGTACTTAATGAGGTTGTTCCCACAGAGCTTAGGAGATCAAGCGATGGAATGGTTTTCTCAATTACCTCCTGGTATTAAGTCATGGGGCGACTTGGCAGAGGCATTCATCCAACATTTCTCTTACAACATTGAAACAGATGTCTCAGTTACTACCTTGTGCAATACGAAACAAAAAGAAGGAGAATCTTTTGCGTCATTTTTACAAAGATGGAGAAACTTAGCTAGTAGATGCTCTTGTGAAATCCCGCAAAAACAAATGGTGGAGATGTTCACACAAAATGTTAACAAGGCTATTGGCTATGATCTCAGAAAAGCTTGTTTGTCTACATTCAAGGATGTCATTGAAAAGGGCCTAGCAACAGAAAAGGTCTTGATTGAACAAGGAGTGATCAAACTGTTCAAAGAAAACAAAGAGGACTTTAAGGGAAAGGACAAACCAAAGTTTTGGAACAAGAACAAGAATACAGTTAATGATGGTGTTGTTGAGGCCAACACAGTGAGACCAAAGTTCGTCTTTTCTGGATCAAGTTCTACCAACAATCAAGTGAACAATCAAACGGCTGCTAGACCACGAAGGAAGTATACTCCATTGGGAGAACCACTTGAATCAGTATTCAAAAAGCTTGTAGCAAACAAGGTGATCACGGTCCCAGATTTTCCTCCATATGAACCAAAGGTAAAACCGAATTGGTGGAATGATGATGAATTTTGCGAATTTCATAAGAGCAAGGGTCACAAGACAAGTAATTGCCATCGATTGAAAAACATTGTACAAGATCTCATTGACAGAGGAGATATTGAGATTGAGGGACATTCATCTAACCAAGAGCATGAGGTGTTTAAGGAACCATTCCCAAAACATGACAAGGGAAAAGGCAAAGTCACAGATGATCAAGCCAATTACACCAGAACATCTTACAATTATGATTCCACTATTAATTACATCTCAATGGACAATCATATTTCTACCATTACTATCAAAAATAAAAATCCTGAGAATCCTCCTCAGCGACCCAAAATTGTCCTAAAAGGTGTGGGATCTTCGTCCACATCTACCTCTGAATGTCATGTTACAACCCGTCGAGGTAAGATCACATTGCCAGGTACCTCTACTAAGAATACCAATCTTCCGTCAACTAAGCCTGAGTACGATCTTGTAGAGCAACTAGGGAAAACACCCGCACTCATCTCTATTCTTGAGCTCTTACGTATATCTCCTGCACATAAAGCTATCCTTGATAAAACCTTGAGAGATACTGCTGTCCCTACCGATCTAAATGTGGACCAGTTTCAAGCCATGGTGGGATACTTATCCGTTCCACACTCCCTCACATTCACAGAAGCCGATGACACCTCCATAAGTCAGCCTCACAATGCACCTCTACACATTGAGGCCTTCATACATAAACACCGAATAAAACGAGTCCTGATAGATGGAGGAGCAGGTCTTAATATTTGTACATTGAGCACCATCAGACAATTGGGATATTCTGACAAAGCTGTGAATGCTACAAACCAAATCACCATTAAGGCTTATGATGATGAAGAGCGTTCATCCAAGGGCACGGTTATCTTACCACTCAGAATAGGGCCAGTCACAAAGGACGTGATTTGTCAAGTCCTGGATCTAGACCTCACGTATAACATATTGCTAGGACGTCCGTGGATTCATGAAATGAGGGCAGTCCCATCAACGTACCACCAGTGCATAAAATTTCCTCATAATGGAGTCGAGGTAACGGTCAATGGTGATCCAAATCCCTTCATATATTGCAATAACTTGAGATCACATACTGAGACTATTATTCCTAGCAATCGTGAGGCTACTCCTTCTTCGGCATATATTGATCCTGAATCATTAAAGCCCTCGACATCCAAACAAGGTGAACTTAGAGCCAAGTTTCAAGACAAAGGCATGGGAGAATACACTCTGAATCAAACAATGTTCTTACGACAAGTCATGAACTCCCCTAAGGAATATGGGAGGCCACATCCTAATAAGCAAATCTCCATCATGCTACTCAAATGGGATCCTACCGTCTTTCAAAAATGGGGCGAACTAGAGGAAGAAAATTTATATAAAATGCTATACAAGGACGCTGAAGATGATACACATGATCAAATTATAATACCCTGTGAGAACTATGGCAAAGGTTTCAAAATTCTGCAGAGATTCGGGTATGATGGAAAGAGCCCTCTCGGACTACGCAAAGAAGGTGTCGTGGAGCCTTTACAACCTGAGCTAACTACAAGAAGGGAACGCTCCAAGGGGCTTGGTTTTCTAAATCCCAAGATTCAAAATAAGAGAACAAAACAGATATGGCGAGTCAAAGTGGCTGAAGTTCAACAAGAAGATGACTATTCTACAGACTCCAATGAGTGGGAATGGGGTTCGGACAAATCCTCCAGCGACTATGAACTCAATGAGACATTTAGAGAGCCAGATGAACCTACAGAGGAGGAGGAGTTTTACAAGAAATTCAGAGTCGGTCAAGAACCGACCCATAAGGATCCCACACAATTGTCGTTTCAAGGCCCTAGGTCAGGATCACATAGGATGAGGACACCTGTCCCTGAGGGTGCTACTAGTGATGATAATTTGGACTCACTCACGATCGACACTGATGAGGAGAGTGCCATTGACGACCTCGATGACTATCTTGACATACCTGAATATAACCACATCTTCACTATTAGCCTTGCGGACTCTAAAAACACTCAAGACCTTCCCCTCGTTCACCCCCAACTCATTGACTGGGATCAGGATGGACCACCACAGATTGATACATTTCAAAATGACGAAGCTATTGTTGATTATCTTGGCATTCACGATGATCTTCCTCTTGGAGACCATAAAGCAGGATACGCCATAGAGCTTAATAACATGGCATACTTTGGTGAGGGTGTCGGGCCTTCTAGTCGCAAAAATGTGAAAATAAAAACAAAACAAGGGTCTTATGGCGAAAACCACACTGTGGCACTATCTGACTCTAAAAAAGTAAAAAGAAAGGACGTATCTGAAGGTGAAAACCTCTCTGAGGCGCCCGAAGATGGAAGGCTTGACATTCTCCCAGCGTCATACGAGGAAAAATCGTCCATGTTGGTAGAGGAGACTATAAAGACAAACATTGGTACAGCAGAGGTTCCACACAACATATTTTTGGCTCAATCATTGACAGAGACCGAGAGAGCAAAATTCATAAGCTTCTTTAAGGAACGACAAGTCAACTTCGCATGGTCTTATGCTGATATGCCTGGACTAGACCCCGACTTAGTAATGCATCATTTAACAGTTAAACCGGGGGCAAAACCAGTAAAGCAGAAATTGAGGAAAATGCATCCACAAGTGGCATTATTAGTCAAGGCAGAACTGGAGAAATTACTAGATGTCGGATTCATACGCCCAATTGATTATCCTGAATGGATCTCCAATTTAGTACCTGTCAGCAAACCAGATCGCAGCATCCGAATATGTACAGACTTCAGGGATATCAACAAGGCTTGTCCGAAGGACGATTTCCCATTACCAAACATTGATTTAATTGTTGATCTCACAGCAGGCCATGAGATGTTATCATTAATGGACGGATTTTCTGGATATAATCAGATCAAGATTGCACCTGAAGATCAACATAAAACATCATTCACTTGTCCATGGGGAACCTTCTGCTGGAATGTCATGCCCTTTGGGCTGAAAAATGCAGGTGCCACGTATCAACGAGCCATGACTACTATCTTCCATGATCTCATGCATGTAACGGTGGAAGATTATGTCGACGACCTTTTGGTTAAATCAATAGACAGAAATACACACTTGGACATACTTTAAGTTGCTTTTGATAGGCTGGAAAAATACAAGGTAAGATTAAACCCAAAGAAATGTGTCTTTGGAGTAACCTCTGGGAAGCTCCTAGGATTCATTGTGTCTAAAAGAGGAATAGAAGCTGATCCAGCAAAAGTCAAGGCTATCTTGGACATGCCGCCACCAAAGAATATCAGTCAACTTCGGTCTTTACAAGGGAGACTCCAGTCCATACGAAGATTCATAGCACAACTTGCAGATAAGTGTAATCCTTTCCAGCACCTGCTACACAAAAATATTAAGTTCAAATGGGATGAGAACTGTCAACAGGCTTTTCAGGCACTTAAAGACTATCTTTTGAACCCGCCAGTTTTGATGCCACCAATTCCGGATCAACCATTGTTACTTTACATATCAGCTACTCCAACAGCACTGGGGGCACTCCTAGCACAGCAAATACCTGACGGAAAGGAAAAAGCAGTCTACTATATCAGTCGCACATTGGTGGGATATGAGCTAAACTACACACCAATTGAGCGTGCATGTCTCGTTGTGGTCTTCGCTTCACAAAAATTACGACATTATATGCTCACTCACAAGACCAAGCTGATTGCTAGAATTGATCCACTAAAATATCTTCTCAACAAAGCTACACTTACTGGGCGGCTGGCCAAGTGGGTAATGATTTTGAGTGAATTCGACATCGAATACGTGGACAGAACAGCCATAAAAGGACAAGCCATCGCAGATCAATTGGCAGATACTCCCATGATAGATGATGTTCCTCTACAGTCAGAATTTCCAGATGAGTCCATTCTAACAATATCTCCTGCAAAGCCATGGCAACTATACTTTGATGGCTCATACACACAGCACGGGGCAGGAGCGGGTATACTCTTTATAACTCCCCAAGGCGATTCTATACCAAAGTCATACCGCTTATCATTTCCTTGCACCAACAATATAGCGGAATACGAGGCATTAACAACGGGGCTAAGAATTGCAGTTCAATGGAAGATCCAGGAACTTCGTGTTTTTGGCGATTCTCAACTTGTCATCCGTCAAGCAACTGATGATTATCAAACAAAAGATGAAAAGCTAATGCCTTACAAACAACTGGTAGATGATCTGAAACCGCACTTTGCAAAGATAGAGTTTGAGCAGATACCAAGAGAACAGAATCGTGCTGCTGATGCCATGGCTACAATTGCTTCGCTCATTGATTTACCGCAAAATGAGACTCGTTATGAGTTCCTGGTTGACAACCTGTTGATTCCATCATATGAGATCACTCCTATGGAAATGATATGTGTTGTTGGTCCTGAATCCCAGTTATATGGTTCCATATTCACATACCTTCGCGACAACATCTTACCTCCCGATCTATCGAACAACCAACGCCGCACTTTCATCCGCCAATCCTCCCGATACGTTATCCTAGCTGATATCCTATACCGACGAGGTCTAGATGGCACCCTCCTTAGATGTTTAGAGAGTGACGAAGCTCAGATTGCGTTACGAGAAGTACACGAAGGGATATGTGGTCCGCATACTAGTGGTCCTACCTTGGCCAAGAAACTCATCAGGACTGGATACTACTGGCCTACTATGGAAAAAGATGCATATCAGTTTGTCAAGAGGTGTAAGCAGTGTCAAATTCATGGAGACCTCATACGTGCACCAGCGCAAGAACTACAGCCACTTGCATCTCCTTGGCCCTTTTGTCAGTGGGGACTCAATCTCATAGGCAAGATTCACCCTCCTTCTTCCAACGGACATAAATTCATTATCATAGCCACAGAGTATTTCACAAAGTGGATTGAAGCCGTGCCTCTCACGCAAGTTACTGGGAAACAAATCGCTACTTTCATCCTGAACTACATCATTTGCCGATACGGGATTCCTACTTCCATTATCACTGACAATGGGTGTCCTTTCAAGAACCAGGATGTTCATGAACTCTGTGAGCGCTTCCATATCTTTCATCGTTTCTCCACACCATATTACCCCCAAGGTAATGGCCAAGCTGAGGCGTCTAACAAAACAATTCTCAAAATCCTTAAAAAGACAGTTGACGACGCTGGCCGTAACTGGCATGTCCAACTCAATCCCGCACTTTGGGCCTATCGTACCAGTGTCCGCACACCTACAGGAGCTACACCCTACTCACTTGTCTACGGTGCTGAATCCATTTTGCCTATTGAGGTCGAGTTACCTTCTTTACGGGTCTCTTTAAGAAACATAATCAACGACGAAGACTACAGGCTCTCTCGCTTACAAGAACTAGAACTGCTGGAGGAACGACGACACACTGCTTTTAATCATCTCAAGGCTTACCAACAAAGAATGAGTCGCAGTTACAATCACAAGGTCAAGCCTCGCACATTTGAGGTAGGTGACTTAGTCCTCAGAGAGAACCCCAAGAATCAGCAAGATAGAGAAAAGAAGGGCAAATTTGAACCCAACTGGCTTGGTCCTTACATCATCACAGCAGTATATGGATCTGGGGCATATCAGCTCTCAACTACAAAAGGTGAACCCTTGGAGGATCCTATCAACAGCATGCACCTTCGCAGGTTCTACACATAAGCTCTTTTTGAGTATCCTAATTTCAAAAAATACAAAAAATTCAAAAAAATTCAAAAATACAAAAAAATTATAAAACAAAAAAATCGTTACTTGGTGAAAACCTGGCAAACAGGCGCCTTGTGACAACAAAAAAATTGAAAAATCAAGAAAAGTAAAGAGAAATAATTTCGTCCAACGGTGAAAACCACTTCCGTGGCGCCCTGGGCAAGTACCATGGTGAAAACTGGGTCACCAGCGCCATGCGTAGAGATTTTGCTCCTCCCTCCTTCAGGATTCACTTTCATCCTTTCACTTTGCACACACTCACAACCTATTTGTTCACAATAAACTTACCCATTCCCATCATGGCTTGTTATTGATCTACCTAAGATTGGTTAGCTATCCATAACCCTCCCCTTTCAATCCTTTTTCCATCCATAATAAATCAGATCCTATTTGTGACTACGGCCAAATCCTACGTCTAGTAATGGGTGTGGAACTGAGAACATCACATGCTTCGAGGAGTACAGTTTCTTTCAGCTTTCTTCAGTCTATTCGCGCACAATCCGCAATAAAGCAGCATCTGCATCGCCAGTCCACAATAAAGTTCCGCCTTCTCCGCAATAAAGTATAAGTTTCATGGATTCAGTTAGTTTCAGATGAGACACAGCAGCAACAATGGGCTTCAACAAATCAAATCTTTCAACAGACTCAGACAACATATGGTTCAGTGCTATCTATCCTTTTTGTGAAAGTGAACATTGTGACCACAATCGAATTTGACTTAAACAAGTGACAAGAGACACAAACTTGAGGACCACAGTGGATGTTGGTGTCAAGTCTTGGTTTTCTTTTGATTTTATCTTTTGGTGACATGTCTTTTAGCTTTTCCAGGATGTCTTTGACTAGAGATTCTATCTCCCGGATGTCTTTGACTAGAAAGGCGAGGATGGGGTATCGTCACCTATTTGCATTTTGCTGTCTTTGGATTGTCTCTTAGTAATGCTATGACTTGTCCAAGGATATGAGGACACTGTGAGTCTAGTATGAACTAGGGCATTCCTTGTTTGTGACTGTCTTATCTCCATGCAAACAGGTACAATGACTTTCTGGGCCGAACAAATGCCTCGATTGTCATAACCTACCTGCCATAATAAAGCTCAATGATGATAACGCACAAGAAGCTCTCTCACGTTCATATCTTCTGTCTTCCATCCCCCTTTCTTGATTGACTTCCATTGTCCTTCTCGAGTCCGTGTAGCCCGCTATCACATGACTGAGTATAATGACACACCAAAAACATTTGCATTTCATATAGTTGCACCTGCATCACCACATATAAGCATTTCATACATACATATAGATATCACAATTGCATCACATCCTGCACACAACACTTGTTAGCACATATTACATTTGCATTATCATATTCATTTGCATTACATACATTCACATTTGCATCATGCATCACATATACAACATAAAAGAACAAGATATATTGCATTATATACATATTTGCATCCATATCATAAGCATCACATAAGAACATCTCATCACATAAGGTACACATGCATATAGCTGCCGCAAAAAGATGAATCATCTCATATATATAATCAAATGTGTCATAATACAATGATGTCAAAAGAATCATATGGCTACAAAAGAATCACCCGCAGGTGTCTACAATATAACAATGATACATCTACTGATACAATGGGAGTCCACTGTAGCTATGAGGAACTCCCTCCCTCGGAGCCACCGTGCCTCGACGGAGTCTGAGCTATAGATGGACCCGCCCCTGGATCCCCCTGTCTCTCTGGTGGTGGTGGAGGCCCCATGACTCCACCGCTGGATGCCTGTCTCCTGCGGCTCCCTCCCGTAGCCGTCGATGTGCGCGACGATCTCTGGAAGCTCCTAGCCCGCTGCTCTGCTAGCACGGCTGCATAATATAGATCCCTCCAGTAGGCGATATCCTCTCCAGCTCGCAAAACATAGGCGTAGCCTGCCCCTGCATCCTCTGCTGCCCGCCTCCCCGCCCTCAGAGCTGTCTCGGCCTCTGTGTATCGCTGGATGGCCTGATCCCTCTCCCGCTCTGTATCTCGGACCCTGATCCTGAGGTGGTTCCTCTCTCGAACCAAATCCTCAATCTCATCTGCCTGGCCCTGGCAGATCTCCCGCAGCCTCACCACCTCATCCTCCTCAGAGTCTCCGCTCTCCGTCCCTGCCTGTGGCTCCTCCTCTACAGGTGCCTGTCCCTGTGCCTCTGCCTGCACCTGTCCCTGTGCCTGTATAGGTACCTGTGGCTGTACCTGTCTCTGTCCCTCTGGCTGCACCTGTCTCTGTCCCTCTCTGGGACCCTGTGCTGCTGGCACCTGTAGGGGCAGTCCACCCCGTCCTCTCACCACTGGAGCTGCTCTCTCCTGTCCTCCCTCCCTCCGAGGTGCTACCCGTCTCTCTCCCACCACTCCCCTCCGCCCCAGGTACGGCCTCCAGATCACCATATCAATGTCATCAATAACTCTCCTCCAGTGCTCCAATCTCCCAATCCAAGGCTGGGATGTAATCATGGCATACAAATGAACAAAACTCTGTCCCTGTCCTCTGCCTCTGAAATGAATCGGCCTCGTCACTGGAAGGTGCTCATAGGCCCACACCTGCAATAGAGTCACACCGCAGCCCAGTCCCACTGATCCGTGGTATACAAACTGATGCAGCTCATAATACAAATGTGCTAGGACACATGGCCCCCATGCATACCTAGTGTGCTCTGCCATCAGCGTCTCCAAGGCCCCTCCCCAGCCCACTGCCAATCCTCGTGTGGCCCTGTCTGGACACAGATATCCACTGATGACTCCCCCAACAACTGCCGGCAATGCTAATCCTGTGGCAGTCATGGTGTCCCAGGCTACATGCCCTGCTCGCATCTCCAACTCAGGATCCTGAAAGACCCGTCTCAAGGCCTCTCTGTCACCGTCACGGTCGTAGGGGATCAACTCTCCATCAATGGGAACATGTAATATCCTGTATACATCCTCCAGTGTCACTATCATCTCACCCATCGGCAGGCGAAACGTGCATGTCTCTGAGTGCCATCTCTCGGCCAACGCAGTCAGCAACCCCATGTTTGCCCGAAACTCGGGCACATAGAGCATATGTGTGAGGCCCATCTCCTCAACGGAAATCATGTCCTGGATAGACAACTCTGGTCGCAGTCTCTGAGTCGACGGGAATCTCTCCCGTGACTCCAACATCGGCAAATACTCCTGCAGTTAAGCAAATCAATCTTGTCAGTTATCATGGCATTCACTGTTTATCACAAAATGCTACTTGCTACCTAAATGCATATGGCTATCTACCCTAGTGACACTCACTGTTCATCACAAAGTGTTGCTATTTATCCTAGTAGTGCTCCCTGTTCATCACAAAGTACTACGTGTGTGACATTCCCTGTTCATCACAAAGTGTCACTCACATTTGCACTCCCTGTTCATCACAAAGTGCTGCCTATCCTGGTGCTCCCTGTTCATCACAAAGTGCCTTAATCTATCCTAATCTTCCTAGAGGACCTGCTTGAGTGTATCCTCTCAGCAGCTTATCCAATCGACAGCGTATGTTCATCACAGAACTGCCGATTTGACCTAAAGGACTAAAACCATGCATTTAAACACACAAATGCACTTTTACCACACAAACGCGCTTTTAACTCATAAACGCGCTTATATACTGCATAAACGCGCCTCTGCAACACAGACGCGCTTTCTGAACACAAACGTGCCTATGCCAGACACAAACGCGACCAGGGAACACAGACGTCCCTACATGACATAAACGCTACTTAAAATCACAGACGCTGCTGCATTTCACAAACGCGTCCGCAATCAACACAAACATGGTTCCAGGCACAGACGCGCCTGGATCCGACACAGACGCGCCTGTTGGACACAGACGCGCCTGGCGCTGACACAGATGTGGTTGCGCGTTTTTGCACTTTTACACTATCCTATTCCTAGCGCATTTATTGCTCCTAAACATGCATTAATGACAAAACTTGAAATGCGTGAAAGTACAAGGAGGTTTTCGGGTACTTACCGGCTCTCCTGCATTGGCTGGTCGCTGGAATCGGCGGACACGGTCGAATCTATGAACGAATGCCATCGCTGCTGACTGCTGCTGCTCTTTTCTCGCTCTGCATTGTGATCTTCTATGGGTGTGGATGACAATGACGATGTCTTTTGCCCGTGGTCTATCTTATAGCCTACCCTAGCCCTCGCATTCATTTCCCGAGTCAGTATTCTTCATCCTGTGACTTTGTCACATTATTCGCTCAGTCCATTCTATCCCATCTTTCTTATCGAGAGATTGTCTGCAATCTTTTCAGACATTTTCATCCAATCTCTCGAGGGGGCATATAATTCCTTATTCTGGGGCAACTCTGTATCAGTTCATCTTATCTTCTTTGAAACAACGCGACAAGCTGCATTGTCTCAAAGAGGGGCAAAATGTAGACACCTAAAATTGTCATGTTTAATTAAATAAATGTTTTATTTATTTAATTATCTAAGCCTAATTCTTCTATTAATTAAATAAATCCTTATTTATTTAATTAATTCATTTATCCTCTTCTAGCCTTATTTCTCATTTAAATAAATACATTTATTTATTTAAATTATCCCTTTCCTAAATTAAATAAATATTTTATTTATTTAATTGTCTTACTTCTTCTATTAATTAAATAAATCTTTATTTATTTAATTAATTCATTATCTTTTTCTACACATGACACATGTCACTCATCTCTTATTTCCTACACTACCTACCTCTTTCATTATTTTGGTATTTCCTATACCTACCCTCTAATCCTAGCCGACCTCTCTTTTTACACCTCTCAATCTTAACCCTCCATTTCTTATTGTGTCTTCTATTTAAGGAGATGCTTTCTTCATTGTCAAACCCTAATGAAGCATTCTAAGGAAGAACCCTAACTACTTGATCAATTGACTACACTACAATTCTACTTGCAACCACATTCCGTTCTTTGTTGAGCTCTTGTGCATACAAAAATCTGAGAGCAAGCATATCAAACAAGATCAATGGAGATAGGAAGAATGGAGATCAAAACCCTAGTGGACATGTGATGGTATAATCTTTGTGATTTTGAGTTATTTTACATTGTCTTAGGTTATCTTCATATGTTATGGTGGATCTTTGTTCATTGTTAGGCTAGGGTTTGGTGGTTGAATCCATTTTAGTCTTTCAATATTGTTGTTTATTGCTATCCATTTTCACCATAAACAAAACTAAATACAAGTGTCGTTAAAATTTTCAATAACATCTAGAGGAGTCTATACTGTCAACTTCTGAAAATTAAACAAAGTATATTTGATCAATCACCAAAACTATCTATATTATTTAATAACAACATTAAAGATAATTTGCTTACCTGGATGAAAGATTGTCGATGAAATACACTGCGAGGTGTTGAGGTTGAAGTTCTAGCATCAAACTATTTGACATCCAAAATGAGTAATTAGAAAATAATTCACATAAGGTTCAACTATCTACATATAATAATTATATTTCTTCACTCGTTGTATACCTGTGGAGTCGATGAAGTCGTGAAAAAGGGTGTTGCAGGAATGTTGCTAGTATTGTGAACACTTTGACCCTAATTTTTTATCACAATAATTTACTAATTTAGATATATTATTAAATTTCTATATAAGATTTAATAAAAAGAATGAAATGAACTTGTAATGAAATTCACCTAGGTATCAATTCCAAATGATTCGTTCAGCAAGGATTATGTCATGACAATGTTCTCTATAACAAACTCCGCTCATGCACATGCATTCTCAGTACAATTAGGATCATAAGTGCAAAGAGAACCAAAAGATCGACAAAAATGAGCTAGAAATCGATGCCTAGAATAATCACCATCATCACTCGCATCACCCTCTACTAGAGGCCTAGCATATTGTATAAGGGTCTGAGTGAGTGAGCTAATGGAGTCTAGAGTTTCAACCTCAACACTCTCTTTCACAATGGAAGGAATAATAACATGCTCCACCATAGGTCTATCCAAGGGTCTTGGTGGGATATTTGGGTCACGTTGTGCACCCTCTCTATCATGTGAGGAACCCCCACCTCTACCTTGGAAATCTAGAAAATCAAAATAATTTGGGATCTCATTAAGGACAAACTCACAGTATAGTTTTCTCAAAAATTATTGTGGTACCTCATGATTATTGCATGGGGGTTGATCAAATACCATCCACCACCTATCCCAAAAATTATTCTTAATCCCTTCATGATGACACCAATGAATAGGGAATCTCCCACATCCAGGGTGTAAAGGTTGATTTGTTCGGGGGTCCGTAAAAAGAGCACACAAGTCAAATTTATTGATTTTCTTTTTCTTCACTATCGCATATAATAATTTGTCAGCATAAATTGCTTTTGTTCTTCCTTCTTGCTGGACCAAAAATTTATTTGCCCACTCACGAATTGTATGTGATGCAATAGATTGCAAAGAACTAGCAAGGTTTGTCCTATCTGAGTTTGTTCTAGTGGGATCTTTTAGCCTTGTGAATAAAGCTTCAAGCTCTTTTTGGCTATTTTCTATTTGACCTAATAGGTTTTCTTGTGTACCTATCGGATGTCTAGGGATTGTAGGAGGTTCTTGATGTGCTTCTTCTTCAATATGGTCTTCATGAGGAGGTGATTGCGTGTTTTCAATATTTTTCTGTCTAATCTCATTTCCTAATAATGAAAATAAATTTAAATCA